>NC_133819.1:23267219-23574484 GCF_047830755.1 Zonotrichia albicollis
CTGGCAGCCTCAGTGACAGATGAGCAGTGAAACGCTTGACTGAACAGGCCTTTGGTCAAACAACTGATGTTGCACAGCTATTCTGCAGTAGGCTCCTGACCCCCATTGAATACAGAGATGTAATACTGACAGCCAGATAAACAATGGAATTTGTATGAGTATCAAAAGCATTGTCCTTCCTCCTGTTCTTCCTGGAACTGCCTGAATCCAGGCCTGAGAAACCCTAATGAGAGCTCACAGGTCTGAGGGACAGGAACCACAAAGGCACTCTGATCTCCTGACACGGATTCACAACCTCTGCCAGTAATATCCATTCAAAAACTCATGGCTGAACTGGAACACAGCCCATTGAACAGACATTCAGTCTTGATTTTACAGATACCAGGGATAAGTTTTCTGCGCATTTTCCCAGAAGTTCTAAAGATTCTGAAAGTTTCAAAATACAGGTGACAAAGCCAACATAAAAATTTCTTGTCTTCTCTTCCCAGCCTCTGGCTACTTCTGCTTACTGTGATGTTGCTCCCTCACTTGTGACAGTGCAACACTTTGTAGACCCATGTTATAAAACAGATTGCTGTAATGATTAAAAAAGCCCATGGGAAACTCTCAATTTGACTTAATTACAGAAGAAACATTTTGTTAACTGCCTCTTTATAGGCTGAGGCATTACTGCAAACTTGATTTAGTCCTGTTCCACATGACTTGCAGTTACTTACATGCAGGGCATGTATAAAATGCCACCTTTCTGCTATGGAAAGGTTTTACAACCACAGCAGCTGTACTGCTCTCACTCACTCACTAAGAAGAGAGGGAGGAAATTTCACTGTAACTGTCAATTAACAAATTACTGGAAGGGTGAAAATTGAATACAATCATTTAAGCAGCAGGACAAGAACATGGAAGATCACTGATTTAGAGAGCAAATTTTATGCCAAATCACAAGCAAAGTATTTCAGTCAATATCCACTTTTCTTTTTAGTTTAGAACTGGAAGTTCTGGCGCCTTCCCTTGGTGAATCTTCTCTGTTGACATCCTAGGAGCCTTTTTGAGGCTTGTAGGAACTTCAGGAAGAGTAATTTCCTTACAGAGTCAGCCACAGGATTATTTTTCAGCATTTAAGCCTACCTGGGGTTGCCAACAAGTTCCGAAGAAAAACCAGGCCTCCTTTTTACCTTGGAGGTCTGTGTAACTTTTGCATTTGGAGGGCTTTCACATCAGCTGATCTGGCAATCATGCCTGGAAGTAAAATGTCAAAAGGAAGCATTTTCTGCTTCAAACTCTGCTCCTTGGCCAGTATGATGACAAGGCAGCTGCACTGCCTCCACAGAGCCCTGCTGTTCATCGGAAGCACCCTTGTGCATGTGGGGAACAGGCTGTCTTCAGCAGCCACACCAACATACAGGAATTTACTCTTGAAGAAACTTAGCCTCTTGTCAAATTGTCTCTTTTACACCTCCAAGGAATGAGGACTTGTTTGTCCCCATGTCTCTGGAGGCATTTACTGCATGCACACCCCATGGCTGAAGAGATGGAAAGTGAACTTTTGTGTGTTGGGGCAGGGTTTGCTCTGAAAGGTGCTCATATACATGGTGATGGGCCTGTTGGAGGAACTGAATAGGACAGAATATGCTGCCAGCTCTGTTTGAAATTGCTTTCTTCCCAGTGAGGTGGTTCTGATTGTGCCTTCATCCTGTGCAAAGACATTATCATTCATTTAATGCAGCTTAAAGTGCAAAGATAAGAGTACAGTCTCTGTGTGGGGGACTCATCTAAGGCTGCAGTTCATTTCTGAACTGGTCAGCAAACAAGAGCAGTTACTGGAGGGAATACAAGTGAACAATGTAGACCAAGCCTGATGAGATCTATGGATGAATCATTCTCTTTTCTAATCTCTTCCTTTAAAGAGAAAAGAAAGGAATAAGACTGGAAATAAAGCACTAGTTTTTTAACAGTGTGTGCAATTAACTATTGAAACTGCTTGCTATGGATTTTCCTTCATTTGAAGGCTTTCAAACAAGGCAGAATGTCTTTCTAAAAAGGTTCAAAGAGAATCAGCCTTGATGGCAGTATCCCTATGTTGTGTGAGGGCTCAGATGAGATTTCTGTTACAACACTCCTGGCCTTAGACTCCCAGTCAGTCTCACTTTAGTTGCTCTCCCTCTGCATGGCAGGGAAGGGGTTTCTAATTAGACAGTGAAGCAATAATTTAGCTAGTAGAGATTATACATATATATATATAGCTGCAGTTTTAGTTTTAGTTTTAATTGTAGACTCATACAAAAAACTCCTGTATCTCCATCATGTCTTTGTCTTTGCTTTACTTATGGCGATTGCATTTTTAAGATTCCAGCTCCTGTGACTAAAGCCAGCATCAAGAATAGAGGGAAGGTCTTTATTCTAAATCCACTAGGATAAAATATCAGACACAAATGAGCTCAAAAATAAAGCATCATATGAAGATACACAGCAAGGTCAGAGATTTTGATACATGTGTGTGGCTCAAGTAATGGAACTTTGCTGGCTATCATTATCTCCTCAGCATGATCTTAAAAGTGATGCTTTTTAAATAATCACTTCGTGTTTAAACTGAGGCACTTGACGTCATTTTAGACACCTGAAATTGCTAAGAGCTGCATTGGTTGGCATGCACAGCACAGGGCCATGGAGAAGGCTTGTTCTCTTGCACAATGACAGCAGGAAGGCAGGCAGGGGAGGCAGGAGGAGGCTCTTACCAACACCTGTGCTTCACCATGGAGTTACTCACACAGAAATTCACTTCTCTGCTGTTTAATAGATGAAGCATATTGGCTTTGTTGTTTTTTAAATTCAAAAGCATAATGATTTAAGAAAGAAAATAAGTATGAGATGAAGACTTCAGATGGCCTGCACTGGTCTGTCTTCATTAATTTAAGATAGGTTTATATTATGTTATCTGAGAACTTATCCCATAACACTTAATTACTTGAATAACATCTGTGATAGGCAAATGATTCCAAGAGAACTGAAGTGAAGCCAGGGCTGTCAGTGAACCTTGCCCATGGTAATTTAAGCTACTGTTCTGGTCTCTTTTCAGTGTTATTTATGGCTGGCTAATTTGACTACCACAAAGAGAGTACATAAACCCAGCCTTTAAAAGATCTATTCCAGATAGCAGATTATCTTGGAGGTAACAGTGCTTCAACATTTTGTCAAAATACCAAGCTGGTCCTGTGGGAGGCTTGAAAATATTTCCTCCCCTTTGAGGTTTTAGTTCTGCTCAATGTGACCTGCACAGCAAACACTTTGAGACGAGGGTGAAGAGTTTGAGCTTACATTTTCAATCGTACTGCAATTATAATAATTAGAAGGATTTGACACTGGTCTCTGCTTTCTTTCTGAATATTAATCCTGTTCATTGTCACTTGTAAGCATTGACCAGCATTCTAAATGTGTTAATTAACTGTAATTTTATTAATAGCCATCCCAAAGAAAAGGCATAAGTCTAAGACAATTGCCTGCATCTACTTTCAAAAATCCAAATTCAGATCCCTTTTCAAAAGATCCCTATTTTGACATGTTAGACTGAAGTGCACAATGTGTGTGTCCTAGCCTTCAGGCTTATCTGGAATCTACATCTGAATAATGTTAGGCTTTCAGCCTCTACATTTAAGAAAAATTTTATGTCTCTAAAAGGTCATGATCTAACAGCAGAATGCAGAAAATAAATCAGGGCAGCTGTCACTATCATTTGGTCAGAAATGAATGCTAAAATTCCAAAAACTGATATCTAGAAGTTGGAAATTAGATAAAAGAAAATAGAATAACAATAGAAAACAGTTTTAAAAGTTTTTTAGGTAGGTGGGGTATTTTTTAGTGAATAAATTGTTAATGAAAATTTCCTCTTTCACAAACTGTTAAAAATTGTGGTGATTCCTTATTGTTTTTTCCATAAACTTGGTTGGGGGTTGGGTTTGTGGAGATGGGAGTGGGGGTGTTTTGTTTTTTTAACATTTACTGACAATTAATCACTCATAAAAAGGCCTATAGTGTGCAGTTAGGTGGTATTGCACTGTTTTATCCTTGATTAGGAAAATATATTCATGAACACTTGAAAATTTCCTTACTTCAGGCAATATTATCCAAGAAAAAAAATCACAAATGTTTTGGTCTTCTTGCATTGAGGGCAAAACTCGTAAGTTAACGCTTACAAAATGTATCTTGGTGTTCTTAATGTAATTTATAAGGCTCGGATATTTCAAATATCCTCTCGTCAACTGCATCTCTGTTGAATTCTTTTTTTTTTGTGTTTAAAATGAAACTTCTGCTATTGCAGAGCACTTAATCCCAGAAACACCAGCCATTTTCTGTTCCATCCTCAAGCAGTTAATCTGTTTTAAAGGAAATGTTTAAATAAATGCTTATGTTTCCATTTTCTTGTTTTTGGGCTGTGTCCAGGAGATGTACTGATGCTGGCAACACAGAACACTTTCTCTGCAGCACCAAAGATCATCTGATCATGTCCATTCAAACAGAAACCTGTTCCATATAGCTCCCCACACATCTTCTCTGGGCACAGAAAAACCGAGAAAATTTATACCCCAAAGAAAAGGAGAAAAATCATTATTGACCAGTGGATATGCAATGTGAAGAAATCTGATCATAAACATATAACCACCCAACAGACCTCAGTACAAGAAATAAGGACAATCTGCCTTAAAACACATGAATGTGATTCATTAAATTTAGTTATTTATCAGGTAAGTGACTAATGTAAATTTTCCTCAGAATTCCTTGATAAGTAATGGAGAAAGATGGACTCTTCCACAGTATATATCATCCTATTTCAATGTAAATGTTTATAGTAGGTGGGATGAATAACACTCTAAAGATGTATATCTTCGTATAGACTCCATCCAAAGAGGCTAGATAATTCATCTAGACTAGGCACCTAAATTGCAGATAACTAAAGGTAAGGGAGTTGGATCTTGCCCAATACCTGGCTGAATAAAGAATATTTCTCACGTTACTTAGAAAATGCATGCCACAGTGCTGAAGAGGACTTCTGATTATCACAGTCCTTTGTGGGCCTCATAACCTGCTGTGCTTTGTCCAGGAACTGCTGCAGAACAGACTGTGCAGAAATTGCCATAACAGGGCATTCCATGTTTGTTAGAGAGGACAAAGCACCTGAGTGCTGGGTCTGGAGCTTACCTGGAACTCCCAGATGGACCTTAATTAATCAAGCATGGCCTGACCTGCTCTTAATTCTGCTCCTTTGGGGGAAGAGGACTTGTCAGCAGTAACAGCAGTGGACTTCTAGTGCCATGGTGCTGAGCAAGCAAGCACCCAGAGCCCTAGAGAGGTGTCTCAGAGCTGCTCTTCCCAAAGTTCTGAGGCCCTGTTAATGGAAACACAAGGAGGACCAAAAACCTGTGTGCTACATGAAACAAATCCATATTCCACTCTGCACTCCTTCTCTCTTCTCTGAAAGTATTGAGACAGAATCCCTAAGAGAGAGCTTTTTCTGTTGGGAGGGATTGCTCTCCATATCTGCCTACCGCAGAAGTTTTTCTTATTAAAACACACAGACCCACTGTGCTCATTTAACAGTTCAGACAGGTTTATTGATTTGTTTTTGTAGGCCTTAGACCCTCATAGTTCTTGCAATGTGTGAGGATGTGATGGGAATGATGTCTGCATGGTCCTTCTGTCTCCAGAGGGGCTGCCTGAGGAGCTCTGCCCCAGCAGCAGAAACCTTTTGCTTTCAGTGATATTCATTTCCTCATCACCAGGGAAATTATCCATATCATTTCTGCTGACTTTCCCCTAGACTGCTGCCTGCCAAAGATGAATCTTTTCATTCAATGCATTCTTAGGGTACCTTCTGTGTGCCAGTGCTGTAGGGACATCATTGTTTTTAAATGCCAGGCTTGAGCTGGTTGGGGTGAAACTTGCCTTGAGCCTCAAGCTCAAGAATTTCCAAACATCATTTTTACCAACTCAAAGTAAGAATGAGAGTGGAGAGAAATCATTCTTGCCCATGTGGGAAACGAGTCTGTCAAGTCTTTATTCAGGATAATCTCATTCTGCCACACTTTACCAGGAGGACTAGAAACCAGGCCTGTGGGAGAATGCCTTCCCATCCAGGATCACACATGGCATTAGGTTACTTAATGGGCTCCCAGGAGCAGGACTGGCAGGGAGCTAATGAAAGCAGCTTCCCAATATAGGTCAAGCTTCAAACAGACACATGCAGAGGTCCTGTGTGAAAGCAGCAAAGAGAAACATCTCTAAGAAATATTTTGACAAGTTACTTTTTAGTCTTTCCTCACCATTAGTAGCACTCTTAATAATTCATATAGAGGTAATGAAGACCTTAGATGATGGGATGATTCAGTCTTATTTTTTTGCAAATTTAGTTTTTACTGAGATTAGGAAATCATACACAGAATAAAAGTTAAAAGACTGCCATCAAGATGAAAATTTCAGTAATTCAGTGTGAATACTGAAGCTGTCAGTGCAAGCTTAATTGTGCTTCTTTGGTGTGTTTACATTATGACAGCCTTTATTTACAGAATCATGGATTACTTCATGGTGAGGTAACCATCTCTGTGACACTGCTAGCTGGAGTTTCTCTCACAAAGCCTCTCCTGTGGAGCAAGACAAAGGGAGGGACTCTCAAAGGCTGTCCTTACAGCCATGACACTGCTGTCACTGCCAGGCCTTGACCAGTCCTCACTCAGCAGCTGAGTGTGGACCTTGGCTCAGATAAAGACAGGGAGCTGTATTTTGTATGTGAAAGAATATTCTGAATAAGGCGGGGAGATTCCAGGAAGATGGGAGGAGGATTTTCAGCTTGTCAAGAAATAAGGACGTTTGATACTATTATGGAGAGCTAGAACTTTACTCCTTTTCCTGAGGAATTTTTTCAGTACAAATGAAGCAATGGGTTTAGAATACCTTGGTAGCGTCCTAGCAGCAAGGAAGTCAAAACAAAGCCACAAAAGCAGATGTACTGGTTGTATCTGCTTTTTATTGCACCGTATCATATTCATACAAAATATTCTTGCATGCATACTCACTATTCTATTCACAAGGTCTAACATACATGGCCATTTGCTGCAGGGTCAGTCTGGGCTGACTTAAGCCTTCATATTTGGTGAAGCCAAAAAAAGGGGGGAACTTTAAGTTTGATCTGAAGGAAAGCTCAGAATAGCATTATGTATTACAGGACATAATAAACCAATTCTGAGTTAAATTCTGCTTAAATTGACCAAGTTTCAGGCAGAGTCTGTACTTTTATTCAATTTCTGTTTTTAGAAATGGACTATTTGTTCTTTTTCTACCAACATAGACTTCCAGATTCTCTAGCACTCATGAGTATCTTTGAGTGAACACTTATTCATGCATTAAAAACATGCATTATATAGAGGCATGTTTTTAACATAACCATTGTCACATAGATAGCTGCCAGAAGAATCATTGAGGGGGTGCAGATAGAAGCACTAGAGTATGTTGATTTTCTAACCACCTAATTCACCTAATCTTGATAGTAAACACCTTGCCCAGTTTCCAAGGGAGAAAAAAGCTCAAACCAAGACAGCTGGTGCCTGTCTCAGTCTGTATAAGGATGCAAAATTAGGAAGCAGTCAAAAAAGCAAGGATGCTCCCTTTTCACTTGAACATGTGGTTACTGGTTATTAGTCAGGTGCCTGGAGCAGGAAGAGTAAGAATTCATTCAGTTTTGGAATATTACCTAGCAACAGTGTCTGGGAAACCATTGCTCTGAGGGTTTTCCACTTTATTTTGTTTTTCAAATATAAGGCAAGAGTGTGCTAAGTCTCACATGAGATCAAAATCTAAGAAAGTCAACATTCAGCATCCACCTAGCCCTGCAACAGGATCCATAAAAATAGGCTGCCTTAGACTACTCAAATTATATAGAGAAATTATATTCCCCAAACATTTGTGTGGATAAAGTCAGTTTCACTTAAAAGTTCACTGGAAGTTAGTGGTGCACACAACATTAAATCAGACGATTTAAAAAATGCTTCAACAGGAAAAAATGCATCCAGGCATCTTACAGATCCATGCTGACATTATACTACCAGAGAAACAGAGGGTTACTGTAAAACAGCAAAATGAAATTATTTAAACTGGAATTTGACCAGGACATGTTTTAAGATCTGGTTTATGGAGAGATGTCTCTACCTGAATTAAGGTGCAAGCAAGATCACATGCCAAAGTCAATAGTATGGATTTCATTTAACAGTAGAATGTGAGTTAGAGACATAGAAAGATGTAGAAAAGAGAGGAGAGAGAATACAAGAGAGAGATAGATGCGGCAGAGACAGTCACCATCTGTGGATCTGTCCTGTTGGTCCTTCTTCACCTTGGTCTCCTTGGTGGGGGGGTTATTGAGGTAATTAAAAACTTTTCACTATTTATTTACACAATTCTCTTATTCTATTGGTTAAATAATTCCCTCATTTCTAATGTTAATTAGTTCTTTTGAATCAGTGGGTTGTCTGAGTCCATGGGTTTCTTTAAGGTGGGTTGTGCCAGACCTCACCCCTGCCAAAACTCACACCTGACTTCAGCTACTGAGTTGCCTTTCCTTGTGGATTCTTTGTGTCCATTATCAGTGCTCCCCCAGCTCTGTTTACCTCCCCCTGGGCCTGAGTTTATGCTCAGACAATAGTATCCCCTTTATTTTATCTCAGGTTCCCATCAGGTAGCTTAAGTGTACAGTCGAAGTTCCAGGAATCCCCAGAGGCACACTGGGGTGGGGGAGTTAGGTGGGAGAGGGTCTGGGAGGCCCTTGGTGGTCACAGATGCCATCTGTGCCATAACTTGGGTGATCTCTGTTTGGCCGGCAGCATGGGTGTGGGCAGCTGCCCCTCCACAGTTTAGCACAGCCCCTGACTGGATGCATTCCCTGGAAGTGCAGCCAGACCTCACCAGGGCTGCATCCAGAGCCATCCTGCTGCTCCATTCCATGCTGATCCCAAATCCTGCTGTGGTCTTAGCAGTCTTTGAGACCAGAAATTGAGAAGCCCTTACAATACCTTTACAACAAGTCAACTTCTACAACAGAAAATATTACTATTTTGAGGTATAATCCTAAACATCCTACAGAAAGTTTTTGGGATGTGGATGGCTTTCTTTCCCCTTCACTTGTTCTAATAGCCATTGGATTTTTAAAAAAAATGTCTCATTTAGATTTCATTTCAAAAACAGATCAGAGCATTCCCACAGAGCACTCCCACACCAGGTCATTGTCCAGGCTGCTGGAGGAAAGATGGTCTGTATCTATCACATCAGGATCTTCATGTGAGCATGATAAGGAAATATAGAGCAAATATTTGATGCATTTTTTCAGTTCTCCGAACTTTAATCTTGCTTCTGTGTAAAAAGTAGGCCACATGTTGTGAATGTCTCACCATTATCCCATGGAGACAAAATGTGTAACAGTGTGTTTTGACTTGGATGCCTGTAGGAGTTTCTGCATACTTCTTTTTTCTTCCACATACACAGGCACTATTTATTATTCCAATAACCTAAAATGTTAGAGGGGTTTTAAAACTACTGTGATACAAAGAAGCAGTTACAATTTTGTCTGTATTGTTTATATGGCAAATTATCATAATGAATTTTGCAATTAAATGTAATAATGATAGCAAATGAACTGACAAATGAAATGCTGAGGCAAATGAAGAAGTGCTTTGAAATGCAGAAGTATTTGGAGTCAGCCGAGAGAGAATAAACGATTCTAGAGTATAAGTTTATGAGAAAGAGAGTGACTGGACCTTGCTCAGAAAAGTCCCCTGTCCAAACCCGCTCCAATAAACTCCAACCACCAGGCCATAACATAAAGTGGTTGCTGCCACGGGTTCAGGTGAAATCAAATGCAAGCCATAGTGTCCAGCTCACAAAAGAGAAGCTAATGGGCAGTCAGTGGAATGTGAGAAAACACACAGAAGTTTAGAGCAACAATCTTCAAAACTGTGGACAGATGTACCAAAATAAGGAGGCAGTCTTTCCATCTACGTTTTGATCATGACAGTTTGGCACATTTAGGCGGGGCAGGGATCCATCCCTTGGTGCAGAATAAAGACAGTGGTGTCATCTTCCTTTTGTGAACTGGGCAATGAACCTTTAGTTTTGACCAGTGATGTTAATGGCAATCCCACAGTGGTGCCCAGAGCCTCTGACAAGTCATCATCTTCTACCAGAATGTCTGCACATCATGTATCCTCCTGTCCCCAGAATCAAACTTCATGCGACAAGTAAACTTTGTACACAGGAAGCCACAGCAATATTTAAAATAAATAAGTGTTCGAATACAGGATTTTTCTTGTCAGCTCAACTAGCCTGTGGTTTAGTCAGCTCTTCATGAGCTCATGGCCCTCAGTTTCTAGCACCATCAATAGTGAGAAATAAACACTTTTATAACATCTTCTCCTTACTATACAACTACTTTAAACTGAAATGAATTTTATCTAAAAGTGTTTATTTTCCTGTTTTAATTTAAAAATATTAGGTAACTAACTCAAGCATATATACAGAAGACCAAAATGCTGGCATGTAGTCACATATTGACATTATTTTGGGTGTATTTAAATAGAGTTTAAATAGAATTCTTAATAGAATTTTTAGAGGTACCTTGGGTACTGTTTGCCTCTTTAGCCACTTTCAACATGTATGTGTATGTATCAGAAACCTTTGTCTGATCCTGAGAGTGCAGCTCTGACTTCACTGACTATCCAGATCTCCTGAGGTCAGTGAGTGAGGTGGGTAAAGAGGGAATGCTGGGTTATGCCTATAATACTTACAGTTTCTCACCTTTCATGACTCCTATGTAACTAGGGATCACGTGGCAAAAAGAGATTTTCTAATCATACACTATTTTCCACTATGGCCCTTGGCCTCTGCTGTGCTGGTCCAAAAACCACAAGTCGATATTTATTTTAACGTCCCCAGAATGTAAACCAACTCAAAAATACAATGATAAAGAGGGGATATCACCAGCTAAATAGCAAAGTAATAAACACTCAGTGACGTTAGAAGGCTTTTTGCAGGCTACCAAAGGGAGTTAAATCTCACTGGGCTGGATTACAAAACAGTAACTCCTTTAAGCTTAAAGAAAGACAAGTAAATAAATCATCCTGATGGCATTTATTTACTTGTAGCATTTCTCTCAGCTTCCTGGGTTGATTATCAGGATCTCATGGAGGAGTCAAGTCTGCCAAAAGCCAGAGGCAAACATGGGATAGAGCCCCTGGTCTTGCTTATACCATGTTTTCACTGACAAAAAAGTGGAGAGTGTTTTACCCCTGGAAGGTAAAGCTCGTGTTAATCGTCTACTGTAAAACTACGGTGGAGACAAGATCTTACATCCTAACACCAAATCTCTTTCCCATCAGAAATTTTTCAGGAAAAACTCTGATGGCCACTGCAAAAAGTTCTGCTTGCTGGAAGGGCTGTCTTGTGTCTTCACAACAGTCTTGCTAAGGAGGTAAGTGTCCTGTCATTCAGCATCCAGCTTTTTTCTCTGGTTCTTACTCCAGAGTTTTCTGTCTGAGAAAAACCTCAGGGAAGAACTGTTATTTTCTGAGAGGTAATTTGGAAAAGACAACCATAAGCAGAGAAGTTACATTCAATAATGTAATTGATGTGTGTTAGTTGTTTTTACCAAAACAAATTAGGCAATAGAAACTTCCATGCTTTTGTTTCAGAGAAAGTCAAGATAATTAGTTCTGTGAGCTTTCCAGGCCTGCTTCCCCACTTGTTGTAGGGCTGTGTGCCACAGGTACTGTTACAATACAAGTGGAATTTTGTCTCATGTAGAGATGATTTTACTGACTTCAGAGGTGAGAGAAGGGGATGGTCTCTGGCTGCAGACACAGGGGAGACAAAGGGTAAAGGGGAAACAAAATACATCCTCCTCCCTCAGAGGTTACAGCACAACTGCTGTCCAGGCAGCTCTTGATGGAGAGGAGGAGGGAGAAAGACATCCATTATTGTCCCCCCTTGTTAGATGAGGGTGTGGGTAATATCTCCTTTGAGTATTTCCTATGGAGGTTTGCATGCTGCACACTGTAATTTATCAGACACGAACCTAAAGGCACAGCACGTATATTGCAAAAGTTGTGTTCAGCCACGGCTGCTGGAATTTGTGTGCGGATTAATTTTTGAGGACAAAGAGGATTAGAAATGATAAAATCTTGCATTTCTGTAGGATCATTCTTGAAGGACCAAAAAGACATTAATTAAGCCTCCCAATAGACCTGTGCATAGTGAAGCAAAATCCGGCAGAAACAGATTAAAGATCCTGTTTTCAACTTGCTTCCCAAAGTATCTTTAGTTACAGTAATTTTATGCATCCACATTTTAAAGCATTTGACACAGACTTTTACTTGACCATGCAAGGAGGCCCCAGAAAACATCTCAGCAATACATCTTCTGGGTCATAACCACAAAAAAATGCTTCTTCCCTCTTACAAAAGTTATTCCAAGTCAGAGAGAAGTTTATTGATAACTGAAAATCCACCTTGAAAATAATCTATTTTGAACTTACCGCTAGGAAGGTTTATTTTAAGTTTCAGAGGAATGTGCCAGTGCTTATTTTAGGAGCTCATTCCTTCCCCTCTCTCTGGCTAAATAGGATTTTTGTCTTGAGCAACACAGTCCTCAGGCAGGGGGCGATGGGGTTAGTGAACCCCTACCAAAGGCATGTGCTCATCTGGCTGGGGAAATGCTTTTGGCAGGATCATTCCCTTGAGCTGCTGTGCAAAGTGCCCAAGGCCACATCTCAGCAACCAGGCACTCCTGAGCCCTTGTGTGTTGTAGGTGGGAGAAAGGCATAACACATGACAGATAATGGTTCACAAACAACTTGGCCTGAAAGGTCTCACTGATTTTACATTCTTCTGAATCAAACTGGCAAATGTGAAAAGAACATGATAAATTCACTCTTCATAGTGTTTTTCTTTTTTCCATGGTTTCAGTGATGTAATCCTGCATGAGCTCAGTGAAACAGGTTGCATAATGTTTGGCTCCCCATTTTGAAGTCTGTAACTATTATACTAGTATCTATGTAATTTATTTCTGGTCTTTCACTAGCATTAGGTAAAGAAGAGGCTCAGTTTTCCCTGATAAAAGTAATTGTTTTCCATGGAAGGATCCACTTCTGTTTGACTCACTTCAATCTCATGGAATTACAAACTTGTAGGATTAAAGGATTTTCTAACTCTAATTAATACGTCTGATTACTAAAAAAATTGGTACAGAAACTATGATTAAAAAGAGATAAATGTATTTCCATTAGTACCAATGTAATTGAAAAATAAGGGAAAATAAGATGGAGCCTAAAGAAGGTGTTTCAAAATTCATTTTATCATATTTTCAAATTGCTGAAAACTGACACTACCCTATGTCCAGATTTTGCAATCCGCTTTCTTTCTGTCTAGACACAGGGGCTTTTTTTCTGTATTGGCTTGGAATTTCTAGAGTTACCAGGTACCTTTCAAGCCAGATACTACTAAGCAGGCCATATGGAAACCACTGAGTTGTTCATGAGTGATGTCTGACACTATGGGAAGTATCAGCAACTATGTGAACATGGATTTATATATATATATATAGATATATGCACCATATATGCACCATGAATCTTCTTTGCTATCCTAGAAGTGCTGCACAATGTCACAGCTGCCCTAGTGAACAGAAGCTACCTTATTAATGCCAAGGGAATTTGCCAGGCCTTTCATTGCATGGTCTGGCTTTTAATGGGATAAACTCCTGCTGCTGGCCTTGCCCCTGACTTGCCCTGATTGCTCAGCCAGCCAGCAGTGCTGTCACTGGTGCAGGGACCCAGGGCAGTGGCACCAGGGGCACAGGGCACATCCAGCCCCATCTGACCCTGCTGCTATCTCCTGAGGTCTGGCTCTGCAGCAGCACGGCTGCTGTGCTCAGCTGTGCCCCAGGGCTGCAAGGCACTCACCCAGAAAGTCTAGACAAAGGTGGGAAATCCTAAAAATCTGCTCTGACTGGATTTTCTTTTAGATAAAGGAGACCAGTCCAGGAGACCTTGGCTTGCAGTCACATTAGGAAAATTGGGCTTTTACTAGTACAGTTTGTTTCACTAGAAGGGTAAACTGATTTTACTACACCAGTGCAAAGAAATCCTGGTTGTCCAACAGACCAAGTGTACTTCATTCCCACAATGTGCAAGAATTCCTGTACCAGTGAAGCATTTTCAGTTTAAGTACAACCTGTGTTTTACATTGCTCATCTCCATAACAGTAGAAAACACCTCTCAAAAAGGGCATGGTAAGAATTTCATCAGTAAATGAGAAGTGGTTTCAGATCATCACAGAGAAAGTCTGATTGCATAAAGGATTATATATCAATATTATATAATCTCTTTCAAGGGTTTATGGCTTTATAAAAGCATGGAATGAAAAATGGTTCTGGCTTGCAAACAAAAAGTGACTGCTTTGAGTGCTTGAAAATGGTGCTTTACTAATTTGTTAAAAACTAAACATAAATCTGTGTAATACCTATGAGACACACATTTCTCAGCTCAAAAATTGTAAAGAGCATTTCTAATTGTCACCATGATTTTACAGGTTTTCTTCTGTCATCCTGGACCAGCTCATCATGTATTTCAGTTTCTTGTTATTGGATCTACATATGGCACATACTAGTTCTTTATGAACATGGAAATTCAGGAAGACAACACAAAACATTTATTCATTTTAATAAAAGAGACAGATCAGAATAAAATATGTAATTATTTATTTAAAGCCTAAAAAACAAATCAGTCATTTATTTTCATGAGCACAGGCTGCCATATGACATTTGTTTTGTAGGATGACTCATATATTTGGACTTTATACCAACCCATGAATGTCTAGTCTGTCTTAGAATTTCCTATGTACTGCAAATGCTATTGAAAGTGTTTTCAAATTCCAATAGCTTTTAATAATTGCAATTACCTGAAAGATCCCAAGTGAAGGGTCAAGTGAAAGAATGGGAGAGATCACTGACTATGGTTGGCATTTTTCCTGTTATTGGCAAGCCAAATACAGTCAAGAAATAACGTTTTTACAGAGAGTAACTCAGATTGTGCCCAAGAATGTCAAATTATGGCCATTGTATATTGAGAGATCTGAAGTGTGACTCTTTGTTTGCTTCCTGAGACACTGAGGGACTCCTGCACTCCCATGCTCCAGAGCAGCATTAGCAGCAGTGCCAGACCTGCAGTGACCACTGCAGGGTTACCTGTGGGCCACCAAGGAGGCAACCCCTCAGCCTCATCCTTCTTGTACCCACTGGAGGAGGAAGCAGGAGAGGAGCACACACTACTCCTGTCCTGGCCACTGTTACTGTCCCTGGGTGTTTGCCTGGCACACATTTCCCAGGGCTCCTCTCAGAGGTGGATCACTGCCTTGCTGGCATGAAGGACACACATGTGACCACACAACCAGGCTTCTGCTGGGTGTGGTTGGTCAGGACATAGCAATTAACCCCTTTAATAAAGGCAGTATCTGTGGGCTCAGTGGGGTTAAATGAACTGAAGCACAGTTTCAGCCTTAATTAGCCCTGGGCATTGGATTACACTGTTTTTAAGGCCCTGCTCTTCTCTGATTTGGCAGTGACTTTCATTGAAAAGAGGTCTGTTGTCAGACACTCTAATCCATTCAATAAGAACAAACTCACCTGGTTAAGCCCAACTACATAAACAGATTAGGCAGCTGTCATGCACCAGCAGGCATTGTATAATATCAGATGACACGAGATGATAAACAGCATACATACTGTTTGGAAATTTCTGTCTCTTTAGGTTGAGATTAAATACTTATGGAACACACAAAGGCTGATTTTTATTTGGCTATTGTCTCTGTTTCTCCAGGACAAACACTCATGCACTAATTCATCACACATGTTCCATTCATTCAAGCTTCATGCACACCTTGTTCACTGTGGGTCAGATTCTCTTCTCAGCCTCTCTCTCTGCAAACCATCGGAAATCAATGGACGTGGAAGTGATTCACAAGCAATGAAAACAGAGACGTGCTTTTTTTTTAAACTGGGTAAAGGCTTTAGGGATTATAAGCATGAATTTCAGCAGAATTTGGGCTATGACACAATGACTTTTCAAGAGGACTTAAGAAAAATGGATCTACATCCTCTTGCCATATGCTTTCTGCTATGAACATCTGGTTCCAGTGAGACCTCACTGTGGGATATTCTGTAATGCAAAAATGTGTTAAGTGACTTTTGCTCAGAGAAAGGTTTGGTCACAGACCCTTCATCCTCAGCATTACATGTACATAAGGCTCCAGTATATACACTCCACGTCTGGGGATAATTAAATATCTGCAACCAACCAGGAGGCATTGATCTTAGCAGGATAACAGCTAGGCTGCAGACAGACATATTGGAGTTTGTTGTGAGATCTGGGTGAGATGGAGCAGCACAGAAGAGAACCCATGGCACAGAAAACAGCACAATATATCATGTACTAATGGTATCATTTTTTTTTGCTGACTACTTAGCCAGTCATTCTTTCCTCTGAAACCATAGCCTTTGGCAATTAAAGTAAGGCAAATATACAATTTTTCCTTAAGCAGTCACTGAAATTTAAACCTGTTCATTGACAAAATTTATTCATGACCTCTGGTAATTTCTTACTTAATGGACTGAAACTTGAAGGTTTATATGTCTTCTTTCAGAAATAATATATATTCTGGATGTATACACATAATGAATATACATTATTGTAGCTCCAGTTTTAAGGTCTTGATTTCCCTAAGTGGCTAATGATTCTGCCTTTCAGAAATTAGAAGTCCACTATTTTTGGAATCTAAAAGCCTTCTGAGGAAAATCAAGTTGAATACACAGAATTTGAGGTTCTCACAGTATAGGCTCTAGCTTTTGCCTCTCATCATCTGGCAATCAACTTCTCATATTGTTTGTATATATGAGTGTCTCATGCTTGCCAGTCACCCTAACCAGCTTTTACCCCAGTGATAGAGAAAGTCACTCCTGGCATTGCCACATAAAATCCTTTTATCCAAAACCTATATAATGGGCAAGTCCATTAGTATTTAAATCAAATAAGAGCATCCTGTTGCCATTTTTTTCTATCCAAAACAGCTGAATGGGTGCTGTACCTGATATAATAAATATATCAAGAAGGAAGAAGAGTGAGGAAACAACAGAATTAGTTTGGTAGAAGTTTCCTGGAGATGCAGATGCTATAAAATAGCCTGAGCATGAAGGTTTGCAATGGGGAGGGCTGAGACTAGGTAAATGGCAAAAATGTTTGTCCAAGCTGGGCATTAACATGCTCAGACAGCAGTGTGACCAAAAAGGGGAATTTTCTGGTATTCAGAGCTGGCTGTCTGAAAAGACTGAGATGTGGAGATACAGCAGAGAGATCAGATAAAGAGAAACCATCAGACAAAGCCTGGACTACTTCTGTTGGGAAGCCCTGGGAAGGTGTTCATGTTGGCAGGTACACAGCAGGCACAAGCAAGGAGGAAAAGCTTCTGGAGTGGATACTACTCATGTAATTGGGCCTGGAGCACAAGTTTGATTTTCAAAAGAGTCATAGTACTTAGCTGTGTAGTTTTTTTGTATCAGAGACATACAACTTTTAGATTTTGGAACCAGGTTGAGCATGTCTATCCATCCCTCCGTATGACCAGAGGTGTTCAGGATGAAAAGAGCTTCTGGTAGCACATCTTTTTTAAAGGCAGACAACTGTAAAAAATTTCCTCTATGATGCTGCTTAACTGGATTTCTGTAACTTTCCAAACACACTGCCAAGACCAACACTCCTTGAAAATATTTGGCACAGTAGGAATGGTGGCCTCTGAGGTGAAGAAAATGGACGTTTTTTTAAATGGACGTTAACTCTGAAACCCAATAATGCTAGATTAACCTTAGGCACAAATTTTGAAGTCTGACGTCTTCCCAATCAAAATATTAAAAAAATTAGAAAAATTTGTGCAAACTGCAAGACCGCCCAGCCCATTGTGGTTTTGTGAAGTAGGTGGAAGGGACCTACTGAAATAAGCTTGGACGACTGAGAAGATTTTTTCTCTTCCTGTTACAAGCTGGATTAGTTGCAAGCACAACATGGCATTAGGGGAGATATTCAGGGGCCTAAACATAGGTAACCAGTGTAATTTCAGATCATTTCTGGTGAGCTGATAGGTGTATGGGAAACCCATGACTTTCTACAGCAAAGCACAAGACAAAACTGTGCTGGACATATATGTTTACTCAAATCACCCCCTAGGAGTGTTCCAGTGGAACTGTCATGGCAGTTGGCCCTTCATGCTTTTAGAAATCCATCCCTGAATAGCTTCAATGTGTCTCCAAAGGCGCTTAACAGGGCTGAGGTGAACTGGTGCATGGCTTCAGCAGCACAGCTATGTGAATAAATTCTAGCATGCAGCTTTTATACCTCAAACACTGTGGGTGTATGCACTAAGCCAAACCCTACTGCTCTCCACCAGGGCTGGGAGCTGAACAAGCCCTTTCCCTTGGGAGGGAGATCTGACCCACTGCCACCCCACATTTGCCCTTCACGCGCTCATTCCAGCTGAGCCTTCTCTCCCCAGAGATTTCAGCTGCCTCACATCTGGTTGCTTAATCACTCTACCAAATGCATTAAATGCTCTAGCCTGACATAGCTACAAATAATGAGATGTAACACATTTTGTTTAATGCCAGGAGTGGTCTAAGCAAATTTCCACAACTGCCTTGGCAAAGATTAAGATCACAGGGGCAGGTGGCTCCACTTTGCTGCCTGGTGCCTGTGGTGCTGTGAGATGCCCTCTCCTGTCCCACCTGCATGGATGGGATGCGTGGCTGAGCCCAGGGCGAGCTCCAGCCAGCTGCCAGCTGCCTTCCCTTGCTGGGAGCCAGCAGCTCTTGGGTGCTTCTGGTGCTAAGGCTCAGTGTGGCATGAAAGCAATCTTGTCAGTCAGGGAGAGAAGTGTTATTACTCAGATCAAAGTCAGGATTTTTTCCTGTTTTGAGTCACAGCTAGAATTATTGCGCTGTATCTTCCCTGTCATATTAAAAGTTTTGAGTGACTTTAACTCAAAATAAAATACTTCAACTAGTGCAATTAATGCTTTTAACACATTTGAGAATTTAAAATTATTATCCTTGTCTGTGGCATAAGAGGGGGGGGGGAAAGGAAGAGAGACTGAGATTCTAACTTTATTCCAAGCATTAAACCATGTATAAATTGTAAGAATTCTGGACAAGGGGATTATAATGTGATCTCAAATTATTAAAAGGGTTTAACACACTAAGAGAGTTCGCAGCCTTTGGCGCTGCTAACATAGAATGTTTCAGTAATGCTTAAACAACTTTTCTGCAGATTCTCCTTTTTTTCCCTTTGATCATATTTCTGTGTTCATAGAAGTAAAGGGAAAAGTTACAAGCATAACACCAGAATGCCTGGGCAGGCTAGACACTAAAACAAAGAACCCTGGCTTCAAATCATGTCATTTAATTGTCTTCCAGTTGCCTCTCAGCTATCAAAATGCTCAGCTATTGAAAGCTAATACAGGTTGTCCTGCTGTTTAAGAAATAGGGTGAAGTACTTATCTGGCTTTCCATAGCATTTGCCACTGGGAAAGATCAAGAACTGCCCCAGCTATATAAACCAAAATAACATTAAACCCAAAAGAGCCAAAGTAGATGATTAGGAAGAAAACCCATCACATTCATACGCCTCTGTGCAGACAAGCAAAGAGGAAGCAGAAAGCAGGAGACTTCTGCCTCTGAATTTCCCCTGGAGAAGGTGACTATTATCAGATATAGAGGAGAGGCCACTACCTGGGAAGTCGAGATCAGCAATTGAAGCCACAGTCAGGCTGAGGCCAGAATACCTCCACTGGCAGGGTAGCTGCTGGCCCAGCAAAAGGAAAGTGGTTAAAAACCCCAAGGCAAGATGAGCAGTAACTGGGCAGCCTGAGTAAACTCCTGTATCTGAGGGCAGGCAAGCAATTCAGATGGAAATTTCCACCCCAAGCAGTCCATGGGGGAGCTTGGGCAAAAGGACCCTGCAGGGCTCAAACACAACCTCTGCTTTGTTCGTGTTATCAAAAGAGTGCAGGAACAGATTCTGGAACTCCGGAAAATTCACAGTTGGGGCAAGATGTAGAGGAGCAAGGGCAAGAAGACATCTGCAACCAGAAAGCCCCAGTGAAGCCACCATGTCATTCACTGCAGAAGGGCCTGAGCACATGGAGCATGGGACAATTTTGAAAAACTGAGAGCTCTTTTAGACATTGGAATTGAAGATCTGGATATACAATTGTCTTTGCTGTCTTTATTTCACCAAACATCTTGCACAATGACAACAATGAACACCTGTAGTAGTTTTCTACCTCTTTTCTCCAAGACATTCATGCACAGGAGGATACCAGCACTGAAACCTTGCTTCTGTCCTTCATAAAAGAAGTGCTGGGACATCACAAAACAGTGTAGCTTATCTTTCTACAGCTATCATTCATCAGTGTGGCGCCTGGCCTTCCTCTGATTCATGGCTACACCTTTCAAAATGAGGCCAGTGACAGCATGGACAATGACTGAACACACAGGTGTTTCATTGTGTAGTATGCTGAACAAGAAGTACACCTTTGTGGAATACATCTTGTCTGTGGTTCCAAAGCTTAAAGCAAATATGAATAAATTTAACTCTGCTTCACTTCCTAGGGAGGCAGATTTCTCTCTGTTTTCTAGAGAGGCAAAGCTAGGCACAAAGGGCAAGATTTTCAAAGATATTGAAGTGCCTGAAGATGGAAAAATGCCTTTTGGGATTTACAAAAGTGCTTATGCAGAGTAGGTACCTGCCTCCCACTGAGATCAGTGTTTTAAATCTGTTCAACAGATGCAAATCTGACAGCTGGCTCTGTTAGAACAATATTTGCTGAGGATAAACCAACTCCACACAACAAAGAACAGAGACAGGACCCATGCTCTGCTTTCCTCCTGACACAGAGCTGGCATGACATTCACATGATACAGAGATCTTGTACTTCTGTGCACAAGGGGCTTCTATCCACCGCTGTTCATGCTCTGCCGTGCTTGGCTGCTCTTTTGCCATAACTTCACCATCTCCAGGAGCTCCTACAAGTTGCTCAGGGTAACATTCTGCTATTTTTCTTAAAGCAACTGCCCTTAGCAATCTTGTCAGACTTTTCCTGCAGCAGACATTCAGCATTCAGTCACAGATTTGCCTTCTGTTTGAAATAGCTGCATCATCTTTTAATGTGTGAAGACCTAAATAATTGTTAATGCATCCATTTCAGATATCCAAGCCCTGGTGGCCTCAGAAAAGAATATCCAGAGGCATCTGGGCTTGGTCTATGGAGAGATGCATACAATTCCATCACCTGATGATGATTTTCCATAGGAAGTTAGCAACTGAACTAAGAAGAATGAATCCACAAAAAGACTGGGATAGCTAATGTAAAGGTTTACATACCAGAAAATCCCAGTTGTTTACTTTGTCTGTGGACATGCTGTGAACTCCTTCACCTGCTGCTGCCATTTCACACTGCAGTTTTTGACACCTGCGTGCTGCCACGTCTGTCACTGACACTACAGCCAAGTCTGTCATTGGGAACTGGAAGGTTCAAGCCTGGAGGTGTGTTCAGGGCACAGCAGGCATATGTCTGCAAAATCATGCAGACCATGGGGACAGCAGCCCTTGCTCAAAACCATGTCCAAGCAGCTCCTGCCTGCAGCTCTACTGACACCACTCCCTCTCAGAGATGGATGAGATTCAGGTTCCTTCATCAGAAAGGATTCAAGCCAACATGCTCCATCTCCAGCTAAAGGACAATCCAGCAGGCAGCCAGAGTATACAAGAAGGAACATCATTCTGGAGCTAAGCAGACAGTAAAGGCGACTCCCGAAGTCCTGTCCCTGACCTGCAGCCTGTGTACTTCGACCACGGGCAATTTAATGCAGCATTCAGCTTTGTGATAGTAATTTGCATATTATGTGTAATTTGAGATAAACATGCATGTCTTCATATGGTCTGGGCCAAAAGAGCATTTTCTTATGGAAAGAGTGAAAACAATGAGACAGCTTTGGTGCTGTGCCTTTTTTGTGTGCTTGCAAGCAGGAGTTTGCTGGCTTGAGGGCTTGTGTTATTGACACAGCTAAGCCTGCTCCAAGCCAGGCAGGCTGGGCCCTCAGTGCTGTAACCCTGAGCAGGATGCTCAGTGGTGAAAAGCACACTCTGGGAGTGAGGAGTGAAAACAACAATTGAAAAACAGCCTACAGCAAAATTCATTACCTGTGGATTCAGTGCTAATGTTCTGGGGTTATAAAGGCTGTTCAGTATTTTATCTGCAGTCAAACCAGATATGTGAGCTCCCAAGAAAACATCTCTTTGTCACGAAAAGACTGATGCTTCATATTTAGACAGAAGGAAAGGCAAATAAATTTAGGAAAACATTCTATTGCTCACTTAGGAATTTTGTGGTAATTGAAACAAACCCCAAAGAACATTGGGAAGAGATGCTCCTCAGCACATGCACATGGTCTGGCTCAGCACTGGGTTCAAAGGCAAGCACATTGCTGGTGCACAGCATGGTGTGCCTGGGAACAGGCTGGCAAGCCTTCCTCCTTTGTTCAGTCACTCTGTGGCTCAAAGGAAGTTTGTAGGACTGAGAAGTCAATATTGAAAAATAAGCAAAGAACTTTAATTACATACTCATCACTGTACTTTATAAATGTCAAAGAGACACTGTCAAATTCAAAACACATTTGAAAACACAATTTTCCTATTGATATTCTTTGTTTTAAAAGCCATAGAAAATTTAAGACATATTTACTTTTCTCTGTCAATAATGTTTATTCATTGTTAAGCATTTATACATTTAATTAATTGCGAAAAGCAACATAAGTTTGTTCTCCATTCCTCTTCTCTTTGTACCACTTTCTGTTTACTGAAAGCAAACAGAAAAAAAGCTTTTTAATTTCTTAATCCTTTATGGCTATGACCTTTAAAACTTCCTAAAGGGAAAACTTGCCTGTTTATGTCGAGCTCTCTATCTATACCTATACAGATTAGAGAGAGGGAAATATAGAAAATTTATTGTGACTTTGCATGACCTGATGGCCACATAGCTTCCATGTTCTAGAAGACTCTAATCATCGGCAGAGAGGACAATTCACAGGAAAGCAGGAGGGGAAAACAAATGCCCAAGTTCAGTGCCTGACCCGAGCAGGTGATAATTAATTGAGGTAAGATAGGTAACAAAATCCTCCAAGATTTATTAAAGCATTGACTAACAAAAGTCCCTCAAAGAAAAACACTTCTCAACATAAATTCAAGTGCTAGCACCTGATTTTATCCAAGATGCAGCACATGTGCTGATTCAACATCAGAAAAGCTGTGATCAATTCTTCCTTATTCATGTTGCTTACAGATGATTATAGCAAAAAATCTGTTCCCAATCTAGTTCCAGTCAAAATGACAGAACATTTTTTTTATTTGATGATACTAAGAGACATTAAGTGATATAAATTGGGCAATTTCATCTTCCAAAGAGAGAGCCATGACAATTTTGGCAGTTTTATATAGGGGCAGTTTTAAATAGGGCCCTGTATTAATCACTCTTGGAACTGGTTCTCTGGTGATCTCCCCTGGCTCCCTCCCTTCTGCCACCAGCTCAGTGAAGCAGTTTCTCAGCAGGGCAGGCTGTTGGTGGCTCCCAGCCGTGAGGAACATGTACATCAGGATGTTTCTCAACTCTTCTTATTAAAGATCCCACAAGTTTGCCCCAGGCAGGGGACTGTATAATTTTGCTGACGAGCAGTACATGCTGCTCTGAGGGCAGCACTCCCTGCTATCCTCCCTTGTTGGCTGCAAATGTGTCCCAGCATCATCAGAGTCTTCAGGTGGACTTCATCAGTTGTAGTCATCTTATCAGCCAGGCACAGCCTCTCCTAATGGCTTGATAAATATTCTGGCATCCCCATATCACTATCAAGAGATTCAAATCATGCCCAGTACTTGCTGCTGCTATTACTACAGAGTGCTGCCAATGACTCTTTCACTTATCTCTGTAACCAGAGACACTGAATAGTTCTTTTTATGTCTCCACTCCCGGTCACTGACAGCAAAATTCATACAGAACTGTCCTCCACCTGGATGGGAGAGCACACTGCTCTTGTGAAATTTTAAGAAAATAATCATTCTATGTAAGAAATGCATTCTCACAATCCCATCCCTAGCATGCTAATGCAAATGTGTACTGTACCTGATTTTTTAATTTCTGACATAGAAAAAAAGAAAAGTAAAAAATCTGTATGTCCAACTCTCTCACAAAGCCACTTTGTTCTTGTTATGGGCCTCAAAGCATATGTGAGCAAAATAATTTCTATTGTTACTTTTACACACCCTGAATCCCAAGCTAACTAAATATGTATGATACATATTTTGGCTTCAGTCAGAGGAATATGATGGCTGTCTTAGTGATTTGCAACCTTTTTCTCATGCAAACCCTTCATCTTTAATCCTTCTGCCATCCATCTGGGCTCTAAGATGTTCTTCTACAAATAAAATAGTCTGCTTGAGATTCTATGCTCTAACATCAAATCAGGGGGAAGACTGAGGTAACAAATTAAGCAGACTTTACTGTCATTTGACAATATTCAAGTAAAATCCTTGAAGATTAAATCATCCCCAGTACAAGGAGGGTTTACATGCAACTTGTGGTACTGTCTAGATTGCCCCCAGCTTTCCTGAGATAACCAGGGCAGTTAAGATGAAGATGCTTAAGTTTCCATTTTATTAAAAAAAAACAAAAACAAAAAAACGGAAAACCACACAACTTCATCTTTTTAAAAGAGAAAGTTTCAGAATGTCCTTACATTCATCTTAGAAGGACTGAGAGGTGCCCCACATAGCATGGGAGGCAAAGGCAAAATGGTCTTTGTAGTGTACCCTGATATGGAAACAATGAGGAGATGGTTTGGAGAGATTCGAGAAGGGCGAAGCAGAATTGTGGTGTGGGAGAGAAAAAGGGAGATGAAACAAGATAGGAAATTAAAGGAAAAACTGAGTCAGGGAAGAGAAAAAAGAAATTGGAAAAGATGGGAATGAGTCTAGAAAAGAACATGTAAGATTGAAGCAAAAGAAAATACAAAACATTGATGAAAAACTAAGTTTTAAATTGAAGAATTTTCAAGTTTATGTTAGACTAGCACAACAAACCATGGACCTCAGCACATGACATCATGTGGACACATGCCATGGGAAGATGACTGACAGGTTAATCAACTGACATCATGAGAAGCAGACACATAGAAGAAAATTGTATTTAACCTGACAGAGTAATTACTTTCATCATCCCTCATGCAGGTCCCCTCAGGCAGGAACCTGACTCCCAGAGCAAAAGATAGGGAGAACTATCACCACAGACAGAAGTATTTTTCTCCCTTGTTACATTCTGAGGCATTTCTTCCATTCTTCTAGTCAGAAAACCATGAGAACAGAATGTATTCTATGACCAACATGTAGCCAGGATGAGTATTTCCAGCACCAGAGAATCATTTAAATAACATCTGCAATCAAGATGTCTTGGGAGGAGGGCTTTTTTTTAAAATCTGCACCCTCGGCAATCCTTGCGGTTGATATAGAAAGCCGTTTATATTATGCTGGATTTTGTCTTAAAGACTGAAAACAGGCACTGGTATAACCAACCCTTCCTTTCTTCCAAGGATTCCTGTTATGATGGGACACAGTTTTGAGAGAGGAAAAAAACTGCAACTACTGTATGGGAAGTCCCCCTAAGTTTTGACTACTTTGTGCTCTTTAGATGCAGATCCCATTTAAACACTGGGAACCATAATTCGATGATTCGAAGTGATAACTTTTGACATGCCACGTTCAGTTTGAGTTCTGCGAGCATCTTTCACTTTCACCAGAGTTTAAGACCTGTCTTTGATTATAATTACATTAGCTAGCAGGGGAAGTGATGCATTATTGTGAAGTTCCTCAAAGGAAATAATACTGTCATTTCTGTGCACAAATGAACCACCTGCAATTTTTTCCAAATTCAACTTGTGATATAAAATGTGTATTTGCCTTCAGAACAGTGAGGTTAAATCAGCTTGTGTACAAGGATATATCTTAATGATGACTTTGGTTTGCATGCTCAGGCAAGTGACATCTCCCAGCTGGGGAATGTCCCACACATATCTGAGGCTTTTGTTTTGTGCAAGGTTTAAGTGACTGAGCAGAAGTGTGACGACACTGAGGCTGCCCACATTTCCACCACAACAGCCTCATGCGCAGCCTTCCACTTTGCAAGGCACAGGTGCTGGGTGAGGAAACACCGTGCATTTTAGAACCAGCCTCAGCCTGGCTCCTCTCACTCACACAAGGCTCCTGTGCCTGTGCAGATAGGGACACCTCATTGCCTTGCACTCTGCCAACTCCTCCCACACACCCTGGCCCTCCCAGCCCTGCCTGCACTGCCCAAAGAGATCCTCAGCAGGTTCTCCCCACGCTGAGCTGATGCCACAGCGGCGTGACTTGAGATGCAGGCAGACAAGGAAGCTTTACCTAGGTAGAAGGCACCACCACCACCACAGCAAGTCAGCTAGGCCCTGGGATAAACAAAACTCAGCTTCTTTCCTCACCCTCCAGCCCTCTTAAGAAATTCCTTCTGAATAATGAAATAGAGAAAAACACCCTTCATATGAGGCTGCTTGTGCTATCAGACACTACAGAACTGCAGAATAGTAGGATTTTCTTTGATGCCCCCTCCCACCACCTGCATCTAAGTTTGGCCTTTATAATCACACAGATCAGCCTTTCAGAACAGGGGGAGAGGGACTCAGTGGCAAATTACAAACCACAGCAGGATATTTTCTCCACAAAACTGTTCTCAACCTCAGGGTGATCAGCCAAGCCTTTGGAAAGATGCATCACCAGTCAACATGTAATGGCAAAATCTGACAGTACAGAGTGTTTGGCTGTTTACTCAGAGAATATATTTGAATACTGAGTACATCCAAGAAACCATGCTGCTGCTGCTGCGCTCATGGAAATAAGAGCAAAAGCCTAACTTTGCCAATAAATTATGTGTTGCAATTTTTTTTCCTGAGAGCTCTGTGTGTTCCAGGAATAAAGAGCTAGTAAAAAAGCTCTTTACTAAGACAAGTGATAACTTGGTAAACAGAATTTCCAGCTCAGAAGTCAAATGTGAGGACAAGCAGAATTATCTTGTTTGTAAAATGTGCAAATACAGGCAGCAGATTCTTTTCCAGAAAAGAAAAGTATGGAGGACATACAGGACCCTCAGCACACAACTGTCCTTTCATCAGAGAAGTTATTTCCAAAAATTTTGAACCCTAAGGATGAATACTTGCTGGGACAGAGACCATTTTCTCTACTTCTGTTGGCTTCAGCTTAGGTCTCTCTCCAGGACTGAGGTGTAACATTGCTGAAATTCTCTGGCATTTGCTTGAAGGCCCGAAAGGTGCACTCTCTTTCCTTTTCCATAAAAACATCCACAATGAGCTTTTTGTGGGGCCTCATGCTCTTTTCCTGTTCAAAACCTGTTTGCTATGTGAATTTCTTGGGTTTGACACCTCAGATTTCCTACACAGCTGGTAAGTGGAATTTACCCATTTGTGATCCAAGAGGCAGCTCCTAGAGACAGTCAAAGACTTTTGAATGCAGCAATTTACTGTTTTCCAAGGAAACTGCTTCTTAGACAGTTTTTCACTAAACATATTGTTCCTTATAGACTTTTAGCCTCTTTCCTTACCTTTTACTCATGAGTAATCCCCCTCCCCTGCATTGCTTCTAGATGACTGTCTTCCTTCTAGCTTCTACATAGTCAGTCAAGAGTACTCTCAGTGTCCTTCCTTATCACTTTCCTTTTCTAGAGCTTCTCACCCAGACCAAATGCAGAGGGAGAAAGATATTTGTCACTGACAAATATCTCCGTTTTGTTCCTTGCCTTGCACAGCTGCAGAGCAGAGCAGAGCATGCATGAGTAGCCAGGGTAGTTCCCACAGTTGTTGGGAAGCCTCCAGCTCCAGTTTGATGGAATGGATATAGATCTATGTTGCTCACGTAGTCCTGGCAAATGCAGCTTCTAATGCCTCTTCAGAGACATATTATCACACTCTGCTTCCCTTCTGGCCTCTGAAGACACCCTGCACAGTTTTAATGACTTGAATGTAAGCTGAAGCACTGTATACAAAACCTTACTGGTCACCTTCCCCTCCTACTTCACAGATAAATCTGATAAAATAAGGTGCTGAAGGTTTGTCTCTGATGGGAGCTATGAGTCATTGCACTTTCAAAGGTGACCCTTGTTTCGTAAGTATCTCTGTTCAGGAGACTACTTCAAGATTTGGAGTTATTTTTTATGCCACTCTTGCAGACTGTGGTCTGTATATGCTGATGTCAAGGCATTTTCCCTGAATAAAAGCTTACAGAAATTAGATTGTTTCCTTATGCCAGAGGACATTCAGCATCATCTAGCCCATTTCATTGTACTTCATATTCATCTCCAACTGTGGTTCTCATTTATATAATCTTCCTGTGTGGCCTCTCCTAGGCTTCCTTACATGGCTGCTATCACAGCCTGCCAAGCTAGGCTCTACTGGATGGCTGGTGCTAATGGAGTTGAACACTTTCTGTCATCCAGTGGTACATTGGCTCTGAAAATGAGAATATGGATTGCTTAGGAAAAAAATTATCTGACTGATTATTTTTAGTTTACTCTTCTGGTGCACTGGGTGAAGCAGCTTGCAAAAGGCATGATTACTGCTGAGCAAGAACAATGAAGAAGTATTATTTGTGTGCAGACTTCCCCACAGACTCTATCTTTGACGCCAGCTTAAAATGTTCCCAGTCAGTGATGCATGGAAAATGTTCAGGATGCAGTAGACAGTTCTAAAAACACCAGAACCAATCACCTGGGAAACAAGAAAAACAGAAAGTCAAGTCAAAAAGTATTTCAGCTATTGAACAAACACCACCCACCTCTAAGCGAGTGGCTAGCAGCCTGAAGCAATATGTGTAAATCCTTTTTAGGAGTTCCAATTTTTACTTTTTTTTTTTTAATGTAAGGGAGAGAATAATTTCCTCTCATATTCTGTGTATGATGTTTAAAATCTGCTGTGCAATGGTAAAACTTACAGGCTCCATCCCATGTTATTCAACATAATTTTTAAGTTGATGCTGAAATGTGTTTGAGAATCGAGTAGGATAGAAATAAGAATTAATCTAACTTGATAGAAAAACTCAAACATTAGGCTCAAAATTGAGAACAAACGAGAGGTATGCTTCTCATACTTTGCCCTTAGTCCCAGGGAATCTGGAGCCCTGCTAAATAATCAGTAACAGGTATTGCAGTTCTGAAAATTTAAACCAAAGACCGAGAAGAACATAAGGCAAGGTCTGAGCTAATTCAAATGTTACCTACAGAGCCTATTATATCTCCATTTCTTAGACCACTTCAGGAATCCATTTCTCTTCAAGTAATACTATTAATTAGCATTCTTTTAAAATAGAAGTTTCCAATTCCATACAGAACAAGCCCAGATAAAGGGGTCCTTAGTGTGAATGCTTTATTTTGCCTAATGCAAATTTTCATGGAACATTAAAATAGCTGTGTGACATTCCATACAAGTAATCAGCTTAAAAGAAGAGATGAAACTGGTGTCAGGCTACTGCACGGGCACTGAGAAAACTGTCTATCACTGCACCATGCTTATCTACAGGCTCTCTTGATATTGACTAGATAAAGGTGTTTGGGTGCCTTGGAGCGGGGTGGAAAACATATCTGGGGTGAGTTTGTGCTTTTCTGTTATCGTAGACAGAACATAGACTCAAGAGTGATTTGTATGCATCTGCATGACCATGTATGGCCAAAGTTTTAAATCATTCATTTCATTCCTGAGTGCCTCTGATTCTGGTATTTTGGGGGCAGTGGAGAGGTTATAAGCACTGAGCCCATCTGATAATTAGGCTCCTAAGAAAGCCATTCATTTGAATTTCCCAGAATGGAGGCACCTAAAAATCATGGCACTTGTGGAAAATGTATTTTTAAATGTATAACAACTGTGTTTTGGTTTATTTCAAAATGTGTGTACAAATCACAGTAGAGAATTGCCCCTTCATTAACACCAGTAAAAGTAATGATAATAAACCTTGGGTGTTGTTTCTAAAAGGGAATTGCTCAAGGTTAAGAGAGGTAACCTTTGAACTGGTGTATGTTTTCAAACCAGAAAGATTAAAAGGTTAAAGTTGAAAAGTATATATTTTAAATAGCACCAGATGGCTGTGGGCTGAGTTCAAACTGCTGTGCAGTTAAAGCCCATGCACTCACCAGGACCCCATGGGTGAATTACAGCCTCAGTGTACGCTGAGGGTCTCCATTATCTGACATATACCTAGGCCTGCTCAGCATTCAGCCAGGGACAACTTTTCTTTCTTAATGAGTGTTGGATGAATAGGGCCAATTCTTCAGCCACAAGAGCCATTCCCAGGGCCTGTGATGGGAGCAGAGTGCATATCCAAGGACAGAGATTAGTCCACAGCCCAATGGTTTTCAGCATTTTTGATTTGTGAACCCCTTATTAATTCACTTAGAGAAGTGGAAACCCCAGTGAAAATTAACACATGTGGATTGCTGCAGAGTATTTATGAGCTGGGTTTCCACAGGTACCTTTTCCAAACAATTTCAAAGATCTTTGCGGACCCCAGACTGAGACCATCTCTGAAAAAAGCCTCTTTCACATTCCATCTAGATCTCCCTTCACAAAACTTAGTAGTTTACCTTAACAAAAGTCCTCTCCTAGTTTTACTACTACCAAAATGAATGCAGCTGTACAGATTTGACTTTACCTTGCAAGCTGATTTGAAGGTTAACCTAATTTCTTTTGCTTTTTAGTTCTCACATTTATATGTCAGCAGATATTTGGCTTGCTTCCTCCTGCTCTCCTCAGTCATTTTTCTCTAAGACAGCTGTGCAAAACTAGCTGTAAATTATACAGTAATCCCTTTTTTTCTGGACTTACGGTGTGGCATTCTCTTATCAGCTTGTTATCTAATCTGAAATAATCTTTTCCCATATGGGAAGCATTCCATAAGTTGATCAATTAGATTTATTGCCTATTAAATTGACAGTTAACTTGGAATAATAATCACAACGAGAAATCCAGATTTTATGCTATGTGGCCTCAATTCTTTCCAGATCAGTCTTAATTCCCTGATTTCTTATAGTCTTATCCTTGCTTAGGCTGCTAAAGATGTCTGCTCCATCTGCTGCAGCGACCCCTTAAAATATGAAGTCAGAACTGAGAGTAAAGAGCAGCATTCTTACAAGTTGTGCAAGCTATTATACTTTTTAAAATATTCTTTTTTTGTCTCCCTGCTTATTTCATTTTTGTGATTCTTTGATTGCAAGCACATCGAAAAGAGTCGGCTTGTATCGCCGTGTTTGTATCTCAGGCAACAACAAAGTCTTTGAGCACTACGGGAATATAAATATTAAAGAAGGAGAAGAATTATTCCTAGGATGAGGGTCTTTTTTAAAACATGTCTGTGCTCTCCATCACTCCTCTGATATGATAGGGTTCACCAGCAGGTGAACAATGCAACATGAAGTCATAAAAGCAGGACACTTTTCATTTCATAAAAATCAAATTTGTTGAGAGGAAAGCTGTGGCCTTATTCAGAAAACAACACAGATAGAAAGAGTTATTATTTCCTGCAAAATGATAAAATCTGTGAGTTTAGAAGTGGAAATCTTATACCTCAAAAAATTCACATTATTTGTGAAATTAAAGATGGTTTTCTTTTGTTTTGCACATCTCTTCAATTCCTAGCAGTATTTTGTAGTACATGCATCAGGCTTGCATGCTTCATAACCTTATCAAACTGTTCCCTGTATTTTACCTGCCTGTGTATTAATTTCACCAGTTCTTGTCACACAGAATTAAAATAAAGTAAGGAATTCTATTTGTAGCTAGAATTTTTGGCAGCCCAACGTAGTCCTTACTTGTGTATTTGCATAGAAGTTTGGTTATTGTCACATGTCTAAACAATCTCATTTTAACCCTTCAATTTTTCCAATAATATAATTATTTTGGTAAATCCGCTTATTTTGCTTTCAGATGTTCCATGACAAGAATTTTGATGCTATAGTAAAGCATGAATTAAGCCATAAGTTTCTTGTTTCTGAGTAATTCAGGGGTTTTCTCTGTTCTATTCACTGTGGTTGCAATGTGTTCTACATGCCAGTGTAACAGAAAGTGTTTTCTGCACATCTTTAGGACAAATTACATTTATTGATGAGATAAGAGATACATTTACTCATAGAGAGACATTATAAGAGATACATTATAAGAGATACATTTACTCATAGAAATCCCACCACTAGTTTTTGTTATTCTTCCAAGAAATGTTCTCACACACAAACCCAGAGAGAGAGAAAAAACAACAAAAACAAAATCACTCAAAACAAACAAAAACAACAAGAACAACAAAATCAATTCTAAGCAGCCAAGTCATTAAATCACAATTATCAATAAATCTATATCTTCATTATTATTTGAATTTGTATCAGTGTTTGTACTGGGAGTAAGCTGGAGTAACTCCCCTAAAATGGAGTTTCATACCCAAAATAAAACCACAGTAAAACCCTAATCTAGTCCTGTATCTCACAGTACAGAGGTGAATATATGCATGATACATATTTTAATATGATTTTAGGAACTCTAATACTTTATGATAATAATAATCCATATATTGTGTTATTCCCTATAGAATTTGTTAACTAATTCTGTCTTTTGGAGGAAGAAAAGGCTTATGCCTTAAGATTAAAACAATTTGTGTAGAATAGTAATCAGAGAGTTTAGCTAAAGTTAGCATGCATCCCTCATATCACAAATGTGGTTTCAAGGTTATCCAACAACTGAATAGAGCCAGATTTGACCTTCTAAAGAAATCAGCTATGACAGAAAGGATAGCAACATTGAATTCTATTGTCAAGCTCATTTTTCACATAACTATATTGCTAAGACATCTAAGACTCTTTTCAAACTGAGCATGCCTTAAAACTTGTACAACTTATTTTTTCCCTGACTTTATGTATGCAAATGAAGACAGACTTGTTAGCAAGCTGTCATTTACTGGTAGGTAAATCCTAGATCCCTGCTATGTGAACCCTCTGACATCAACATTAGGCAAACTGTTCCCCAAGGCTATATAAATGTGTTTGCTTCCTTTTTTAAAAGAAAACCATTTGATACAGCTGAAGAGATTTTATACAGCATTTTCTGACACTTCATGTAGATGCTTTTTAATTATTTTAATACTTCATGGCTGCATCAACATACCTTTCTACTAGTGCAAGATAATGTGCTTTCCAAGGTTTCTACAGCTTCAGGTTTGAAACAGGATTGTACTGGAAGTCCTCCTTGCAAAACTGTGTACACGACATTAGGATAACTAGGTCAAGAAGATGATTGGTCATTGCATTTTAAAATCCCTGCCCAGAGCTTCTTTGATTTTTTTTTCTGGTTCCTGCAAATCTGTGGCAAATTTCCAGTATCCCATGTCAAGCTCCACTATCTCCTTGGTGCTGTCTGCTTGCTGCAGAAGCTTCTGGTAAAAGCTTTATAGCTCCACCCTCATGCAACACCTACACTTCAGACCAACAGACAGAACTGTGACTCTTCAGGTGCATGGGAACAAGTGGTGGCAGATAACAGGTGAAATTTTCTACCTTGCATGCTGTCCACCTCACCAATTTATCCACAAGATATATAGAAGAGAAACATTTTACATGATACGAGGACATAAGGGGTAGCTATAACTGAAGTTTGCTTCACCATCACCTGTTGGACAGGCCCTGAAATTGTTGACTTGGGACAGCCCATTCCATTTCACTTGGAACCTGACAGCACCAAAATTCACACTGATTTTTAATTTGTACTTTAATGGGACACATGCCAACATCAAAACTTGGCTAGCATTGTGAATACCTCGATTTATGTGCATGTGTTACCTGTTAGATTAACCTGAATTTTCACTGGCACAAATTTGAAGCCAAATCACGACAAATTTGAAGCTAAATCAATTAGCATTACACAAACAAAACATTTCAACTATTGATCAAGAATACTAAAAAGAAAAGTGAAGTAACCACAATGACAGAATCCCAAAATCATTGAGTCTGGAAGGGATCTCTGCAGATCTGTTTGAGCCCCTCTGCTCAGAGCAGGATCAGATAGAGCGAGTTGATCGGGATTATGTCCAGTTGGGCTTTGGAGATGCCCAGAGATGGACACATCCCAACCCCTCTCACAAACATGTTCCACTGTTTGATCACCCTCACAGCAAAAATAAGTGTTTCTTCTTGACATTCATGTCACTTGCCTCAACTCAACTCCAGGTGAGCTTTGGCTTTCCTAGCCCCATACTAACACACTTAGACAGCGTCTCTGTGGTCCTCCTGGAAATCAAACTCTGGTTCCACCACTTGTAAAATTTCTTTTTATGTTTAAGTTTCATCAGGAGCTCCTTGCTCATCCACGCAGGCCTCCTTGATTTCCACTCACTGGGTTAGATAATTTTTAAGTTTGGTGGATCCTTGAAAAGCAACACTCTTCCAACAGCTTCAAATAGTGGGATGAATCTCTTCTTCAAAGTGCCATTCACTATTTCTCTAAGATATTACTTAGCTATGACAGGTGGCAATAGATCCTGTCTAGCCTCTACTGGGGGTGGTATTTCAGATCATATTTTCTGAGGCTGCAGTCAGCCTCAATAACCAAGGCAGCACCTAAGTAGGTCTTTGTCTCTTTAATACCATCTTGCAAAGCAAATTTATAATATTAATAGAAGATGTGAGGGAAGGAAAGAAAGGCAGAAATTCAAAACTCCAGCACCTCTCAAGGGTGCATTCTCTATCAAGATGAATCCCTTCCCACCTCTCTTGCTTTTCTTTTGCTTTATCCTTATCTCTGGCCCTTGGGAGTGCAGGTTTAAGATTTACATGAAGTATGACTCCCTCTTTCCTGATAGCCAGCATCAGATTTCTTCTTCCCACAGCCTCTTGGAAACATACCTTAGTTTACATTCCAAAAATATTCCTTAATTAGCACATTCCTTCAGCTCCACTGGCTTTCCTGCTCTTTGTAACAATTCAAGACCATTACAGTAGTTTTTGAATCATACCTCAGAACTGTTAATTTTCCATACTTCTCTTAGCTTTCATAATATCTAGGTCACTGTGGGGTTTTGATATGTGACCTCTTAATAAGGAAGATAGCTAACATGGCATTTAAGTACTTTGTCAATGTAACTGTCTGGAAATTGTAATGCACAGTGACCTATGGCTTGGGTGAAGGCAAACCATGACTCTCCTGTTTAAGGAGTACAAATTCTAACTCTACATCTCAGAATGGTTCTTTATTGGGTTTCTTAATCAAAATCCAAATACACAATTTTTAATACATTAATTTTCTCTAATTTTACATCAAAGGGCCTTTCTGAATGCTGTTAATTGTCTTTGAAGGTATTACATGATTGAGCTAAGCAAGCCACGTTTTTGCTATATTCATTTAACTACAGAAGTGTGTCAAAGAAGGAAAGAAAAGAAAATGGGATTATGAATACTTTTTAGATGACTGACATGTTTACTATTGAAATTTATTACATCTGATTTTTGTGACTGTTAGCTTATAAATATCCAATGTTTTCATTTCTTGTGATTTTATTACTAATCTCTTAATATTTGTTTTTCCTCTAAGCTCTGCTCTTAATGTTGCAGAATTGCTGGCAAATCCCCATGTTTCAGAAAAAACAAAAAAAGCCCATCTAGTTTGCATTGCCTCAGAAGTCTCATTACTTATCGTTTTTAGTGGTATGATTTTTAAATGTCTTGTGACAATTGAGGACATTATATTATTTTAAAGCCCAAAACACTCTCTCCATACGTGACCACATCTTGTTAAAGATTTAACCACAGATAAATTAATAACGGTAATAATAGAAGCATTATCATAGCATTTCCGAACACTAATCATAGGTCAGGTTGACATTATATGAGAATGTCTTTCCTCTGAAAACCTTACACTCTCAGTCTATGATACAGACAGATTGAAGCAAAAGGCAGCAGTGAAATACTGGTGGTGAGCATGGTAGGCACAGCAGCAATAACATCACAACTGGTAATTTTTGTAGGCATCCAAAGAGAAAAATTCTAAGGTGCAAAAAGAAGGAAAAGGAAGGGGAGAAAAAGGATCTAATAGCTAAATAATTTGGATGCATGAATGAACTCAAGTTAAAGAGAGAAAAGGGGAAAGAGCATTTCCCTGTTAAATGATTACCATTTGGGCCCGTAGACCAAGCGTTCCATATTCCTCCTTCTATAGGACAGAATAAAATCTTGGGGGTTGATTGCACAGCTGCAATCTCATGGCAAAGCCCCTGGATTCAGAGCTGGGACATCTTGACATCTCTCCCATTTTTAGAGTCTTGGAGGAAGTTTACTCTCCTGAGCTTGTGAAAGGCATCTGAGTTCTGGGGCTTTTCATGGCTTGTCTCCTGCTCCTATAAAATGAAAAACATGATCTGCTTTTTGCCTCATGGAGCAGTATCAGAATCTTCAAACCATTCTGGAGTTGCTCCTTACTGGAAAGAGGAGCCATTCCTTGGGAGGTGGCTACTGCATTCTCCACTTGTCTGCATGACTGTTTCGATCAAATGATATCCCACTGTCTTTCCCCATAAAACAATTTCAACTTGCTGCAGAGCCCACTAATTAAATGGAATTTATCATCAATTAACCAGAACCACAAAACTTCTGTGTGGGTACCTATCTTGTCCATCTTGCCTAGGAGTATGTATCTGAGGAAACCTGAGTGTCTCTGTCTCCTTGCCATGAAAATGGGCCAGGTGTTCCCAGTATGGCCTTTAGACCATTTGTTCCTTGCTGTTTTGCTTCCACATCCACCCCTTTTCCCTCACTTTCTGGCACTACAGCAGTGTTGAAGAGCAGCCATTAAGGGCTCCAGCCAGATTTTTCTCAGTGAAATACTTTCTGTGGGGTAGAAAGCCAGGGAAAAAAGCAACAGCAAATGGACCAGCCTTGCATGTTCCTCCCCAACGCCCTCACCTGCACCCAAGCCCTTCACTTTAGCTGCCACCAAAGCACACCAGCTCTGGATGCAGAATTCCAGTCCTGGCTCTAGTACCAGTCTCCAGGCTTCTGGGCCAGCTTTAGGAATGTGTTTTTAATATTCATTGTTCACTTTGTCTGCTACAGATGTGCACAGTGCAATTATTATAATGCTTTGCACATGTGGTGTTATGAAATGTGCGCCTTTCAAGTCAGGCCAGTTATTTTTTTTTCCCTGTAACCCAAATATGTTATTTCTACCTATGTTTCAGTTTGCCACACATTTAAAAAAGAATACAAAAAACTTTATTATAAAGATTAAACTAATAACTATGTAGCCAAAAAAGAGCAGACCCATTTTATTCATAAAAGAACAGGTTTTTTTCATTTGCATGCTTGGATTTTTTTTTTCTTTTACTTCTGCTCCTCAACACAGACACAGATGCTCACACAAACATCCATCTAAATGAAAAATATACACACATAAGGACAATTCCTACTGTATGGAAGGAAATCTTTCCTTAGCTGGGAAGCCATGCTCTATCCAAACATTCTCATCTCCATCAAGTGATGTCCTTGTATTAATCCCCTTCAAGCTTAACCATTTCAGCTTATTGTAGTCAATGGTAAAGCATCATCCCTTGCTCTGAAATCAGTCAGTCATCAGTCACTGGGCCTCATCAGTCCTTTTCAGTTTCTCTCTTCCCATGGGATGCAGCTGAAGTAGATTATAACTGGATGACATTTGAGGGCCTTGGTGGCTCTGAACGAGTATGGGATCCCTTGGGATAACAGCACCTTCCTGAAAAGATTAAGTAATCAACAAATCAATGTGGAAACGCATGGAAGGCCTGAATGGAGGACACATATCTTACACCAGAGACAGGCACAGATGCTTTGAAACAGAAGCTAATTGCTGCAGCCCTCATTGCATTTCCATCTGTCCAGTCTGGCCAGATCCCTCCTTAGAACCCTCCTATCCTTGAGCAGAACAACACTCACGTCTAACTTGGTGTCCTCTGCAAGGTAACTTTAGTCTGTAGGTTTAGGCTTCTTTCCAAGGTGAAAATGGGCAAAGAGTGGGATACAAGATTTAGATCCATTCATCCAGGTCTCTTTCCAACACAGACTTAATCTGTGTCAGTGATATACACTGTAACTGAGCTGGGTGTAACAGTGCAACAGCAGTGGCTGCCTTCTGAGGCTTTAAAGGCCAACACTGAATTAATAAGGAAACTATACTAATTATCTTTATATGTTTTCATTGATCCATATTGCTTAGAGATACATCGCTGCCAGACAAACTAGCAGCAATTTCCAAAACTAATTTCTCAAAACAACAAAAGAGCTTTGACAATACATACACACCTCAACAAAAGTGAATGTTACTGAATGTTTGAATAATGAGCAGGGCCAAAATCAAGTGGGCTAAACAAGGACAGCTAATCTCTGTCTAGAGACAAAAATTAACTCATTCATAAAGAACATCATATTTAAACTTAGCGAGGCAAGGTGCAGGAAAGACGGATGGTACACAAAACTGGGCACTACACCTTACAAGGAAGGGAGACTGCAGTCACAGCAGCAGATAACCCACATCAAGATGGCTCAGTCTTTATTGCTGACATAAAAAGCACCAGGACACAGACCTGCTGTTGTCCCATGATTATCCATACTGCTAAATATGAGCACAGTATCTGGGAGCTGGGTCATGCCTTTGGGGCATTCCAGCAGATCCTCAGTATGGCTCACAAGTGAACATGGGCCAAGGACCAATCCCCACAGTCAGTTTGGATGCAGCCATTGGGATTTGGAGGGCAGGAGAGTTCAGTGCTATGGGCATGAGCCATGCCCTTTCAATTGGCCAGGGAAAATTTCCTAGTACAGACTTAGCCACCAAAGTCTTCGGCATAGGAGCCAGTGAACTCTGAAGGTCTTTGGTTACAAAGAGGAGAATCCTGTATATATCTAAAATATATTTATATATCTAAAATAAATTTAATTATGTACCAGTTAAACAGCAAGCCATAGTGAATCTCAATTTGTTTGATGTTGTGGTTTTTATCAGTCAATCGCCTAAAACTTCAGCTCTTTTTCTGAAGCATGTCCAGGCTTCTTTGCTCTGGAAATCTCAGAGGATCAATCTCCCTGAGGAGATTTTCAGTACACCTCCATTCAGACTGGGCAGGCACATCTTTCATGCTGTGTTTTGATATTTCCCCATCTTCTGGCTGAATGCAAGAAGAAGGAAAGCTGCTCAGAACTTAATTTAAAAGGTAAACTGAGCTCTTTTGAATTTCAAAAAGTCTCAGGATGGATCTTCTTTTATCAGAGCCAGCTTATCCATCCCTAATTCAGAGAGAAACGTAGGGGTTCAGATCAAAACTTTTTGATCTGGCTTCAGATGTTCTCAAAGTTCAGGGGTATTTGGATCTCAGGTTTTGGTGGGGGTCCACCCGTGATCTCCAGCGCCCATCTCCTACCTGTCTATTCTCTTACATTTCTTCTTTCTAGCCTCCCTCCCCCTTCATTGTTCTTCCAAGATTAGAGCTTTTCTATTATTATCATTATAAACATAATTCCTATAAGAGATAAGTAGCTCCCCAGAGTATCCTTATTAATCCTAGTTAAGATAACATTTTGAAAGTAGACAGGATAAGAGATTTATAAAGAGCAAGAGAAGACAGTTGCAGATCAGCACAGCAGGGGCAGAATTTCCTACCCTGTCTGAGCCTGTTTACAAAGAAGAGTGGGTTAAAAATTGCCCTGCATGTGAAGTCACACACCAGTGTACATTTAACCACCCTGATGAGTCTGAGACTTAATTCTATCTCCCAGTATGTCCAATATTGTAATCTTGCTGTGCATTGGAATGGCCACCACTGTATTTTTTGTCTTGTGTGCAGATCCTTGTATACACAAAGCTATTTGTGGCTTTAATGTCCTCTGATTGAAGCATGAGCGTAGCTTGTGGATTCATAAAGGCAAGAAAGGTTTTACCTCAGGAATGGGAAACTCATGGAAGTGCACCAATATGCCAGAATGTGAACTGGGATTTGCTGGGATTTCTTGGTTAGTACCAATATTAATTTCTAAATATATACAGAAAATTCAAACTATATAGTGCTATCCCAACACTCTGAGGTTAAAAAAAACCCAACAGTTGTGATGGGCAAAAGGAATAGACAATATCCACAAAGCTAGCAATTCAATGGTGATGTATTTAGTCTTAACAGTCTTATGAAGTATTTTTGTTAGTGCAGCTACAGTGATATGACAGAGTTCAAATTGCACATCACAATTAAAGTGATGTATACACAAATTTTATAGAACTTAACCCCTTCTCTGATCTTATCCTCAGATTTCCACTGACACTTGATGTCCAAAAACTGGTGGTGTCCATTTGTGCAGGGCACAGAGAGGATTAACATGAGTCTTAAGTATTCCAAATCCTTTGCTAGGAGGAGTATGATGTTGCCACTGAATGCTTCTTCCTCCCTTTCTGAGATTTTCTAGGCAGCATTTTTATGTTTGCTCACGTGTTGTGCACTTTGCTCTTCATCATCAATCCGTGTTGTATCTCCAAGTACTCTCTATTTATAGTGTCTTTTACATACAGGGGACACTTCCAGGTTCTTATGATTACCCCTGAGACTGATTTACATGACATCCAAGGTTGTATTTGTTTGCTGAACACTAACTAGCCCCAATTTATAGCCCTCAGGTCCTCTGTATCTGCCTTTGTCTGTGCTAACAGGTGTTAAAACTCAGAGTTATTCCAAGCTAAGCAGGAGCAATAACCAAGCAGGTAACACCCCCTCCCGCAATAGGTAATTGCTGTTACAAGCTGAATCAAACCTCCAGGTGGGCCAAGACAAGTCCAGACAAAGCCAAAGAGGTTTATGCTGGTGGCCTAATGCAAAGCCATACCTCTTTTAATAAATGGAAACAGCAGATTTACTGAGACAAAGGCTACAGACAATTCTCTCTGTCTGGCCTCTAGTGCTTTTTCTGACTTTTGACTTCCCATGACAACCTGGAGAGATAGCTTCATCCTTTGGAAACCATAAAACATATATAAAATACACTGTCACCTTAATACAGTGGAATTAGAGCACAGTGATAGGAATGAACCAATCATTGTAATGTTTTCAAATGAGAATTTCTGGTTTGGAACGAACCAAAGAAATTAAATCTGAGGAAATATATTTTTCTGGGGAATGTCCTAGAAGACTTAGGAAAGCCTTATCTAAAAGGCTTTTAACAATAACAATCAAGTGAAGGAAATATTTATTCTCTCCCAGATATGAATGCTGAGAAGCACTAGCATGGTGGAATAACTTAAAGTGACTCATCCTATTGAGTATTTAATTTTTCTTAAAACTAGGAACATAATCATCTACTCAAAATGGGAGGATTACCTTTCAGATACATAAACAGATAAGAAATAATTTCATTATTAAAGTACTGAGAAAATTAAATCATTCTCAGAGACTAGATGAACATTGATAAAGCCTACTTATTCCGGACTGAGCTTGTGGGGCAAAATATTCTCTGACATTCACCACAAGCAAAGATTATAGAGAACATAACATATTGAAATCTAAATTAATCCTGCTTATTGACTGATAATATGCCCTGGTCCTGGGGGAATATGCCTAATTTATTACTTTTTAAATTGTTTGGATTCCTTTAGGATAAGCAACTCCCCAATTGATTTTTATTGGCTATGTGGGGAAAGGAGTCATTAAATATGAATAGGGATTATTTTCTTTTGAAAGAGTATTGCAAAAAATTCACATTCAGCCAGTGCTGTTTAGCTTATATGCTTTTTCATACTGTAAGGAAGAGTGATAATTTGGAGCACAGACTCTAAAAATGAAATTGAAAATAAGATGCTTTGTATTGTTTTCTAGCAGCCAGCTATTGTCCCCTGAGTTTTCCTCTGTTTTATGCCACTCTCCACAGAACACATGCAGTACAGACTGAAGGAGTTGTGCTGGTACAGGAGGAAGGAGGGGATCTATCACAAAATAGGAAAAATGGGGGACAATAGAAAATATTTTACTGTAAAATCTTAAAGGCCAACTTAGCCAGGGGGTGTTACTTGATATAACCCTTGAGGCTGACCTAGTTTTATTAAGGGTTCTTGGCCCTGACTGTAGATTGGCACCCTACCATGTTTAACATTGTGCTCATAATGTAGTCTTAAGAAAGACACTTTGTTAATTTTTAAAAAAAGAAAAAGGCGAAAAAATACTTAATAATAGAATAATAAAAATAATTACAAAAATGCAGTTCCTGACCTAGACAGTCTTTCTGCAAAGGCATTTCTCACCTCTTCTCCTACTGCCTTTGTGCATTTCCCTTTGATGGAACCTAGAGGCCCCTACTCAGTCCAACTGTCACAACGTATCATTTTTCTACTTTATTGATGTGAGCATGCAAAACATGCAAATAGTGTGTGCTGTATATACAAGAGCAGTTTGCATTGTGGTTTACATTTCATTCTTATTTATTCTCCACTATCAATCATTGATAAAACTGTACTCTCACACCTATATAAGAAATTCCAGTGTCCAGCAGTCTAATTTTCTATGTACCTAATAGGATTATGCTCCTATTACAAAACATCCCTTTATTGCAAAGCACCACTTTAGCTTAGCAGTGAGGAGGCATTAGACAACTGTTTTGTATCTCTCTTTTGTCTTCAATAAAACCTTCATGGAAATTCCATGAAATTTGGTAATTTTTTGTATTATCTGCCTAGAGACTGCCTAGAAAGGAACAAAGGCTTCTCACTGGAATGACTGTTCCCTTCTACTGTTTGTAAATACTAACTCTTCAAGTCAGCATGAACCTAGGCATGACAAGGGAAAATCCTTTCCTGAATTTGGCCTGATGGATGATGTTTCCCACTCCAACACAACATTCATTGCCTTTCACAGAATTTTTGTACAATGCACTATGTGTTCCTCCATAGGGTCAATGAAGCAACAGCGTCTGCAGTGAAAGGGAGAAGACAGATATGCTTTGTCATACAGCCTCTTCTCCTCACACTCTGTCCTCAAGTGGAACAAGCTATGAAGTCCAAATTAACATACATGGGACAGATAAACCTTTAGGTAAGGACTAAGACTGGGTTGGTTGGTGTTTTTGGGAGAGATTTTTGGTTTGCTTTTTTTTTGTGTGTGTGTGTATTATTGGAGTTTTTTGCCTGGGGAGACGGGATCTCTTACCAGGTTATAACATTAGCTTGTGGCTCCCCTGTCAGAACAGATTGTGCCAGGGATTTGCTGCTTCCCTGACAAATGATGCCCAGCTTAGGGCATATCTCTGGGAGCCCTGTAAGGAGCAACTTGCATCCTGAAGCTGCAACAACTCAGTGTTGCCTTTCATTCCAGACCAGGGTTCACTTCTACATCTTTCCAGGATAGAAGACAGAGGTTTGAAAGTGTTCAGACACACATCATCTAAACTCTAAAACTGTACTGATAGGGTGGAAGGATGTTCTACACATCTTTCCTCTGCACCTAGCTCTATGATGTCTGTCAGTGAAATGACAAATAATTACATTACATCACTTGCAAGTGAAATTTGAAGAAAGGTGAATGCAGTGGCAAAGGACTGAATCCATCCTGTGCCTCACTGACAGATCCATGGCCTATATAAAATCATAAAATAGTCTGGGCTGGAAGGGAGCTTAAAGGGCATTTATTCTAACTCCTCAGAAGGAGCAGGGTCATCCTCAACCAGATCAGGTCACTCAGAGCCCCATCCAGCCCAGCCTTGAATATTCCCAGGGATTCAGCATCTCCCACCTCCCTTGGAATAGTCAAAGATGCAGACACTATGGAAGGAGCAGAAAAATGGACCAGGCACAAAGGGGTCCTTCTCTAAATGTGCCCTTCCAGCTTCCCACAACATACAGTTCAGGGAATTTCTGAGCCAGATCTAATAGCTACGTGTTTCTGATGATTAATATTTTCCTTGGTTAATTAGACTCCATGCTTTCCTGAACACAATGCCATGGTACTCTGCAGTAATAAGTTCAATGAGTTAATTATACATCTTGTACAATGATCAGGGCATGAAAGTTTTTGAAATTAAAGACCATGATTACAGTAAAGGTAAAGAAAGATGCATTTTTTGCTTGAAAATGTGTCATAATATGAATTAATGTAATTGATTACATTTTATTCAGGCTGGTCTTTGTCTGATTTCATATTTTATTTTGCAAAACTGCATAAAGCTCATTTTCTCTCTTCCAAAAAATGCAATTTCATTTGAAGCATGACAGATTGGTAGATCTTCATACCAAATAGCCAGAAAAAGTTTTTGTTAAACTTTCTGCGAGATGAGAAAACACAAATTACGTTTGTAACTGTTCATCAGACAGATTTTGAATCTGTAAAATACAAAACAGCTATTTGAAATTCTGCCTTTATATTTCCTGCACAGAGTGCTTTTGTCTTTGACCTATTTAAAATAAAAGTTTCCCATATAAGATGTAAAACATAAAAGCTGCTGTTGACTGTCCTCAGACTTCACATAAATTCTAGCCACACTGTATTAGAGACTTACTGCTATGATGTTTAGGCATCATAACATGATTATAATACAAGCTGTTGAGGTTTGGGGTCAAGGTTCCCCCATGTTCTTGTTTTGTCAAATGATCTTTGCAGCATTTACATATCATAAGCTATGTTTAGAATTAAATGCTTCAATTAAATCAACAACTTGGTTTTGCCCTCTGGGGTGATAAACAACCAAAATGAGATGTGTTTTTTAATCTGTCCGCAGCAAGAGAGTTAGAAAGAGAGAGGGAGCAACAATAAAGAAAGGTTGTTCTGATAAAACTCCTAATTTCAGTTTTACTCTAAGTTTTATTCTGATTGGCAGCTTTGTGGTCTGTCTTACCAATTACTGGAAGCATTGCCAACAAAACAGGGCAAGTTTTGCACAAGAACTCTTCCCACCCTCATTTCTACCATTCTGGTTCTGTGAACTTCATTCTTATTTTCCTTGCTCAGTTGTATCATGGAGCTGTGTTTTCACCATCCTCAAGACAATTCCAAGATTTTCTCAGAGATTAAAGGAATCAGAAGCTTATTGTTTATTGAAGACCCACACTCCAGAGTGCAGCAGACAGGAGGATCCAGCAGAAGAAATATAGTCTGCTTCCTGAGCAGCCTCACTGGTCCACCTACTGTCCTCACTGATTCCTATAGTGCAAAGATACTTCTATTAAATGTAATGATATTAAATGGACCTGATGCGATTTAACACATTTATGAGACTCTTTCATGTCTCACTGTAGGAGGTGGATATTTAAACCCTAGTCCTCACTGAACCTGAAAGCATTAATAATCCCCTTCTCTTTGGCCCATATGCAGGCTCATTATAGTTGCTCTTTATAGTTATCTATTTTCTCTTAGGCCCTTATGCAGAGAAGAATCTCTATAGAGGAAAAAGCTTAAGCACTTGATTAACTTTAAATACATTGAAGTCAGTGCTCAAAGTTAAGCAGGTGCTTAATATTTTCTTGAATCAGGGCCTCCCAGCCTAGGGTTTCTGTCTCTGTACTGGTTCAAAAAATAATGGTCTAGAATTTGCTTCTCCACTCAACTTCATTGATGCAAATCTGGAGAATCCATTTAGATTAAAGAGCTTTGTTCATCTTTGCCTTGTATTTTATAGAGTCATCTAGAAAAATGAGTGTCAAACATCACTGCTGGGGAATAGCAGACATTAAATAAACTTTGCATTCACTTTTGCCACAGTTATAGAAGACATGGTTGAACATCAGCAGGAACATCAGAGGAAGCTGCAACTCGGAGGTGGTGGTGGAACACCAGCATAAAATAAGAGAGCAGGATGAGGCTGAAGTGACTCCTCATGACTTGACTGAGTAAACTGCCTCCAGACCAATGAGTTGGATAGAAAGGGACTGAGCAGGGGCAGAGAGATATATAGGCAGTGATGAAGACCACCTTCCCTACTCTCTTTCTCTCTAGTTCCTCAAGAATGAGGAGGGCCTTTGTGCTTCAAGGGAGCAATACCTAAAATCCTGCCTACATCCAGCTCCTTTCCCCAGGTATGCAATGGATAATACCCTTGAAGAACTCATTTCAACAGCTTCTTAAATCTGCTTTCATGAGGGACAATAAATATCCTTTTATATCCTAACTCGTTTGGATATTCCCAGTTTCTGGGGGGAAAAAAGAAAGATCAAGTGCTGTGCATCTTTGGTCATGAATCATGTCAGCCTGGTCTCCATAGCATTCTGGGACACAAGGTCAGTCAGGAGTCATCCCTTTTCCCTTTCCTAAGACACTATTTCCTAAGAATCTGAATTCCAGCAACAGCCAATCTATTAATCATCTACACCCACTGGTAACCTGTGGAATTGTCTGAGGGTGTAGATCAAGCCTACATCCATGAAATGGTGTCTGACTTTGCCTTTGCTGGGCAAGACCTGAAGCCCTAGACCTGAATCATGTCCCTGCTGCCAAAGATGTTTGCTTGGTCCATGACTGCAGATGTGTACTCCAGAGTTTCAGCTGCCCCTCTACCTTTAGTCTTCATTGCTGATGTTTAATGTATGATGTGAAAAGGATTTCAGGCACATTTCATGAACTTTGAGGGTAATTATATAGTAGCAAGGGCAAATGCACAGTCTCATTTTTTCATCTTCAAGAGTGTCTCTGGAGTTTGGGACATGCCAGAAGAATACTCACCAAGAGACATTAGCCTGCAGACTGGACAAACTGAAGCCATGGGGCCAGCCCTTCCACCACCATCAAACAGCTCTATTCCACAGTTTCAGCCAAGCATCCCAGTTAGAAGCTGGCATCCTGTCACTGATAAAATGGGATTTAAGAGCATTGATTTGCAGGCTAAATAAAAGGACCATGACAGCAGATGGGAGGAAGGTTGTGGGGATTATCCTAAAACCTGGATTATTCTCAGAACCAGCCAGGTACAGCATAAGTACTACCTATGGAGTCTCAGGTTCAGTGTGGATGTAGTTCCTGGGAGCAGGGAATATGCCATACAAACTGCAGAGCTAACATTATCACAGCCTATGCACAGCACATATGTCTCTTACAGCTAGAAATAGTTAACAGACACAGAATGAGCACATGCAGAGCTGGTAGATATGCCCAATTGAATGAATCAGTTTATATATTTAATCCTTCTTAAACAGGTTTATCCTCCAAAGAGTTTCTCATTTCTTCTTCTTTTCCATGATTTAGCAGCCAGCAATCTTACAGCCCTACTGTGCTTAGAAGGGGGTTCCAATTTTTTTATTTCTAACAAGGTTTCCAGCAGATTTTGAATGTCATACAAGTATTCTATTTGCACATTAACTTCCTTCAGACTGAACACATCCAGAGCTAAATTATTATCCTTGAGATCCATAAAGGCAAAAGTGCCATCACTCCCTGTTCAGTGATGGCAGCATCAGTCCTGGGCAAGATTTAACAGCCACTTTTCTTCTGAACACCTACATTTGAGAAACATTTAAATATTTATTCTTTTATTTCCTGACATGGAGACTTACCAACTGCTGTCATTGGATAGGAGACCCAGAGCCACATGTACAGGAACAATCCAAAAGTTCAAATGTGCATGGTTTACGCAGCTCAAGTTAAAGCAGTTGAGCTTGGACTCTCAAGTCTATAGATTTGAAAACCTATGACCCCGTAAGAAAAAAGCTTAACTAAGAATGGCTGTGAAATTCAAACATTCTACCAGCTAACAAGATTAGTTGTTGAGCACTCTGGGACAAAGAACTGAAAAGGAACAATATTCCAACTGTCGGAAAAATCAGGAGTAATTCATTAGTAATTCACAATAACTCATGGAGGACAGGAACCTGCTGCAATCCTAATCAATAAATGGAATACTTATCCTTTGACCATGCCTCATCTGAAACCAGCTTTAATGTGAAATTCTTTATCTGGTAACATTTTATATGCGAGCTGATTCAATTTTCAACAGACATGCAGCAAGCCACTGAAGAAGCAGCAAATGCTAACAAAGATTATTTCAATCTGCAGCTGGAAGTAAGGGTATCCTCTGTCCCACTGCATGATGAGCTCATCATCCTGAGGGAAATGAACACCATACAACATGCCTTGTAAAGCCTTGGGATGGCACTTTCATCCAAAAACAACAAACAAAAACTTGGCATGGTTCCGTCATACAGAACATCATCATCAATCATTTAGATCAAACATCAATATAACCATTAGATAAGTGCATATCCAATGACATACATTCATGAAAAGATACAGGCCATATGCTGATTGGAAATTATTACATAGTAAAATCTGATACTTATTTATACTGACCTTTGCCATTTTCTTGCAGAAACCACAATTATCCTTCCAACACAGAGATATGTTTGGTGTGATATTTGTCCATGAGAATTCAGTATATTTCATTAAATAATCTTGTAATAATATTAAACACATTTGATATACTTGGCAATATGTAGGATGATATAAATCAACCATGTCAATCATCAGCATAAATTCTGAGGCACCACAGGGATCATCCTGGTTCAACTGACATCCTTAGCCATCTGATGATACACTCCAAATCCCATAATACAAGCAACCCCACAGTGATACTGATTGCAAGCCTCCAACAAAGGAGCTTTGGACCAAAAAAAACCCCTAAAACCAAAACACAACAAAATCAAACTAAAAGCACTGTACTTTGAGAACTGAATTTTAAAAATTTTCAAAATTTGAAAAAAATCCAACAACCAAAACCAGAAGAAAGAGTGAGAACTTAACTGAAAAGTCATCTAGGTATTACAAAAAAAATATTAGAAAGCACTGTAGTGACAATTATACCAAAAAAGGTAATAGCTGGAAAGAAAAGGACAAAAAGAAAATAGGGTGCAGGAATATTTCCATCTCCCATGAATCAAAATGATGCTCAGATCTGGGTTTGTTAGCAGCAGCTGCAGCAGACAATCCTGTGGCACAGGAGATGTATATCATCAAGAAGACATCTGATGAACCAAGAAGCAAGTGTGAAGCAGCTGTTCTTCAACACACAGCCATGTAATTCCTGAGCTTCTCACCATCACCATCATATCCATCTATCCATCTCTCCATTTCATCCATCCATCCATGACTCAACTTGGATTTGTTCTCATAAGTACTACTGACCTGCTTACAGAACACTTACAGGATTTAAAAATTCACCACTCTTGTGCAGAATTTTCCATTTTACTCGTTCAGACCTCCAACTTAATGAAATTTGGGTAACTGAAGTGTCAGACTGCATAGTTGAACTACTTGCCCTCTCCATAAAGATGAAAGAATGATAAATTTCACTGAAGACATGTAGGTGAAGACATTGTTAGATTATGTTAGATTAGGTGCTTCCCTCTTTCCACTGACTGTATCAAAATGAAAGAATCTCCAGATACTAATCCAGAGCCATTAATTGAGAATTTTACTTCATACAGGAAACAAAAAAGATTTAATACTTCTGTCTGCTCCATTCACCCCTAGTGAAACAGAGTCTCAGCAGACCTCCTCACCATGCCTGAAGAGGAAAAATACTTTGCTAGGGTCTTTCACCTACTATTTGGCACACAGCAAATGAGCTCTTACCCTCACTGAGTCGATATTTCTTTGTCCCAAAAGATTTCTGTAGCTGCCAGGCCATGGGAATTTGTAACAATCCACATTGCCTGCTAAAGCAGAGCCACTGGCAATCAGGATGGCCATAGACAGGACCAGAAGAAGGAGCACTACCATGTACCCTGACTGATGCTGCTGAGACTCCAGCACAGCAAAGAATTTAATCCATTTTCATGGAAATTCAGCTTTCATTTCTGTAATCAAAGACTACAGCAAGAAATTCATAATAGAAGTACTATATATGGAGTATCTCTACATACTATGTGAAGTATAATAGTTCTTCCTTTTCAGACTGCAGCAGAAATGAATCCAAATTACAATTATTTCCCTGATCTTTCCAGGGAAGCCCAAGATTTCATCTTTAATACTATCCCAAGATGATCTCTCTGCCCTGATATGGTGGATAGTGTCACCCTTCTCATTAAAGCACAAAAAAATTTAAGGACAGCTGTTCTAGAACAAGATTCAGAGGTGCTGCAAATGGGAAAGTGAAGTCAAAAGTCCTTTTCTTTTGATATAAAAGGAGAACTTAATTGAGAAAGAGGAAACTCTTTAATATAAGTATTTTTTTTCTAAAGGAAAAAAATGCTTCAAGAAAAATGACACTCCTATATCAGGTATTTCACTTTATATTCTATACCTGTTATAAAAGAAACAAAAATCAAGGAAATCAGTTTGTTTTCACCTATTCCAGGGAAATCTGAATAATTTAATGAGAACTGTTGTCCATGAGCACACACTTACTATAAAGAGTACAGAATGAACTTATCTAAACTTTTTAACTGTCAAATCCCTGGAGTCCAGGAATTTAGATTCTTCCAGAGTTAACTCTGAAAGTTGTTCTGAAAATGTAATTTATAAATTTCTGCCCATTCTTGCTGTGAAAAAAACAGAAGTTACATCTGTAACACTTCTAGGCATTGAAAAGGTGACTCGCCTTTGGTTTTGGTAGCGATGTTTTGAAGAAAAATGGAACTGTATACTTGGCAATGGTAAGGAATGCAACAGGATATCTTTAAATAAGGGCTTGAGTTGCTTTTGTGCTAAAAATTTTGGAATAAATCCTTGCAGTTAGATATTGTATTCAGATAAGATTTTGGCTTTATTCTTCTTTTATTTTTGTGCTTGTAGAGGCGAAGAAGTCCAAAAAAGTAATGAGGACACAGTTTAAAGTCACAAATTAGTACTACTCTTTGCCGCTTGTATAAAAAAGCTCCTCAGTAAAAGCAGACTCGGAGCTGTTTCAGCACGATGCTGCTCTCCAGCCCATGTGAAAGGTCTGTGTCTGACAGCAGACAAGGTCACAGGGTTAGAGAAAGCACTGCCTGCAATGGCCACAAAGCATTCAGCCACTAAGGATGAAGAGCAGTTCCCTGCCCAGATTTATAACCTCCCCTGCTGTTCCAACAGCTGAACACTGCCATATGCTCCAAAGGAAAATGGTCCCCCACATTTCGGGCTGAAGGGGGAAAAACTGATGCAATGGAAAAAAAAAGCAGCAAGAAAAAGCCTGGTGCTGAGCACAAGAAAATGTTTTCAGAAAGCAAACAAAGGTTAGCTACACGTTGATACAGCACAGAGTTGAGTGAATTAATGAGATGTCGACAGTGGTTTAGCCCTGTAGACAAGGGGAAATTCTGGTGGGAGCAGCACGCTTCATTTCCATCATTGATAGCTCGGTTAGAAAGCATCCTTAAGCAACTATAGCACTGAGAACATGTGCTACTATATGCAGCTAATGATACAGAATATTTATGTGTTTGATTGCTTGTTTATTGGCCTTTGGTATTTTGTGACATAGGATAGCAGCTGGAAGGCAAATCAACTATAGAGGCCTGCATGACAGTCACTGAGCAGACAACAGTTCAGAAAAATAGGATTCCAGTTCTCCCTAAGGTTTTGGTGAACATGGGACATTCTCTTCCCCAGCGTCTGACTGCACTTTTTTGCATACTCTCAGTTTCCAAAGAGATCCCTGTGCTTTTGCTAAAGATTCAGCTCATGCCATCCATCACTGAGGTGGAGTAACAGCCCCAGACTAGGAGCTCTGTGCTACAGGAATAAGGAAATGGTTCTGGCTTGGTCATAATTTTGCTTCCTGGCAGCTGATACACTGTGGAAATTTCCATATTGTGGAAATGCTGCCTAAGAAAGGCAAAAGACACTGGTATGAATAAGAATTAAGTACTGAAATGTACCATTTTCAATCCTATTTTATAGGAGCCAGGGAAATAATTCGTGCTCCCCTTTTATTTCCTCTCTGTCTTCAGTAGTATTCAACTACTTAGAAGCAGAGGAATCATTTATATTTAGCACAGCTTCTATTCTAAAGCTCACAGATTAGTAAAGTTAACATAGATCACTCCATACTGCTGTTTGCACAGCTGGATATGTCAGATAGAATAGGGTTTATCTTTTCTAAGATGAGCTTAAATCCATAGTGTCTTTCTTATTTACAACAACCACAGCACAACACTGTTCCTGTAAAGAAGGTCAGTTTTAGTGGAGCCATGTTCTTAGTGCAACCCTACAGGTGCACAAATTTCAATAAATTGCTTCAGTATACCCTCAGAGCTGAGTGTCCACCTTCAAGCCACAGGATTTGTTTGATTATAAGTAAAAATTCATTTACATTTGAATCATGACACCTACAGGTAATGACTCATTAATGGCACCTTATGCTCCTCTGATCAAAAGGAATGCCCCCTTCCATTACAAAAAAATCTGTTCACCGGGGCCGTAGATGTGTGGAATTAGGAACATGGGCTTTGCTTACACAGAGAGATAAAGTCACATCCAGAGACTTTTAAAGGTTTGTTCTTTGCAAAAAAAATTAAAATCTAGGAAAGTCACTCTCACTGTATTGAGGGTGCCCACCCAATATTTGTCCCTAGATCAAGGTGAGATGGAATGGATGCTGAAGGAGAAAATGTTGAAAATGTTGCTGTGCTTTACAGAGCACCATGCAGTTACCAAGGGTGGGATTTAGATCACAGCTTAGGACAAAAATTTTCAGGTGTGTGCAGGTAGCCATCCACATGCCATCTAGAGAACAGGCTCTCACAGTGCTCCAGGGAGGTTTGGTCAGGACAGTCAACAGCCTCTCAGGAGTGGCTCAGCTGATGAACCCCTGTGGCAGAAATCTGTACCAAAATCTATGTACCTGGTACCAAGTGGGATGCTCAGAGTAACCCAGGACACCTGTGTGGGGGTAGCAGACATTACACTCCATATCATGCTGCTGCATTTGAGCTTGTCGCCCATCATCTTTCTTTTGGAGGACCTTTTACAAAACTAAACACCTCAGTAAGTAACTTCCTCATTTTGGGTGCTGTCTATTTTAGAATGGACTGAATCATCCTTTAGGCTTCACTGACTGTTTTGGGTTGATCTCTATCAGCTCTCATGAGAGTTTAGTGCACATATCGAATATCATCTGCAGACGTCAAATGTCAATGCTAGAGTCAGCAAGCTGAATCCTGTCCTAAGGCACTGTGTGCTGCAGACATGACATAACTGTGTACTCCTAATTTTCCATTATTCATGGGTAGATTTCCTGGCTCACAAAATTCACCTGCTTTACAGGTGAGGATGTACCCAAGCAGCCTCCACTTGGGACAGCTCTGGTCCATCAGAGTGTATTGCTTTGCTTTCAAACCCATAGGAGGTCAGACTCTACTGCTCTGGAACCTGAGCTACATGCTTGTTCACTGATGTACCCCAGGAATAAAGACTCTACAGACCCCTAGGAGATGGATAACACGGTTCAGAGCCAGCAAAGCTGGACCTTATCTCACTTAGGGTGGCTATTGAAGAGAAACAGGACCCTACATGTACCACCATGGTCAGGTATTGGTTGCACTGACTCACCACTCCCTTAGCATTGTTATTATGCAATGATATTCCATTTAGACATTATGCAAGTCATTACACCCTAAAAAGTTATTCCAAATTGGAATTCTCTTCCTAGCTCATTCAAAAGGCCTGTTTACTTACACTGGCTTGACCTTTAATTCCACAGCTTCCTCTGCTTTCTTCTGTGGTCTTCACATAAGTCCTCCCAAGCCTTCTATTACTATATGCATCTCGTGTCTGTTTTGATGAATTTTACTTAGGCCTTTTAGTTCTGAGGTTCCCAAAATAGGGGGCACAAACATCCAAGAGGACTGTGTCTACACTGTATGAATCAGGCCATTAATGCTGATTCCTGGCTCTATTTTGGTAGAATTTTTTTTACTTAAGTTGATTTGACATAGATTTTTACCTCAGTGATTGTCCATGAGTATTTCAAAATTAGTTTCCTGCAGGGAATATTTTTTAATTAGCTAAGTCTTTCAATTTAAAAGTTAATCTTACAAAGCTAATCTTGAACACAAAAGTTCCTTAGGACAAAAGAAAAATAAGTGCTAGAGACATAGAATCATGGAATCATTTTGATTGGATCCTATCCAGCCCCACAGTCTTTTGTGTGTCTAAATGGTGTAGCAAGTCACTGATCATTTGCCCTTGGATTGTGGGGGTTTCATTCTCCCTCCTGTCCCTGTCTTCCAGCTCAGGGGACTGGGTACCCAGGGAACAACTTATCATTATCATTAATACCTTAAAGAAGGCATTAAGTGCTTCAGCCTCTTCCCCATCCTTTGGCCAATAAAGGATGGGGATTCTCCTTCTCTTCTTTTGTTGCTGATATATTGGTAGAAACATTTTTATTGACTTTTATAGCAATAGCCAATTAAGTCCTAACTGGGCTTTGGCTCCTCTAATTTTCTTCCTGCATAACCTCACTACATCCTTGTAGTCCTTCTGAGTTTTCTGCTCCTTCTTCCAGAGGCCACAGACTCTCCTTTTTTTCCTGATTTCCAGCCAAACTCTGTGTCCAGTAAAGCTGCTCTTCTTTCCTGCCAGCTTGTCTCTAGGTACACAGGGACAAGCTGCTCCTGTGCCTTTAGGATTTCCTGCTTGAAGAATGTCCAGCCTTCCTAGATTCCTTTGCCCTTCAGGACTGTCTCCCAGGGGACTCTGTCAACCAGGCTCCAGCACAGCCCAAGGTCTGCCCTCCAGGAGTCTAAGGCAGCAGTTCTCTGACCCTCTGCTCTCTTCTCCAAGAATCAAAATTTCTATCATTTCATGATCATGTCCCAAATGGCCTCCAAACATCACATAACCCACCAGTTCTTCTCTGTTCACAAAAAAAAAAGGTTGAGAAGAGCAGCATTTCACAGCAGGGCTTGGTGGCAGTCTCTGTATCCTAAGGATGTATAAGGTTTCTAATAGTTAATTTAGAAACTGGCCTTCTTTTAACTTAAGTATTTGCACAGTCAGGGTGGACAGAGTAGATAGGTGGATAAGTAGATATTTTTAAAGTGGAAGAAATAAAATTTCTTGCAGTGACCTTTTGAAGCATTTTATGTTCAGATTTGATTCATAATCAGGAATAATAATGAATTATTCTCATATTCTTTATCTAATTATTTAAAGGGAAACATATCAAATGCCAAGCAATTGCATCTGTGCCAGAAGGTAATTTTATATTCCTTGTTATGTGAGACAGAATAATAATTTCTCTGTTCTTTCCAAATGAAATTTGATGATAGAGCATGAATCAATTAATAAGTCAATATATGACCATCTTCAATTACAGTTTAAGAGGAACTTCTGTCAGTCCTTACACAAACAATACCCTCTACCTGGAAAAAGTTAAAAAGCAAACTTACTGTGCTTGTGAACCATTAATTTGAAAAAGTCTCTGGGTGTCTCGAAGTAAACTTGAGCAAGCCCAATAGTGTATGATCAGCAGAGATGGGTAACTGAGAGGGGACAGAAAATGGAGCTTCCAGCACAATGGAAATAAACTGTTAGCCACCAGCCTGTGAAGCTGGCAAGAGCTAGCAGAGATCAAAAATACATAATGAAGTGAGATGCTTCTGTGCTTGAATTTATAAAGCGATGCTTACTGAAATAACATTTTATGGTTTTAAGAAAAGAGACAAAATGTTTCAGAGATACTGTATTTTAACATATCTCTCAGAGCCTTACCTAAAACATGAAATCAAATTGGTTGGTGAAGCAGGATTGAGCAGTGCAGGTGAAGTGTCTGAATGCTGAATAATGTCTGCAAGTGACATTACAGCTCAGTATTTTCTGGGGCAATGACCCAAGAACTGCAGTATCAATAAACACAGTTAGCAGTGAAGCAGGAGGATGAGGACAAAACAGAATTTCAGAGATTTAAATGTGGGCAGAAAACAATAAATTATTAAACAGAAATTATTTCTAAAAAAATGAAGCCCTGAAAGGTCATTTTAACTGATAATCTCCCCAGTACAGAGACATCCTTTCCTTAGATGGTTATATCAAGTGGAGAAAAATGCAGTCTTAATACTGAACTGAATTAACCATGGCAGTAAAAATACTATTAATGGCAGCAACCTTGATTCAGGAGGAGAGATAAAGTTGAAGGATAATGAAAATGCCAGACTGGTCATGTCATGAGTAGCAAATCCATAAATGTGTGATCTGAATAGTGTTCATCTGAAGGGAGAAACTGGGGCAAACTTGAGCAAACTTAATTAGGGAGTAATTAAACCCTATGTATAGGATAAATAGATAAAAATGTCGTAATAAAAAAACCTCGCTGCTTTACATTTCCTCTTTTAGAAGAAATATGACAATATATTATATCAATTTAAATGCTTTTATTTCACTGGCTGTCAAAAAGTGCTCAAGCAGCCAGGTGAAAATTACCACCAGGTGAAAGACAGGGGAGCTGGCAGAGAGCTGCCCAGGCCCTGGGGCGTGTTGCCAGGGGAGGCAGGAGGGAGGGGTGTGCAGGAGAGGTTTCACAGCCTCCCCTTTGCTGTGAGCCACTCAGGAGGCTGCAGGTTGGAGCAAGTCCTGCTCTCTGCCTCGCACACCTCAGGTCCTGCACTGCGGGAATCTCAGTCAGGCAAGACAGCATGAGCCAGGGGCTGAGTGCCAGGGCACACTGCTCATGATAGAGCCATCTACTTTATGATTTTGGAATTATTTTAAAGACAGCTGGCAAGGGAATGCTCCTAAATCCTCATCATGTTAATTGGGTTTTTTTCTAACAGGGCAATCCTCATTATTTATAAAATGTGGTTTCCCTAACAGCCCACTGAATAATCTGTGAAAAAAACCAACACATCCCTCTCATGCTTGAGATTCATGCATCAAAGCAAAAGGTGAGGTTTGATGAAGTCAACATGCACAGCATAATGAGTACAGCCCTGCATCAGCAAGGTTTCCTCCAGGAGATAACTATGGCCAGAAAACCATTCTAGCAGTTGCTGTTCATAAGAGGGAGGAAGAATGATTCACAAACAAGTCCTGTAGGTTGCCTACAGGAGCACCACAGGGAGGAGTCCTGTTACTCATTATGCTGTGTGTCAGCCCCAATGAGGCCAGAAACACAGCAGAACAATGGTGGTGACGTCTTGGGTGGCCAAAAGTTTCTTACATTGTTTTCACATTCACTGTGTGACACAACCACCCGCAACAATTGAGCACTTGAAATGTTCTCAGAAACGAAAGGAAGCTTTTGGGCCTGCTTGTAAGAGGCTTACTCCCCATATAAATGATGTGACTTGCACCACAATTACACATAAATGCACATATACATCTTCACCAGCCCACAGAACACAGGAGAGAGTGTCTGTTTTCAGCACTTTCCCAGCTTATCGCCCAGAAGAGCAGTGGGAAGAATACACAGGCTTATACCATGGTTGTCCGCTGCTCCTTTTATTTGTATTTAATTTTGCAGGGACAAGGTTCATTTGTCTTGCAGACAGTCCCAAGAAGGAAAATTCTCTTATTCCGCCTTTTGTTATTGTAAATGCATGTGGAGCATGCTGTATGGTTTTTCAGGCTGTATGGAGTGAAGCAAAAAGGAGTTTTCAATCTTTTAATGCTCCATGCTTGGGGAAGAGGCGTAAGAAAATGGTCCGTGGAGATCCTATATTATTATTATTTCAGAGATTTTTATTTTTCAGGCCTGGTCAGGTTTTATGACTGGCACATTTCCGAGGAGGCACCTCTGAAGCATGAGGTTTATAATGATTTCTCCTTACGCTATTTATCTCACTCTCCCAGTTGCAGTGCATTTATCCTCACACGGACAGAAGCATGACAGGAAAGGAGAGGACACATCAAAGAGATTTTGCCAAACAGAGGAATATGGATTTCCCACTCCCCTCTCTGAAGGATATTTTCAAGAAGATGCAAGGTTTTGCAATGCACAAATATATTAGCAGTGCAAAGCAAACAGGAAAGGCTGTAACATTTGTTGAGCTTCTACTGAACTGGCTTGGACTGTGTGTAGAGGGGGAGAAGGATCTGGGGCCTGGCAGTTTGCCCTGAAATTCATGGAGGTTACAGGGTCCCCTGTGCTTCCCCAGTAACTTTTCTTCCACCTACTGCAACCCAGAAAATAATGTGCTCTCAATCCAAAATGGAAAACACAAAACAGCCAATTCCCATCTGATTTTTGCAGTATCTAGACTTGCTGGATGACTTGTTCCCTCCATTTCCTTCCAGCTATGTAGCACAGCAGTTACTTTCAGCATCTCTCTGCTGGAACATTGGCAGAATAAATAATAGACATATTTCTCAGCAATCCCAGCTCCTTTCTTTAAATACTCACACCACAGATTTTTCAACACATTTGGGGAGGTGACACTGTTATTTATATAAGAACATATTCATTCTGAGATGGGACATGGGACTTAACAAAAGTTATTACACAATGTAGTGGCAGGGAAAGACAGCTGAACAGTAAAATGTTGGAACTTACAAGCTTTTTTCCAAGTCAGAAAAAAGCCAGATTTTTACAGTTTAATATAATGTCCATAAAAGAAGGCCTATTTTGCAGCCAGGGCATTTAACTAGGACTTGGTAGAGTTGGGATTCATGCCTGGCTTTGTCTAAATCTGCAAGCCATTTGACTCCTCTGTGCCTCAGTTTCTCTTTCTGTGCAGCAGTACTGAGGCTGGACAGAGAAATTGTCAGGATGCAGTCACTGTAATGTGGGGGGCACACATAATTATTTAATTTACAGTAATTTCTGACAACAAGAAGTAAGAAGTGGGATTGAACATAAGACTTTACTATATATGCATAGAAGAGTATTCATCATGTTAATTACTCAGAAGAAAAAGAAATAAAGCAGTACTTACTGCTTCCCTGATAAAAATACGTCACAGTAGAGATTTCTTCAGAATTTTAAATAAGGTAAGGATAAACAGGAAAATCTTAGTCATTGTTGTGATGAAATAGCTTCACTCTATGAACTAACATCTAACCTCATTTTAAAAAGTCAGGGACACAGAGAAAATGGAATTGTGCATGATGTCAAACATGACCACAGTGTGAGAGTGGTCACAGAAGCAATGCCTGGCTGTCTGGCCAGCAGGGCCAGGCAAGCTCAGCAGAACAATAAAGTAACAGAAATTGGAGCTGCACTCATCTGTACACTAAGCTAAACATGAATGGGGACTTCAGGTCTCTTAGTTTTGCTTGATGCCAAGCTCTGGGCTCCAAAACCATAAAAGATGCAGATTTGGCTGACAGTGGGTGCCCCAGGTGGGAGTGGGGATGGCTCAGCCCAGCTCCTGCTGGGCCTCCCAGTGAACACAAGCTGAGGAAGGAACCAGCTCTCGGGCTCTCCAGACAAGGCAGCTCCATCACTCACCCTCCAGCCTGCTAACACAAACCTAATCCCTGAGAGAAGGTATTGCCTCCTCTCCTCCCTGCACCCTCCAGGGAGGCATGCCCTGGTGTGGACATGCACTGAGGGTTACTTTCTAAACCTAATGCTATTCATCAAGGAAAGGTAAAGAGTTTCCTTTCAGCCTTGTTGGTCCTGGCTGCTGATGCACTCTGGCGCTCTGGTTCTAGTCAGGCACATCTCAGGCTCTGCCCTTGGGGCTGCTTGGCAGCAGGACTGAGAGAAGGCAGTGCAGCAGGGCATCTGTGATTTGGGGGTCATCACCTCTCCAGGGCCACTGAGGCTACAGCTCTCCTGGTACCTTCAGTAGATCTATACATGGATTCTTTGGAGGAAAATATGTAGGAATCTGTTCAAGGGAAATGCTGAACAAAAATAGCCCAATTAGGAGCATTCCCTTAGCCAAGCCAATCCAAAACCAGCAGAAAAATTTCGCAACCACTCAAGATATGCTGGCTTCTCTGCTCCATCAGTCCTCTTTATTTGGGTCAGCTACATCCCAACACAATGGTAAGTTCTAAAATTTCTATTGATATATTCAACACACAGCTCACATATGCTTTTCCTTTTTTTTTTAATGTAGTCCACAGTGTTCTGGACTACATTAAAATAACTTTGTCCTCACTGGGGACATCTCTGATTACTCCCTTCTAGTTTAGTTCCTCATTTGTGTCCAGACAGGAAAGGGGTTTAAACCAGAAACCTGAATCTACAGGGAGAATGCAGACCTGGGACTTGAACTCCCCTCTTGAGTAAATGATCCTGCAACCTCAGACCTCTCTCCAGAGGAGACATGGGGATCACCACAGTCATGGTTTACTGTCAGCTACCTGTCCTGGTGTTCCTCTTTGCCTCAACACCATGGTCCTGAACTTACAGCTTAGCTGAAACAAGCAAAAGAGAAATCATGCCAGTTTTCCCTGTGTCCATGCTAACCAGGATTTCAAATACCTTTGTTTCTGCAAGGGATTTAAGCCATTCCTCCAGATCCCTCTTGAAGTGCAGTGTGTTAAATTTCAAAGGCACATTAGGTTTTCTTCCTGTCTCTGGTGTCCAAACAGGATGACTCTGCATAAAAGGATGTCCACAAATGAGAAAATAGGACCAGGTCCACTGATACCATTAGCTTATGCATGAGAGAGCTGAGCAGGCAGTTTATCTGCTGTTTTTAGTATTTAGGCCAACTCTAACTTTTGGCACTTGTCCCAGCATAGATGAAAACATTTTGGGTATTAACAAGGTATAGCTGGAGTTGAAAGCACAAGAACTGCAAGAGACACCCTATATTCCCTGGATGTTTTTCCATCTCGGCTGGAACAAGCAGATCTAAGTCTTATCCCTTTACTCCACTAAAGTGGTTCAAATTGGAATGGAGAAGAAAAAAAAAGGCAAAACAAAAATAAAACCATAAAACCATATTTAAAACCATAGCCTGTAGATAAACAGTTATTAGCAAAACAAAGCACTTGAAGGTAGTGTTTAACTTTGAAGGTGGTCAGTCTCTGAAAGATCCAGATGTTTCTTGGAACTTGCTCAGAAATAGGTACCAGTGGTTTTGAGCCTCCTGGCAAACCAGTATAACCATTACAGACTCCATCAACTGGGCTGCAGCTCTTCCATCTGCACTGCCAGGACCAGAGCCATTCATTCATCCATCCCTAGCTGTCAGATCTTCAGCAGCAGGAGACACCTCTCTGGAGCTCCTGCGAAAGTCCTCCCCATTTGAGAGCACATTTCTGACTGTGTGTGGACTTCTGCACTGTTCAGAGCATGAACCACATGAATTTCAGCTGGTCATCCTGATGCTGTTTGGGTTTTGCCATTTTTCCTATGTTCTTTGTATTCTTCACACATATATTTTTAACTCTGTCACCTACTATATTAGTAGCTAGTTTTCCCAGTTCTTTCCATGGCCTTTCCTTCAGCAGAAAGACAAATCCCAGAGCTCCAAGCCCTGGGGGTACAAGGCCCCTGTCCTATCTTGTTTCATCCTGGGAGCAAAGGCTGGGAACAACCCTTTGGGATACATTTCATGGACAAAATGATATTAGTGCTGATGGCGGGGATCCAGAGAAGGAGCCTGACCTGTGGGAGAATTGCATCACCAGTTGTCCTCCTACTTGCGCTTTTTATCAATTACCCCAATTTCCTAAACTTCCTAATTTCCTATAAAAATGTACTCACCCCTGGGGGTGGTGGGATTCTGTGGATATCTTTCCATAACTGCCTCTGAAGGCCTTCAAATAAAGATCCCCTTTTATATTATCCCCTTAATAAAATTATCTCGAGTTTCATTTCCAAGTTGAGCAAAAGGCAACAATCCACATCTCCATACACGTCAGACATGAACATGGAAATAGGATTTTGTCTGACATACAGAATCATAACTCTGCCTTTGATACTCAGGCTTCCATTTGGAAACCCTGGTCCCAAATAATTTGTAAGTAACTGGCAGAAACAAATTGATATAAAACACGAGACTAAAATAAATTATAATATCAAGTTAACAGAAATGCAGAGGTACTCCTGCTGGCAGGAAAGGATCTCAGGGTGAGCCCACAAGATGGAGGGTTACTTTGTGGGTATGTTTGGAGGTCTTAAGCACCTCAGGGCATTCTGGCAGACTCCACTGAGGAACTCCAGCAGTGGGAACACCTTTTTACCTCTCCTGCCCCCTTTATAAAAAGACACATTAATCTCCTCCATGCATTTAAGGCAGCATTTACTAGCTGCATTGAAACAGTTCACCTTGAGATTTGGTTCAAACACAGCAAGTCCCCTGAGGTTTTTCCCCAGCTGTTAAGGAAAAGAAAATTATTTCAACACTCACTTCAGGAAAGCTGCAGACAAAGGCATTGCTTCTTCCCAGATGTGGATTCTGCCTGACTTTGAAGTGAATCTATTGAGCCATACTGAGACCATTCTGCATATTCTGTCATTATGTTAAACTGTTAATTGTCCTACTTTCCAACATAATGTGCATTAGAGTCATTAAGATACGCTGCTGTGGCAGGTTCTTCTCTCTAGTTATCCAGTCTACTTAAAAAAGACATGTATTATCTGAGTCTCTGAGGTCTTTTCACCTGTCCTGTGAAAACTTATCATTTATTCTAATGGAGGCAGAAATCAGGCTCAAGATGTTCCCCCGGCATGAAGAAAGATTCACAGGTGAAAAGCATTAAATTATAATGGATACACAAATACTTTAATCTTTTAAATTTTAAGGGAACATAGTCACTTTTCTACGGAAGCTGCAGCTGCACTTCAAAGTGTTATAGTGCACTTCAGCTGACCAGCTCCATATTGACAAGCTCATGCATGTCTGGAATAAACAGTAGCATTCTTTCAATGGTTAAAATCCATAGATAAATGTTGGGGTTAGTTTGCTTCCTTTGGAATAGCAGAACTTTTCCAAAACACTCAGTCTGCTCCAGTCCTGTTCATGCCCTCCCAGTTTTAATACAGCACAGTTCACTAACAGAGATATTGAATACCACTAACAGGGATTTCAAGGGTACTGAAATAAATCTTCTGTGCCTTCCTCAGATGAGATTAGAATCTACCCCTAAATTCATAGTTCAGCATTAGCTCAATATTCAAGTTTTGCTTTCATTTTTTAACTAGAAAGTCTGTTATGTCCCCACAGTTCTCCTGGCTGGTTCACAACTAGAGAAATACATAAGAGGTCAGAAAATTTATTTCACTGCTTCAACAAGAAATTAATATAATTGATTAGCCACAGTATCTCAAGGCTTAGATCCATGCTTTGCAGAAGAAATTCATAATATCCTGAAAGTTGAAATCCTGAAATATCATTTCACTGCAGTGAATAAGACCAAATCAGCTATTTGCTGCAGTCAGTAAAGATAGAGCACAGTGAACAGAATGATAAGCCTGGCTCGCTGTCAGCACTGTAACGAAAGCAGCAAACCATGACAAGGTTAATCCCTGCCATTAAGAGTGACTATAACACACCTTGTTGATATTAATAAGGTCTTTGAGCTTTATTTTATAAAAGGCTTAATAAGTCATAGTGGGAAGTTGACCCAAATGTGCTGCTGATGCTTTTCTGTCATTGAATGATATGCCTACTTTGCTACTGGTAGAGTAGGATGCTCTGTAGATCCTGCTCCTTAATCAGAGATTAAAGCAGCTATCGTGGTTGTAGATATGGAAAACTCTAAGAAACAGAGTGTGTCTTACAGAGTTTTATAGTGCCATTCAAGACCCACAGCATGGCCTATGGAACTCACAATCAGGATCACAGCCTCTGAACCCCTTCTTTCCTGCATTTCATTTCTCTGCTATAAAAATGAAATATTGTCAGCATTATACTTTTACCTAATCCATTCCTTTATTGCTAATAAGATGGGAGGATCTTTAAGGGCTACTCCACTGAAATCTAGCCAGACTAAAACCCCTAACAGAGAAAACCATGTGCTTGAGCAGTCACCCAAGAATAAACTATCAAAGCTCTTAGCAAACTGCAACTGAGGAATGGTTTTATGTGCAGAATTTAAAGACAAAATGCAAATATTTCCTAACAAATGGTATATTCAGTGCTCTTAGGGTTTTCAGTGCTCCTTGGGTTTGAGTGCTTTGTTGATTTTTCCCTGGAGTCTTACTGGGTGTTCTCCCTGTTCAAAACTGTTCCACAAGCAGTCATGCAAGTAGGCTGCAGATTGTTCACAAGTAATTTAAAGGATGCGTCAACAAATTGTCAGCCAAGATCTGTTAACTGGTTGTAACTGAATGCATCAGACACATTATATTCTACTGGGCTTTTCCCCTGTAGTTAAATTACTGGTGTATATTCACATCAGTTTTAAGGTGCAAGAACAATGTTATTCCTGACTTGTGCACCAGCCACTTAAAAGAGAGCTTCCCAGAAGGAACAGTGAAGCCAAGTTGTCATCCTTAACAAAACTTCCCCAAAAAGTCATTGCTTCAGTACTGCAGGGTAGTAAAGTAAAACCTTGTTATGGGTAGGCACTGAGAAGAGCAGCAGCAGCAGCACAGCAGCTATATTCTACCAAAGCTCCTTGCTGCTGTGCGGGGGCGTGAATGGCCCTGGAATCCAGCTATCTGGTGAGGGGCGAAGGCCAGGGCCCCTGCGCATCAGAAAGCAGCCCCCCTCGGCGTCTTGGCTTTGGGCTGAGCTGGGTGTTAGCTCGGAGCAGCGCGGTGTGAGACGAATTAGGAGGCGACCACTTGCTGGGGGTAAACTGTCGGTTTATTACAGAAGAACCAACAAGGAGGGGAAACACCCAGCAAATGGCCCCGAACAGGGGGCAGGAGAGGGTTTTAAGGGAAAAGGGGGGAAGAAGGCAGGGAAACTTGGCTATCCAATAGAAATACATATTTGGAGGTACGAAACATAACTGATATACTAAAGTAACCAACTGTTATAAATTATAGGAGGGGCTCCGGGGCTACAGCCAACCATAACTCCCAGAGAAAAGAAAATTCTCGAAACCTGGGAGGAGAAAAGGAGTGATTGACTGACCCCAAGGAGGAAACAACTTTCACTTTATAAGAGAAACCAAGGGAGGAGCAGTTTCATTTCCATAGCAACCTAACTGGCAGGGTAGCAGCAGGAAGTAATACAGAAAATGGGGGGAGCAAACTAACGAACTTAAGAACACACCACAGCATGCTGCAGTCTTATCCTGGCTCACTTGTATGTCACTCACTCTCCTTCTCCATTTAATTGTGAGAGTTCTACTGACATGTGGTGTATCACATAATGCTTAATGCAATTGGGTGCAAATTGTGGCCATGCAAATATTAAACTTACTGCCAAATGAAATATCTACCAACAATCATGGGTGCTTTACTGTGAAAATGAACAAAAAAATGTATATTACTAGAGCTGAGAAGAAACCTCAGGCTGTGTTTGTTTCTCTGTTTGTTTATAGACAAGCAACTTCCTTGGCAAGCTTAACCCAGCAGGTAGCTAAAGACCACACGGCCACTTTCCCCTGCTCTGAGGGTGTTGGGCTACAGAACTGAGGGAAAAAAAAGAGTAAAATCTGTGGGTTGAGATAAAGACACAGAAAAGGATGAGATAACAATAACAGAATTAGAATGTAGTAAACAAGTGATTGCTCACCACCCAGAAATTGATACCCACCAGCTCCTGAGCAACAGCCTCTTACTTTGCCCCTAGTTTATATATTTAGCCTGATGCCATACAACATGGAAAATCCCATTGGGCAGTCTGGATCAGCTGACCTGATTGTGTTTCCTCCCAATTTCTTGTGCTCCCCAGCCTACTACCTGGTGTGATAGTGGGGGAAGCTGCAAAGTCCATGACTAAGTGTAAAAACTGCTTAGTGACAACTGAATCATCAATGTGTTATCAACATTATTCTCATACTAAATTTAAACCATAGCATTATAACAGCAACTAGGAAGAAAATTAACTTTATCCTAGCCAAAACGAGGACAGTAGTTGAAAGAAAAGCTTCAACTTCTTGCTTGACAAATCAGAAGTAAAGCTAGCGCACAAAGGAGACTGGAAAACCTTAGTCAGGTTAATGTTTTCTCACATCCTATTATTGCATGTTAGCATTCTCTTGCTCTTGATGTGTTGTTCTTGATTTCTCCCCTCCCTAACAGAAAGTCAAAAGCTCTTTTCTGATGTCTTTTTACCTTCTGTCTCATCACTCCTGCTCTATGGTAAGCAGGTTATAATTATGGCCTTCTTATATAGAAAAGCTTGTGAAAGGTATTTTTAAGCAGTTTCTAAGACTGTGTGATAGATCTTTGTCTCCAGGGGAGCCCACTTCAGCCCAATCTCATAGTGCCATTAACAGAAGCCAGAACTGCCCATTTCTTGGGACAGTCAGGGAACACAATATCAAGGACTGCATTTACTGGATGGGGAATGGCAGCTTCAATGCCCTTTGCTTTCTTGGCTTGCTACTAGCAATCTTTGATTCTGAATGTGTGAAAAATTGAGTGCAAAATGCCACAAATCATTGCTAAAATATTTATGAACACAAAGATGTAACAATGAGGTTTCTGATGCTGTTATCATGATGAGTAACACCATGTATATGACCTCAGCACAGCTCACTCAGTGCCACTGTAATTTCTGTTCAAAAATTATTCGTCCCAGAAAAAGGTCATGCCATCTCAGTGGGTTGTTATGAATTTCCCAGGCAATATGTGAGCACACATTTGAATTTAATGAAAAAAGCCCACTCCCATAAGTTAATGATAGAGGTTGTTACAAGGTCTAAGCAAAGCAATTATTTTAAACTACAAGGCAACAAAACATTCCCTTTGTTTGTTTTTCTCTGAGCTATCCTTGACTTTCAGAGCTGGAAGACAGCTACAGGCATGAGGGCAGCCAAACTGGTCAAGGAGGAGCTGCAATTACCTTCTAAAGCCCCTCTCAGTAGCATAGGGAGTGCATGGACAAACACCCCTCCTAAAGCTTTGGGGAGGAATAAGGTACCCGTGTGTACATTTCAAACAGGATCTGCCCCCAAGTTCACCTGCTAAATCAAAGGCACATCCTGGTGGGGAACAAGCAGGAAATGAGACAATGCCAAAGATAAGGTTATAAAGGAAGCTTTGGGGGGAACAGCATGAGCAACCAATAACTGGAGACCACATCTGCCTGATGGAAATCCAGAAAGATTTATGTTTCCCATATAGTGCTGAAGAACAAAGAGAAATGCTTAGAGATATGCAGGAATTGGGAACATGGGTTTTCAGCATGCACATGGCAGCCCAGCAAAAGAGAGAAGGCTTCTTGCCATGCCCAGAAGTGGGAGCAAGCACAAGGGAGGAAAATATGCAATTGTATTATCCTCTTGCTGTGCACAGAAGTAAAGTTTTGTTGGAAAAACCATGTTTTTTCAGAGATGCTTTATGCAGATGTCAAACATTTGGACTATTGTGCTAACCCAAACAATAAAAAGGCAGAAATGACCCCCAAATCATGTACTAAGAAGATTCAAACCAAGTAGAGTCAGTCTGGCTTAAATGCAGATTGCTTCATCACTCTGATAGATTCATCACATCTTGCTTTTGCTCCAGCCTTCACACCGGGTGAAAGGGGTACAGAGGTGTTCAATGGCAGCTTGAGACCTCTGTATCCTCTCCATGGAGTCTGATTGTATCTTCTGATGTAGAGGAATCCTTAGCTCAGCTCATGAAATGCATTCATTTGTTTGGTTGGTTCTCCTGCTGCTCCTGGTACTGGAATTCCTGACACTGCTGGAATTCCTGACACTGACACTCCAGCCCTGCAGGAGTGATGAGGTTCCTCACCTGAGGCAGCTTCCACAGCTGCTGATGGCAGCCTTCCTCACAGGTCCAGTGTCACGCTTCCAAGGGTGAGAAGAAAGGAGAAGAGGTGGAAAAGGAAACTCAGGAAGAAAATTTTAATATAAATTTTTAAATGGGGGAAAGAAGAGTAAAAGGGAGAGCAGAAAAAGTTGTGTGAAGGGAGACTAAGAAAATAAGATACCATTCCATTTTAAATTTTAGTCCTCTTCTTTATCTCCCACCTGATTCTTTTTAAACATTGCAGAATTTCTGTGACACAGAATAGCCAACACTATACCCTGGTGCTTTTGCACTTTCAGGTATAATGCCTGAGACCTGTATTTTTTTGTCATCTAAAACCAACCAAGAATAAGAACTGTACAGCAAAAGAAGTAGGGTAGGGTTTGTGTTGTGATGCAATAGTCTTGCAGAGTGCCTAAGGCTTCCAAGCTATCTTAGAAAAACCTGGAGTGTCACATCTGAACTTCAGTAATTTCTTACAAATTGAGAACAATATGGCCTTTCTCTTGTCCAGAAAACTTGTTGTAAGAACTCTTTCTCTTTTTTTTTTCTTTTTCTTTTTTTTTTTTTTTTTTTTTTGTCCCCCAAAGTTTCTGATATAATGTGGCATGGAGAAATAAACTTATGCCTGCACTGGGGACACATGGGTGCCATACAAGGTGGAGCATTCACACACACGCAGATTGCAAAGCTGGTCCTGGATCACTCTGCCTGAATGTCACCATCAAATGCTTCTTAATGCCCCATCTCAACTTAGATTGACTAAGTAGTCAAAAGTCTGATTTTAGTTATTTTGATGGAAATCAAGCTAATTTTTTCTGGGTCATATAATTACTCCAAAAATTAAGGTAGAAGAATTTCCTCAAAATTCCACCCAGAAATACTTCCAGCTGAGATAGACACAATATAGTTTAAAAAGTTGATTGTAATATTAGGTTGTGATGCCCGTAAAAATTACTTTTAATTCCCTTCTTTGATATTCAAAGTCAGTTTGTCATTGGTCTATCTCAGGTTTTGGGTTCTCTTCCCGGTATTGATTACATTCTGAATTTTCCATAGATTAAAAGGTTTGTTCTTGTTAATCTATTTTCTACTGGTTTAATGGATTTGGGCATAACAAATTCAAATATGGTCCTTATTCTCAGACCTCAAAATATGTGCTTAAAAGTATACAAAACATTCTAATCACACTGTTCCATAGTTCCTAATTAAAAGTCTATTTTTCCTTGATGTAAAAAAGGAACAGTTAAATATCAGCATTCATATCAAATGAATCTTACTCCAGCAAATTTAGCACAGACTTAAATAATATGTTACACTTCAGTGTAAAATGATCAGAAAACTGTTGAAAATTGCAAAGTTGGGCAGTTTGTTCTAATTTGACAATACTGGTCATGCAAATCCAAGTCATCTGGGAAAGATGATGTCAAAGAAAAACTGATAAAATCAGCCACTATTCAAGCTGACATAAAGCAAACATAGTGCCATGTATTTCTTAAACAGAGCAAGTCATATCTCAAAATTTCCTGCATATCTCAGGCCATACCACAGGAGATTTACTACAAACTTACTGGAATGTTTGTAGCTGTAACCTGAGAGGATGTGCAGCCTTCCCTTCTCTAAGCATTGTGTGCCTGAGGGAGGTTTTGTTGACTTGAATAGCTTTTCTCCCAGTTGGTACCAGCCTAAGTGAAAGAATCAAGGTCTGCAAGTAGACATTCTGCTGGTTAACTAAAAACCTGAGGGAAAATTGGGTGATAGCATTCATCATATTTTCTCCACCCCTAAATGTTCCAAGATATGATCAAATGCAATGCAGGATGCTGAATCTCACTTGCATATTTTCCCATCATTCTATTCAAGATGCTGAAAAAAAAGTTGCATGAAGCAAGTGTCTCATTTTGTGGATAACAAATGTAAACTATTTGAAGGTGTGTTCAAGGACAGCTCAGCTCATTTCAGACTTCCTTTGGTGGTACAGGCTTTGCAGCTTTTCCAGCCTCAATTGTTACACAGGACATTGAAAGCTAGTGAAAATTTCATAATATTTGCACTTGAGAGACATGAGAGTGTAGTAGTACAAGTCTGATTACTTTGCTTTAAAAAGATGTTAATACTACGAATTATTTTTTTAAGTGTAATTAATTTCTGGCTTGTGATGACTTGCAGAGTGGTTAATTACTGCTTGGAGGCAAAAATTGTGGCACAGAGGTCATTAAAAAAAAGAAAGATTTAGGGAGTGCAAAAAAGGGCAAGGTTTGTATTTTTCTTTAGATCTGGTTACTTTTTCCAGAAGAGAATGCATTTTTATAGCATGCATAAAGCAGAAATACCTATCTTGAAGCAAAACCACAGTGTTTTCCTTTCTGTTTTTAGAATCAACCATTTGATTGCCCTATAATATTGTTAGACTGATCTTTCATTGTTACTAGTTTCTATTGCAATGTTTTCCCTGCCATTGAACTGGAAATTTGAAGGTTGTTTTTCTTAATATTGCAGGTAATTCTCAGCTCTCCCTCAAATTCTGTTGATGATACACAAAGAAAATTTCATGAAGAAAATGTGGTGAAGCTATAAGAAAAATTGAGAAAAAAATCTAAATATTTTTTCTTTTTAAGTTGCATTAACTTCATATTCCCTCAAAACAGTCTTGAATCTGACACCTGCCAAGTTAATCTAGAACATTTCCTCTCATCAATATCATCCCAAACTTGACTGCCTCCTGTTTCCCAGGAAACATATAAGGAACTGTTAGAAACAAAACACCTTGTAAAATCTGATCCAAGAAAGTGAGTGAGGCTTTTAGGTGGGCACCTCAGCCCAACCATAAACTCTTGGTGTCTCTGGGTCTGGATTGAAGGCAGTAGTTCATGTTGGGACTCAGGTGTTTATTATTTCTTATCAGTAAAACAGTCTCACTACTGTGAGTTCAGCAGCTTTTCATTAGAAGGCACAAAATGGCCAACAAACTCTTGTTACAAGGTCTCGTAAAGCTAAACTATCCAATTAAGAACTGGCACCTAGATTATTTCCCTTTTAAACCCAATGACTGATCCCACAGAGCTGCAATGGGGACTTTTCTGCCCAATTACAAAATGCCACCAAACCCATGAAGAGGAATAAAGAAGAAGCAGGAAGAAGAAACCCAGGATGACACCCTGTGCCCTCCATCTTGCTTCCATCCACTACATACTAAAAATCCTAAAACCTGAATTTCTCACCTAAGTGATACACCTACACTACTCTCTACAATCTACTCCACACCTTAGTGGATTCTAGTCTATTCTGGAGTTTCAGAAACTTTCTCCATGAATGAGGGTCAAAGTCAGTGCCCCAGAGCAGACAGGGAAATATTCCCAGTGCCCTCCCTGGGTTTCCACAATAAACCAAGCAAACAAATTTGCTGTCTCAGAGACCTGATTAGAAATGGGATTTGCTACTGCCTTCCTGAAAGTTGGTAAAACATGGAGGCAGAGAACAGGACTGTTGCATCAACTTAGTTAATGGAAACCAAGGGAAACACATTTTCTCAAATGTATGGGAGCCAAACAGTTTATTTTTTTTAATGGGAAACATAAATAATCATGTTTCTTGGAGTAAAATAAAGGTGTTGAATTTTGCGAATTTAACAAGAAAAAATGTGTGTTTCTGGTTTAAGTGCTCAGACTCCTACCCAGAAAAAAACCCTTGTAGCAGATATTAATCAATCCATCTGGATTGCATGCAATTAGCAATCTGCCTTTTTTTAAAATATTCTTCACACAAAAAGGCATTTCCTCTATCTTTTTTCTATTTAATCCAAAGTTTAATTCAAGGTGGTTGACAATGTCAGAGAGCCCTGCCTTCATCCCAGAGCACCTGTTTTTTCGCAGGTTTCCATCCACCAAGAACTCACTTTTCAGTGTGCTGGGCCATAATCCACCCTCAGTAAATTGAAGAAAAATGAAGTCATTGGAGATTAATGACTTCTGACTTCTTGATATCTCAGATTATTTACTTTTATTAATTTGATTGATTGAATTAAGGCTAAAGCCTGTATGAAAAACTTGGTTCTGAGAGGCTCTGAAATAGATTTTGCTTTAATTTGGCACTTGCCTCTCCCAGGAAAGCAGATGTGCATTCACAGATACACACTTTCTGCATTGCTAGGGTCTTTCTCACTGCTGGCAAAGGTTCCTCCATTGCAGAATTGCTTTATGTGAATATGGGATGAGCTACATATATTATAATTTTTTATTTTGCCTTTCCCCACATATTTCATATGTACCTTACTATCACCCAGGGATGGCCATACCAGGTCATATCAAAAGTCCAGTAGCTCATTCTCTTCTGTGATTGGAGCCAAAAGTAGATGATTAATATAAAATTTTAGATTTAAGGACAGCATAGAGCATTACATTCCCATTATATACTCTCAGTTTTCAGTTTTCTGTTACTCAGAGAAGTCAGCATGACTTTAAAAATAGAGATAAATGCACACAGAGGACTTTGAGTCATTAAACTTGTTTTAATCTCTGACCATTCCAGATCTGGGTGACTTGCAAGGATAAGTAGAAACACAGGTCTCTGCTGCCACAATGGGAAAAAGGAGGAGAGCTAACTTGGGCATACTTTATTTGTGTAAACTAAATTCTGTCAAATACACATATGCTTCCTCCTGTACTTTTTAAAGAGATATTAATTGGCAGATGAAAATGTATTTCTTAAACGTGACTGAAATGCACCCTGTACCCACATAACAGGCCAAAATTGCACTCCCATGCACCCAAGAAGTTGTAGGCAACTGGGAAAGAAGTGTCACCAATATGTTACATCAGATTTTCACTGTTTCTAATGCCCTGAAGTTGAAAAGATCAGGAAAAAAACCTTATTTCTACAGTCACTATCATTAGGTTGCTTGACAGATTTAACTGAATTTCCTTGACTTGAATTACGTGTTCTGACATGGTTCATAAACTAAAACTTCATTATATTTTGATTTCTCCCTCCAGAGCTCATCTTCGAAACATGTAATGTTAATAAAATAGTTTTTCTCTTTTTAATGTCAGTACCTCCCACTGACTGTCAAAACTGTTCCTTACCAATTACAGTTCATATTCTCAGAGGTGCACGAGTTGTCATGTTACACACACACAAGCCTTTATCCCCCTTCCCCTTTTATACACAAGCCTTTTATTTCCCTCCTCCTCTCTTCCATGCAGCTCTGAGGGGACCAATTCCATCAGTGAGACCTCAGGGATGATGCACATGGAGGGAACAGAGTGCAGAGCATCAATCTAAAGTGTGATGTACTCGCTCAGCTGAGCACTTGGCTTCACAGCACAGGCGTCAGCCAGGAACTAAGGATTTCTGTTGGGCCAGAGAAAAGAAAGGTAAAACATACTGAACTATGCCTTCTGCCTGTAATTCAGTATATCTGGATTAAGCCAAGAGCTCTAAACAGCTCTCAAGTCCAGATGATGAGAATATTAATGTATGTATTGGTGTAGAATTTTGAACAACAAACCCAACAACAAACAGCTGTTTCAGTTCAGGAGATGTGCTGGAATCCCTCAAGCTTTCATTTTTATCTTCTTGCCTTGTTCCAGGAAGCACGGGGCTTGAACTCAGAAGGCCAAGCTTATTTTATTTCCTTGGCATGGAATTTACATCTGTGCCCAAATGATAATTTTTATTTATCAAACAGAGATACTAAAGCAGAATATATATACCTGTAAATTCTTCAGGGATTACACAGGGGTTCTGCCAGAAGCCTTTAAACTCTTTTATTATTAGAATAATTTCATAGGCCCACGTGTCCAGCTGCCCACTCTCTTGATTTTATCGAGAATCTCCTGGTAGCAGACACAACATTCTCTTCTGGCATCTGGAGATTACATGACAATTTCCACTTTCATTTATAATGAAAAAAAGCTCCCAAGTTTACAAAGAAGATCTTGAAACTAGGAACAAAATATAAGCATCAAATAAAAAGACCACATTTTAAAAAAATTATTTTGAAGTCTGTCTTACCAGGTTCTGAAGGCATCCCTTATGGTTTCAGGCTGGTGATTATTGCAAGCCATTAAGGCTTAGCTCTGAGGCTGGCTCTGACCCCTGCAAAATTGTGCAGAGCTGGGATTTAGGATCTTGGCTCTTGGTCTGACTAATCTAGGAAATAAAAGACATGTAATAAGGAGGAAAGTACAGCTAGGGAAACAAGACATCTAGCACACAATGAGGGACAAAGCCAAAGCGAGGGATGAGTGCTCAGCAGAGACAGAATTGGTGTCGGTATCTTGGTCGCAGGACACCTGGCTGGGCTCCTCACCAGCCATTAATCACTTTGGGATTCTACAAGATAAAGAGACTTCCCTGAACACCGGTTATCAATACTGAACCATGCAGATCTGTTTTCACAGCTGGATGCCCTGATGCCTACAGCTAGTGCTGCTTGAAGCAGTGCTCATTCAAGCCACCTGCCAATGCAGCTCCACAGATCAGCCAAATGCCAGGATTGAAAGCGGTGTCTATGCCTTAAAAGTAGTTTCTGTGCAATTTAAATTAGATACATCAACCTAATGTTTGATGTCCTTAGTGACAGTTTGAAGGACATCCCAAAAAAAGAAAACCCTGTCCAGATAGCACCGGCAATTTATACATTGACAATAAATCTCCCCATATCTTAATTTGCAGTGTGAGGAAAAATAGCAAAACTTTAGGAAAGGTAATTAATTTCTACACTGATAACAATCTCTTTTGTAAAAAAGAAAAACATTTCACTCTTTTCAGATTAAAACCATTCTGAAAGAGCTTATCTCAAAACCCCTCTCCCCATTTCATTAAGTGCCAAGATTTTATCAGGCTGAGTCAGGTGAAGACCAAGGGGCAGGAAAGCCCTTCACAGAGGAGAGACAGGTAAAAATGCATACTTCCTGTTACCCAGCTGGCAGCAAAAGGGACTTTGCCTGCTTTTAGCCTTCCTCTGGTAGTTTTATTATTTGCATGTCTAGGAGTGACCTCTTTCCTCCTTCACAGAGGGTGCTGATTGGAGGAGCCTGCTTTGGAGGATGAGGAAGGCATTCTTCCAGCTAGGCCTGTATAGACCCTCAGCTCATCCCATCCTCTTCCTCACACCACAAAGGCACAGTTATTAAAGCATATTAAAGCACAGCACTCTTACTAAAGCATTCACAGAGCCATTTAGCTCAACACACTTGCATTTGCTGCCCAAACTGGAGTTCAGTGCAGCACCACAGACTCTGGAGATGGAGAGGGGCAGTGTGCACAGGTCTGTTTATTGTACCACCCTAGTGGAAACTCAGTGAACTCATGCCCTGGAGCAACTAGGAAAATAGCTGGTGCATCAGTTTAATAAACTTGAAGCCTATGTTGTCTTCAGTTGCATATGTTTGGATCAATGACTTACTGTTCAATCCATTTCTAATGTGTTACTGGAAACTGCACGTATATTTCACCAGGTTTGAAAACACAGCTATGTACTATATTTACTGCCACTCAACACGTTTTCCCTGGATCCTCATCCATTTCCAGGCACTGCAATATCCTCTTTGCCCTTGTCCAGTTTGAAAGTTAACAGAACTTTAATTCAATGAGTGGCAACAGCAGAGTCCTGCCCCTCCCCATCACAGAGCATAACCAGAGACAGCAAGCAGGGCACCAATTCTTAGCAAGAGCTGCTAATTATCTTGTGGTCGTTCATAAGCAGCACTAAAGTCAAACTTATCAACTTCTGCACCCACAGGTTCTTTGCCCAGTCTTTTAAAGGACTTGATTTCATTCCCTAAGTCTTCCAGGACTCAGCTTCTCAGCCTGTCTATCCCCTGCTATGCTGACAACTATTTTTTCCTCATCCGTGTATTCAAAGCAGAAGCTAAGAATGCAAAGGTTATTCACTTCCAAAAGCCTCTCTCCATGGACAGGTCTGTGATGTCTCTCATGATGAATAGCACCATGCTGGCATGCAAATGTGCTAAATGTAACCAAGGAAACAGGGTCCTTACTTAATACCATACACTTCTCAGAGCTTTTGCTGGAGGCAGAATAGCATTTCTGGTATCTGTGTGCTGTCACTCACCTCTGGGAATGCAATGTAAAAATAATTATATATGTACAATGAAGAATAGGAAAGAAATGTGCTGTATGTAAATACAGCCAGACAGTCCTCTCAATGAATGAACTGATTTCATCAGGAAATCTGATGAGCAGAATAACAGTGCTAATTTGGTTTTTATTCCCAGTTGAAAGCAGAATAGATTCACAGGAAATATGCTGCTGCTTAGGCCATCTAGGTAAAATTTCTTGTTAAAATGTGTCTGGCCACACGGAAAAGTCTAACATGCAGACAAGATTATGGCATGCGTGGACATCAGTGCTATCTGAAACAAGCAAACAAACAAACTTGAAATTTTGAGACAGTCTAAATAATAGAGGGGCGGAGAAGAAGAATTATTACTGAATAAAATCTTGATGCTGCCCTGATCTGCCAGTCATCCATAATATACCCAGACAAATGCCTGCTGAAGGAGATTATCTGGGACATGAACCAGGGAATGTGAGCTGTGAAGCAACCTGAAAAGAAGTAAAACTTACACCTGAGTTTGAATGATGCTCGTGGTCTCTGTGGATGCCCTCACCTCTCATGGGTTTGTGTGCCTCATGTTTTCCACCATGCCAGCATTAGGCCATGCTTTACAGTCCACTTCCAACCTGAACGCCTCTAGCAAAGCCATACCAGGACAGGATGCCAAGAAGAAAACATGAGAAGAGCAGAATTTGTTCCTCTTGGAAATCTCTGCTGTAGATGTGATGTCAGTGTGAGTCAGGCTAATGAACCTTTGAGAGCAGTCAGAGTGGCACAGGGCAGAGGCAGGAAGCCATGGGAGAGCTGTGAAGGTGCAGGGTCAATGTGCATTTCTAGGGTGGCAATGGGACAGGGGAGGGGACAGATCTGGAGTCAGCAAACACAGAGGAGAGAAAGGTGGGGTGATTGTGTGTTGCAAATTCATGGAGAGACTTAGGTCTTTCAGAATGAGCAAATTTTTAACTAGAAAAATTAGTAAGTTAAAGTAAAAAGCAGGATCTTTTTGTCTTCTCTCAATCCCTGACATTCACCTCCTGCCTCTCTGGGTTCTTCATTGCGTTTTTTAGGTTTGAAGGTCAAGGCTCCACTCTGCTAATCCTAAACCCAAATGTTAAATAATCTTTTAGACAGAAGTAACATTCTACCACTTACTCAATGGACTGTAATATAAAGAATCTCAATCTGTATCTGTGAATGGGACATGAATAAATGTGAGAAATACATATAATATCACTGAAGATGAATGGAAAGGAAACATTTTAGCTCTTTCAAGTGACTTGCAAAAACGCTTGACCATTCAACACATTTTGAAGAACTTCAAAACCTGAACATCCCCCCCAAAACTTCTGGAAATTTATCTAAAATGTCTCAGAATGCTCATGGTAGTAAATGTCAAGGAAAATTTTTTTTTTATGGCTTTCAGTATTTCCTGATTTCCTTTAAACCAGAAGTACCCAAAAAAATACCTGTGGTATTTTTATAAATGCAGTTTTTCTCCCCCAGATTCCAAGGAGTGACAACATGTGAGAAAATGTATATTTTAGCCCTATTGCTAACCTCAAAAAATGTCATATTTGAAAAGCTCAAGTTAAACATTACCTTCTGTTATGCATCATTTGTGTCTCCTTATGGCTTGTCCATGACTTTTGTGGCAATCCCAATGCATTTTATACCAACTGTTATAAAGTGCAGAATTTGTTTTTGGAATTTGTTTTTGGACATTGTGTTTTCTCAATTCATTCTCTAAAAGAAGGATGTTACATGGAACAAATATGCCTTTCTTATGTGGGTGTTGACATACTTGATGATGGCCTTCAGGTCCCAATCTGTGTCTCAAGCCTGAACAATGGCACAGCTCTGTGTGACTCAAAAATTGAGCAATATATACTAATTTTGAATGTATCAGTACTCAGTGTCACAGTGAGTGAATCTGTCACAGCCCAAAACCTAATGCATAAGTGCCAAAAGTTTTTTGGGAGGTTTATGAAGACGAATTGAGCTCCAAGTTCTGCACGTTCATGATTGAAAGAGCCTCATGTGGCATTGTGATGCCTCCGAGTGCCACCAAGACTGGGTGCAGACTGATTGAATGTGGAGCGAGTGGCGAACCTCTTCTATATAGCATTGATGCCAGGAAAAAATACAAGAAAGGTGGCATGTTAGCTAGAGAAAACCTAATAGGCATCAGTGATCTATGGGTTTAGGTTATTCTGAGACAGTACAAAAAGTACAGCGGGGAACAATTGGACATTGATAGGAGAAAATTCAATAAATTTTTTAAAAATGCTAATCCCAGCATCACTATCACTAAGAAAATCTTTGAAATACTCAACAGATAGACACTTCAGAAGATTAAGGAGACAAGGAGCATTTATTTAAGAAAAGTAATACAGACATATATAACATAATGAATAGTACCAGCATTGCCAAATGGGTTCTCGTATTTACTTCTTAATTTACCTTGGGCCATAGTACAAGAACATAAAAGTAATGAAGGAAATGTTAGAAGTTAAAACAATGAATACAGATAAAAGCAAATAAATACTTTTAATAAAAATATCTGTAAAATAGCACTTTCTCTTGAATAATTTCAAACCATTTTAGTGAAGTTAGGGGCCTCAGACTTCCAATTAAGAGGACTGTACAAGAAGATTATTTGCAAAGATCATACAGCAAGTTTGCATGGTAGTTGAGAGAACTCATTCTCTTTTTTTCTCGTTGTTGCCAGACAATTAAGGATTGAACTGTAGAATTGCTATAGGACATTGTTGAAATAAGTGACACAGAACTTTTCTGTATCTATTAAGAACTTTATATGAGAAGTAAATCAGAAGATAAGACTCTTCTCAATGTATATCTCCTTGTGCAAGCATGTACCTGATTTTAAACACATGTATACCATAGAAAAAGAGGTAGGAAATCTCCTAAGGAAAGAAATTCAAAGAAACCAGTCTTATGGGATTAAGTACTTTACAATAGTAACCATGAATAAAAACTTTAATTCATTTTAAAAAACCATGCAATAGGTATTTCTGCAACTATTAATAAACATGATATGTGCAAACTACAACACAGTGGAAGAGTGAGAGAGAAAATGATCCATCATGAATACTCTGAGTAGAAGCTAAAAGGACACAGTTGCTTCCTTTTGCCCAAATACTGAAAATAATAGTAAGGGGGAAAAAGATTGTTATCTTGTGCAAGCAAAAAAGCAATAGAGTGTGGAAATTATTTAGGCTTTGGTGATACATCATGTGTTTCAACCCCAATTTAGAACCACCACTGTTCTTACTGGTAAAGAAGGTACTAAGGAAGAAATTAAAGTGTGTAATTAATGTTACAACATTACATTAACACATAAATAATTTCTCTGGCAGGTCATACAATTCACATGCATATTTTATTAAACTGTGAGAAATAATTTTCTGAGTGACCCTGATCTTCCTGCATGCTTTGAAGTTTGAAAGCCAGCAGTATAGCCTATAAGTTTAAAGAAATTTAGAAAGAATTGCGAAGTTAAAAGGTACTTTTGATGTTTGTTCTTTCTCTTCTGTCACAAGGGCATTCAATACAGAAGGAGTAGAAAACATTAATGCCGATGAAATTTCCATAGCAATCATGCTCATTTAACTCTTTCTAATCATTTAGTAAAAAAGGCTTGAAAGTGCTATTCATTTACGAGGGGCGTGAAGATGGTGCTAGCAATTTCCTATCTCGTTGCCCACAAATTCTTCTCTTACTGTCCTTGCCAGGAGTTACTGCATGCAATGAGAGAGAGCCTCTTCAGCTCTCCAAGTGCCCAGCAGCTCCTCATGTCTCTGGAGGTCAGAGTCAGAGAATGCCCCTTTGCCCAGAAGCATTTCCAGTATCTCAGGTCACACAAAAAAGGCACCAGCTTGCCAGATAACCTCCCCTCCTTTGTCCAAACAGCCTTATCCTCACCACCCACACAGCTCCATCCACAAACGTGCTGGATTGCAATGGGACATGTCTGTAGGGTATAATTGTGGCACATAGTGGTCAGTCAATTTTTTGTTTCTCTCTTTTAAAGAAAGTTTAACTTTGAAATCCAGCTGATAAATGGGGCCAGGCTGGCTGTGCTGTAAACACCTTCCCTTTGTCTCACTCACAGTTCTTCAAGGCTAATGGACCTGAGCCCATATTCTGGCATGTAACTGAGTAGAAAGTACAATTTCTGCAGTAAATGAGCACCACCACGGCTGAAGTTCATGTGAATTTCCCTAAGGACAGAAATTCATTTTATGACTGATAAATCTGTATCCACTCAGAACATTTCTGACCAGTAGCATCAGCAGGTGAAAATACACCATGGAGTAAATGCCTTGGTGGAAATATTCTGTCTTTAGGTGTGGCAATGCTAAAGCTTTGTAGCAAACCATACACTTGACTTTTTGGTCATTATTCTTGGAAGCATTCTGAGTTTTTAACTAAGAATGCAAATGCAGCTAGTGAAAGAAAATATCTCACAGGGAGGTTTCAGAGAAGTGTAAGTTTGGAAAAGGAATCAAAATGCCTCAGTAAAGGTTATAAAACCAGATCTACGCTGTCTCCTGAGCACAATGTTTCATACAATCCCACCCATCTTGTATACTTAAGTGCAATTTCCCATTAAAATTGAAGAATCAGAGATTAAAGGGGTTGTGGGTTGCTCATCTTCACACTGAATGTATCCAGTACTTAAAGACAGAAAGGAACACACCCACGGGCGCTTGAAATAATCCCTACATGTATGTCATGTGAAATATCATGAGATTTTTAAAAGCACATTTAAACCAATTAATCATAGTAATAATTTCATAAAGGAGATTTCTCAGAAGTATTGATTTAAATTCCTTCTAAATTGTTAAATAAAATTACCTGGCCACCAAAGATGAGGTTTTAAGTCTCCCAGTTGGTGCAACAGTCTCTGTTTGCCAGCTGTATTGTAATAACCGAAAAGTTAACATCTCTGACTTTATAATTATTTGAATTTTAATGAACAAGATGAATTAAATCTTTCAGCTTAGCTGCTTATGCTGTGAACTAGCCTGAGTTCCTGAAAGATAAGAAATATATTGTGCTTATTCAACAGCTTTTCTATGTGGAGACAGAGAGAGGAAAAGAAGCCAGGTTTCTGTGGAATTTAAACTCATTATTAAAAAAAACTTGATAAGGGTAATTATGAATATGAGTTGTAGAATTAATTTTTGAGTTTGAGATGAGCTCCAAAATGAGAACACGGTTCCTTTACTATATCTAGGGACAGTGTGCTTTTTAAATGTGGGGGGAAAGGGGATGTCTGTCTGGGTGTCACAAATACAAATATATATATATATATGCATCAGAATATTATTTCCGTGTAGTCACAGCAGTCTAAAAATACAGCTGAAAGAGTATCAAAGAACACATAATTTCTGCCAGTTTTAATTCTTTTTTTCCTTTTTGCTGAAGCATTTATCACCCTCACTGGTATCTACATTTCACACAAAAAATATTGAACATCTTTTATGTATTCCATTTCCCTCAGAATGAAAGGGATGTTGGTACATTGGTGCAATTTGCCAGTAACACAAGCAAAATAAATGGGAGATAAATAGATGGTGAAGCTGGCTCATTTCCAGCTACTAAATTCATTACCAGCATGGCAGCTCTTGCAGCCAAAAGTAACAGGTCTTCTATGCACAACAAAATAAAGAAGCTATGAATATTAATATGAAGCTATTTTCCTTTTTGAGTTCTGCATTCTGCAAGTCAAATAGACACAGGTGTATCACATACATATGTACACACATACATGCAGACACATGTGCAAAGACTGGTGCTCTTCAGCTACATGGATACTGTTCAACATGGAAATTTACAGCTCTAAGTGGGGGATTAGCAACTACTTAGGGATTTAACCTCATTTCTATGCAAAAATTTCAATCAGAGCTTGAATAAGGAGATATTGATGAGCTAAATATATTTTCAGGTGTTTCTATGCTCTTCTCTTCCTGCCTTGTGCTTTTCTACATTAAACACCAGGAGCAATGTTTTAAACAATAGGAAATGTAAATCTCTACAATCATGTGTCTTTAAACAGTGCACACTGCAATTCTTCGAGCCAGGATTAGAATATTTTTATATTGGTGGATTTTTCCCATCACGTATTTTTTCCCTGTGAGATTTTTAGTGTGCTAAACACTGAAAAATGCCTTCATTCCCCAGAATTATAAAATAGTCTTGGAAAAGTAAAAGAGCCTCTCTGTCGCATACCTTTAAGTTTGAATATTTTGATTTCCTGTGTAATTTCAATTTCGCTGTGAATCAGAACTATCTACGGTAAACAGAAAGTGGAACTGGAGCTTGCTGATATTGTGGTCTGCCAGGAACAGGAGCTGTTATTGCAAGTCTGAAGAATTTTATACCCCTCTGATAGCTTGTATACCATCTGAATCTTATTAAACTGCTTGTGCCCGACCTGGAGCCTGGAGCCTTACTGAGGAACCTCAATGCTAATAACAAAATAGACCTTAATGAACCGCAGCTTCAAAGAGAAATAATAACAAATTTGAAGGACTTCTTGGAAAGGATTTTACTATCAGCAGTGATTAACAAAATAAATAATGTGCCAGGAAACCAACTGTGGACTGTTACATTTGTTTGTTTCTGCCTCTGTTTTGACTGCCTGACTGGTCTTTGAGCTTCTTTATCCTAAAATGTGTGGCTCAGCCTGATGCCAAGAGTAACATCCTTGTTCCGTTCACAGTATGAAATACAGTAGGAGGCCAGCATTAGAGGTACCTGGCAGAACTGACATTGAATATACAGTAAAATTATCAAAAATGCAGCAGATCAATGTACAACAGAAAACAGAGCTGTGAAACACAGGGTACTCAGCAGAACTACAGATACAGCATTGTTCCTTCCCCTGCTGTAGAAAATAGTTCAGATGGCTCTAAAACAGTAATTTGCACTTTGATAAATGTCATTGTGGTATTCTGATCTGCCCCCAATAGACACAGAATTGTATAAACACAAAAGAAAATACTCAGGAGATTTCCTAGTCCATACCTCTTTATCAAAACTGAATCTGTAATCCTTATGCTGCTATAGAAAGAATGGTTGTCTAGTATTTAGAAGACTTTATGTAAGAGAGAATGTATTTGTAAAGCTAAAGAAGGCCAATCAAACAGCTTCTGACTAACAGATCTTTAAATGATCTTTAAATAATGGACTTTGATTTGATTTTAAATTTTGACATAGTTTTGCCTCTTTTCATTCATTAAATTTTTGCTATTTATTCCCTGTAGATTTCCATAACACATACTCCAGGCACACTTATAGATGGCAGGTCACAATTTTACTGTGTCATTTTTAATGATGATACAGAACACAGCTGTTCTGATTTTTTAAGCTGCTTGGAGTTCTAGACATTGAAATCAATAAAATCATAAACCAGGTTGGATGAGCTTTCAGTGAGATCAAGAGAAATGGTCACTGAAGTTGTCAGAGTATGTTTATGCGTGTGTGTGGACACGATGAAAGCAGGCACACATACCTGACTTACTGAGGGTAGGAGCTGGACTGTAAGAGCATCATTTTGAGGCTATGCAGTTCCACCCACCATGGTGCCCCAGTTTTCAGGCACTGTGGGATCTGCCTGCAACAGGAACTACTTCAGGCAGCATCTGTGCAATGTGCCATCACATCTTCAGACCGCCCCTGTTTGCCCTACGTATAGAAAGAGCAAGGAGAAGAGTCTAGCATAAAAGCTATCAGGGCTGAAATAATTTTGACCCTGGAGCTGCAGGTTCCCAGCATGCCATTGTTGTAAATGACCAGCTATAGTGTTGTTAGGCTTTCAAATGGGAAAAAAAGAATCTTTTTTTGGGACTGACAATTTTCAAGCCCTTGAGCACTTCTTTTAATGACTGTAAGTGTTTGGAAATACTTTCAGTGTGTTCTTGCCTATAGTTTACACATCTGCTATTATGATGGAGCACCAAAATAGTAACAGACTTGAATTTTTACCATTGCTCAGTTTTGCCCTTGTGTGAAGTGGAGGCATAAATTATCTTTCAGCCTGACATTTGGTGGGATTGCATTACATCCCTTCCACACCTTCTAAATATAATCAGTTCAGTTTACAAGCCCAAATATTTCTGTTACATCTCCCCCTGTTGCAGCTTCCCCCTCGTATGGCAGAGCAAGCCGTGGCTGTGCCTGCTGCCTGCCCCGAGTCCACAGGAGCGGATTGAGGCATTGAGGCACTGCCAGGCGCGCGTCTGGGCACAGGGGTGGCACAGACAGACAGACAGACAGACAGCCCCCTCCCGGGGCTCAGCTGCCTCCCCTGGCCCCACATCAAGGGCTCAGGAGCAGGGCAAGGTGAGCAGGCGTCCCGCTGGGAAGGAGGGAGCCGCTGGGCAAGCTGCGTGCGGAGAGGCTGCAGAGGAGCATTGGAGAACACCCAGTAATTTTGGTAAATCTGGGCACCGTTTTAAGCCTTAATCCGTTCCTGATCATAAGCAGTGAAAGCACAGACATGCTGGTGACAGGGGTGAGAGGGAAACAAAACCCCAACAGGGGCAAGTATTCTTTTTGGTATTAAACATCCCATAATCAGGACTGAATTGACAGTCAGACTGGCAAGCCTGGAGTCAGAATTCAACCAGAATGTTGCAGTTCGGAGCTTTTGCTTTGCTTTCCAGACCAAACCCATATTTTTGTCAGTAAAACAAGCAGATTGGACTCAGATGTGTAACAGCATTATATTATTGAGACAGAGGTAAATTTTAACATTTTTTAGTTGCTTGTAGCCACATTTCATTTTCTTCATGCATTGCTGCAACTTGATTATCTGTCTCAGAAGACATGTAAGTCATTCATTGGATAATACGAGTTTAAAATAAACAACATTTGATTTTCAATGTGAATTTTTAAGATAAAGGAATAAACTTTGTGGTGCACAAAATGGGCAGCAGGGACTCAATGAATCCTGACAGGCAGATTTACTCACATTTTCAAAGTGAGTAATGGGGAACTTCTGAATATTCCTTTTCAGACTAATAATATATTACAAAAAATCCTGAACCATTGTCCTCTATTAGTGGCTTTCATTACTCTCTAATTTTGCACTTCATTGAGGAAGTGAATATTAAATATCCCCCCTGGTGAGAAAAATATAATCCCAATTTACATGCTATTTGTACTTTTTCACATTTATTTTTCCAAACATGGTATTTATTGTATGTTATTTTGAGTGCCAGTTTTACCTCCTGGCAAAGTCAGGGTGCCCTGGAGTGTTTAGGCGAGGTGTGCCCCAGCACAGCAGGGCTGTGCTGACAGAGCTGCCTGACACCACCCTCTGCCATTTGTGGGCGTTTGCTGAATTTCGCGACCACCCACAGAATGGTGAGATGCTTTTGAACAAGAAAGAGCACCTCTCCCTGTTATACAGCTTTACATTTGGGCTTCCTGTGTAATTACAATTTAGCTGGGAATCAAAACCATCATCAGAAAACAGAAAGGGATTTCTGATCTGTTATGTTGTGCCAGGAACGAGAGCTCTTCTTACAAGTCTGAAGAGAGCTGTACTCCTGCAACTTCACAGATGAATCTTGTTAAATTGCTTGCAACCAAGTGGAGAACCAGAAATTATTTTTGTGCAAAGCCTCCAATATTATCCCTAAGACAGTCTTTTGAGCAGCAAGCAGAGTAGCTCTCCTGTGGGACCCAGTGGTGGATCTGTCACTAAAGGCCTCCAAATGCCTCTTTACATTCTGCAGTAACGAAACAGCTCGTTCACCTTAGCTACAGCTCAGCAGAGAAGCACTTAGCTCAGGAGCCTTAATGTTTTACTGTTAGCCAAAAAGCATCCAGTGGAGTTTGACACAGTCGTTTAGTGTTTTAGCACATTGTTGGTGAGACTGCCTGCTCTCATTTCAGAGCTCCATTGTTTATAAAACCAGGAGAGGAACTAAGCTCCCCCTGGCTTGCTTCCCTGCTTCCCACCTTAGCTGGGAGCAACTTATCTTTCTGCTCTTACTGCTCCACAAGCATGGTTAAAACATCCCTTAGAGCCTAGAGCTCAGATCTGGTTTGCTCCTGTACCAATCCCCTAGGGGATATCTGCTATCTCTCACTTTTGCAGAAGTAGCAAGGTGATCTCCAGTGCCACTGACCCCAACAATCTGTGTGAGAAAGCTGGAAAATTGCAAATAGTTATTACTTTCTTCTTCTGCAATGCATGCTGCTTTTCATATTCCTCTTTTCCTACCAAAGTACAACTCAGCTAGACCCCAGTTTCCCACAGCACTTCCCAGTGCCAGGGACTGATGCCAATTCACCAGTTACTAGTAAATAATTTCCTCCTGAGAGTTTGCCAGACATGTTTCCCTCTAAAAACCTCCAGCCACACAGATGTACCCAAATTATACGTGGGGAGATCTTGATGGGCTCAGAAAAAAGAGATAAAGATGAAAGGTTCTCTATTCTGCAGGTATCCGGCCCTTTCATGAAAAGATGTGTCTGCAGGGAATCCAGGGGCAAGCTGTACATCCAAAACATGCCATCACCTTTTTCCCATTCTATTCTGGGCAAGTCACTCCATATCCCTGCCTTAAGAAGATTATTACCTTTTCTTAGCCCAACTTTACAGTAGTGTTGCAGTTCTGATGCTGCAACACTGGAGCAGCCTTGCAGTGAAGCTCCACCACATTAAAACACAAACATGAAATATGGAAATATTAATCAGGGTATCTTTTACATAGAAATAATGAAAATACTTACTAAACAACATATTAAGCTGCATATTTAGTCCTTTTTCTCTGATGTTCTGGAATGGATCTAGAGTTTATATGAAATCCAGATGAATCAGTTTTCCTTCTTGCTTCAAGGTGGATGGATGTTGATGAAAAACTAACCTGGGTACCTCTGCACAAAGGTGTGCCAACAAATCATGATGAACAAAACAAAATGAATTCTTTTTTTCTGAATCCATCTGCCTCAATGAAGAACTATGAAGGAAATTAATAATTTCCTCAATAAAAGAAGTTTCTCTTTTTTTTTGTTTCTAAATTAATCCAAGTAGATTATAACATCCAAAAATCTATTAGTAGCATAACATGCATTCTCATAGCAACATTTCTTTGTTTTATGTTACCAAGCTGAAAATTAATTACAAGAGTCTTGTATGGATTAACAAAAGCAACTATTTCAACATCTTCACAGATGTTATAACAAACAAGGTGCACTTAGGACCACAGCAGAATGCCACCATATAAACGTTTTTCCCATAGAAATGTATATTGAGCCTTTTCTGTCTTTGGGACATACCAAGGATGTCTCAGTTCCCCCAGTTTGATAAAAATCAGAAATAATATTATATGGCATCCAAGTAGGAAGGTGCAGAGACTGAGGATGCCCAGCACAGAATCTCAGCAAGATGTGTTTGAGGGGTCCCTCTGGCTTTTCAAGAGAGGTGGTTATATCCCACATGTGTAGGTGGCATCTGTTCCAAATTAATTGACTGACACTTTGGTGAGAGTCACAATAGATGTGAAATATGATTTAGGCAAACCTAAATGGTCTAGCAGTATAATTATCACTGAACTATTAGCACAAGTTAAGAAGTTGTACAAAGCACATGTGATAAGGCTACACACTAGAAAAAGCACACCCCACATCTTTGCAATGCCAGCCAAAGTATTGTATAGAACAGTCCAATTTGTAAGTTTTCTCTGGTGCTGAAAACCATTTCACCTCTAGATCTAGGTAAACCTGTGATGATGAAAAAATAGGAACACTTTTTCTTTGGCATGAAATAAAAAACAGTGTCCTCCAAACTGGATTAAAATGGAAGATTTAGCCTTGAAATTAAATACAAACTTGGGAATGGGTGTGGTTTTCGCCTAAGGGTTCTTCTCAGCTATAGCTCACAGCATTCAGACAGCAGAAGTATGTAAAGAAATGGAATGTCCAAAATTAATTTTCCCTACCAATTATTCCCCTGAAATCCTGACAACTGTGTTTTATTGAATTGTGTCCCTTCGTGTGGTGTTATTTAAACAGAATTGCAAGGGTCTGAAATATTTTTAAACAATTTTTATTATTTCTATTTGTACATGTGCGTGTGTTTCAAAAAATAAACATTTGTTGGAAAAAAAGGTGTATCATTATACATGTCCCACAAATGACATCCACCAGAATTGCTACATACCAAGTGGCACCTCTATGATATAGTGCTTTTCTGCACTATATCATAATCCTCACTCTCAACAGCTCTTACTGGAAAGGAAATACCACATTTTACAAATGTTACCTAGTAGTTCTTGTTAACTGATGAAACTACTGTTGTTTTTAATTTTAGGGTTGCATATTAAATCATAATGAGTCTTGTGAAAGGTAGTAGGTACCTCTTAAAACATGCAAATTGTGTAGATGATGGATTGCCTCTGATAAACTGGTTTTTAAACTGCTCTGAAAGTGAAGTAACTTTCAAATACTTTCATGTGCAGAAAGTTTCTAGTTTTTATTTGATATTTCTTTTTTTTGGTTATTGGAAGCAAACGGTAGGGGATAGAGCCATAAAAATGCATTTAAAAATGTGAGAATCCAAACAGACCTAGAGTGAGAGCTGACATCATGTGTTCAGCTCAGCCTTTGCACAGCAAAAGTCTCTCAGTAGAAAAATTCTGCACCAATGCCATGACATAGAAGAAGAGTTACAGGTGATGTTTCAGCTTTTTCTTGAACTGACTTCTGTCATCATCAAAATCAAAAGAGAAAAATCTGTTTGATTAATTTGCCTTTGCAGTACTATCACACAGTTCTCTTTTTTTGCCCTTTACACTTGGACAAGGTGATTCAGAGAACCCCAGCTTACAATCTCATAAATTTGTGTTTTGCAAGTGCTGGAGACATTTGTATCTGGTGTTTGTATAAATTCACCCTCATCAGTCCTTATTTCACCTTGCTGAGATATTCCTAACCTTAAAATCACACAGATTCTGTCTCAAGGGCACAGCAGTCTCTGTGCCAGTTTCTACATCAGGTTTTCAATCCCTTCTCTTGGCAACTGAGTAAGACGAACAGAAATGCTGCTGGATCAGACCTAGACCTACCTAACCCAAACTCACAATTTTGATTCTGCCAGGACCAAAAGCTTCAAATAAAGATTCAAATGGGAGATACTTACAAAGCAACTTCTCTCTCATTTAAAGTCCCTAGAAAACAGCTGTCGAACTCTTTGAACACAGGACACAGGACTTCTCAGGCTCAGTTGAGTTCAATGGCTGATGAGCAGGCTTAAATGTGACATTCAAAAGATCCATAGTTTCTATCCTCTACACTTATTTCTCTTCTTATTCCTGTAAATATTTTCCTTTTTAGAGCTTTCCAGTTACACCCAGCAGCACATATTTCCATAGGTCATTCACTTGTTAATGCAACATATTTTCTTTGAAGATTTTGTTTCCCATATTTGTCCTTTGTTCAGTAGCTGTGCTCTTGTACTTTTAGCACTCAATACAAATGCTGCTTGTCAATTGTTTTAAAGCATCCTTTCACATAATTGCTCTATTTGCTACAGTTAGTTGAATTTGTATTCACTAAATAATTTTCTTCTTTCTTCATTAGTCATTTTTACAGGTCTGCTATTATTAGCTTCTCTGGGGCCTTCTGTCTTTCTAATAACCCTTTTCTCCTACATATAAAATCTTTCCATCTTCAATCTACTTGTGTCTCTCTGGGGTTTTTTTCTAATCAGAAATTAATACAATTTACCTCAAGAAGGCCTTTTTCTAAATACAGAAACTTTTAGTGATGCCTTATCACAGACTCCAAGTGTTGTTTTGAGATATGAGGAAACAATGAATCAGAGCCCAACCTTATGCACAAAATATTTTTAAAAAGTCTTTTCAATCTGTGCAGTCTTGCTGTTGGCTTTATGGAACTGTCTGCCATGACACTGCCAATTTAGTTCTGTTGTGGGTTTTCCAGAGTCTTCCATAATCCTGCCAAATTAAGCAATTGTGTGCCATATGAAAATTGTCTCGGTTTTCCATTCTCCTTCCCAAATGACTATGAAATGGTTTTAACCAACACAGTCTCATGAGAGGCAAAATGCTTGGGCCAATTCTATTCCTACTTTTGAAAATGTTCTGTGTTTCCCATCTTTCTCCTGCTATCTGCCTTCTAAGAACACAACTATTCTTCTCATTTTTATAATTAATTTTATTTTCCTAGCAAGTTATGAGTGATCTCATCAAAAGGCTGTAAAAGTTTGCACAGAAGTTTTCTTTAGTCCTACTCAAGGTGCCATAGAACATAATTGCACACAGAACTGACCTTGCCACACTTATAAAAATTTATGTATTTACATATGTACAGTGATTTATAACTATGTCCTTCTATTTATTTTGCCATTATATAAGCCTCTTGAAATAAATTTGATGATTTCACAGACCAGTTTATGGTTGGTGAAACCAACACAAATGAAAACTCCTGCATGCACCTGTGGAAGGACAATCCCAGGGGCCAATAGAGATTGGGTTCTGGAGAACAGCTTTACAGAAAAGGACTTAGATGTCCTGTTTAATTTTAATGAAGTTTTAATTTCAGTGCCTTAGCAGTTCTAAAAGTTCATTTTCTGCTCATTCTGATTCACAAAATCAACATCTCATTGTGCCTAAGAAGATGGGGTGCTTCTTACTTTTTTTTCTGCTGGTAAGGAAGGCAGCAAGAAGGATTTGGCTGCTTTGATAAAAGTTCCCTGTCTTCCTGTGTTTGATAAGGAATTATTTCTTGTTGCTTTTCTTCTCCTGACAAACTTGTTTGCATCTTTTTTGTTTTCCAGAATATAACATTGTCTCTCACCACTTAGGTCTCTATCTGTGGACTGATATTCCATTTTCTGAAGGTGGTTCCATTTTCTGAAGCCACCTGAATAACCAACACTGCAATTTTATCATGGAAACAGTTAGGGGCTTATACTTTGCCTTCTTTCTTGTTTCTGGATGTGTATGTTTTCTACTACTTTAACATATTCTGCTTAGAGCCTCTTCTGGAAACTTGCATTTTCCCACTTTTCATTATAGAATAATTTCAATTTAATATTTTTAATGATTTATTCTTTTTTCCCTTATTCCCTCAGGCTACTTTTCAAATCAATCTAATGCAAACATAGCACATGTTTGTGTTCTTTTAATTTGGTTTTGATTTTGTATAGGGATATCCATTTCCTACAGTGAGCCCCTATTCCCAGTACAATGCTACAAAATGTCTTAAAATTCCATTCTAATTCAGGTGCTTTTCTTTTCTTTTCTTTTCTTTTCTTTTCTTTTCTTTTCTTTTCTTTTCTTTTCTTTTCTTTTCTTTTCTTTTCTTCACTTTGACATTAATGATCCTTCTATACCCAGGACTGAGCTTTTAAAAATATGTCCACTTCCCTTGAACAACTGATCCCTTAATATTTTTCCTTAATATCTTTGTCTCTTGTACTACATTGATTCTTCAGTGTGATCCATGGCATTCATTCCTACCATGCATACTCATTTGCTATCCAAAGTCAGAAGTAACTGTGTTACCTTCACCCTGGTGCAATGTCACAGACATATTTTATGAAAAATCCTTTTGCTAGGATTTTTTCTCCTGAGAAGCTGAGAGGTCTCAGAAACTAAATGTAAACAATGGTTATCTGCTGCTGTGGAATGCAACAGGTCTTTGATTGGTCTCATGTGGTTGTTTTTAATTAATGGCCAATCACAATCAGCTGACTCAGATTCTCTGGTCAGTTACAAGATTTTATTATCATTCCATTCCTTTCTATTCCTTGCTAGCCTTCTGATGAAATCCTTTCTTCTATTCTTTTACTGTCACTTTAATATAGTGTATATAATAAAATAATAAATCAGTCTTCTGAAACATGCAGCCAAGATTCTCATCTCTTCCCTTATCCTGCGACCCCTGTGAACACCACCACAGTGCCATCATTCCCCTCATTGTTCCAGTCCAAAATGGTTCCCCACATTGCACTTTCCTGCTTCATCTCTGACTGCAAAGGGAAACAAATGCTTGTCCCAGGAAAGGGATGACTCTACCATGCTGGAAAGACACAAGCAAGAGCACAAAGTTGCATCACCTCCCTGCATCAGATAATGTCTGTCATTCAATCACTTCCCCCTCTGTAGTTCCTCATGCTGGAAGTTGAATTGTTACAGTGATTTTCTCAGAGTTCCCAGAAGACCAAGGCTGAAGAGTTTGCCAGGGCAAGTGGTGTTGGGTGTATTGGCATGTATGAGTTGTTATATCATGTTCACTGTGAACTGAACCTTCAAATGACAGGAAATCAATTTCCATGCAGCAGAAAAAGCTGCTGCTTTTGGTCTCAGGTAACCTACAGAACATTTGTAAATAAATCCATTTCTTAAACATCTTGTGAAGATTATACTTTCATTTACCTTTTGCCTTCCACTTATTATTTGTAATTATAATTGATTCATTTGAAAATTTCTTCTCTTTTCTTATCTAAAGAGCTGTATCATTTGGTCTAGTGAAAGACATTGGAGCTGTCTGTGAAACATAGGTATAACTAGAGAACTGTATTCATGTGGCGGAAAATATAACATTTATAAAGAGCTGGAGACAGTCCAAGATTACAAAATTCACATCCACAATGGAATTTCTTCTAAATTTGAGTGGTTTCAAACAGGACTGATGATCTGATGTGCTTAAGGGAAAGGGTTTCTCATACAGAGGGCTTATCAAATTCAGCAGTTGCATAGGATTCCTGTTTTTCTTCAGAGTAATGTCTTTCAACAAACAATCATAACAGATTTATTTGGAAAAATTACCCTTTCATTTTCCTCCACAGACAGGTTATTTAGATTGTCCAGACAGAAATATGTGAGCTAACTGCAACTGTTCAACAATTAGGATTGCTGAACAACCTACCTTAACAGAAGAGCTAACATAATATAAAAATGTTTCTAGCTCTTCTTCAGATAACTTTGTTTCATCCCAAACTGGCTGCATTTTTTTGTTAATGGACTTCAATTATGAACCTCAAGTTGAATTCCTCCACCACTTTTTTTCCATTCTCTTTATATATAATCCTTGGCTCTAAGAAAATTTGCATCCCTTTAGAAACAAAGTCCTTTTTAAAAATATATGAAATGGTCAAAAATTAATATTCACTTCATTCATGTAGTTTTACTGCTTAACAGAAGAATTAAGAGGAGTTTTGCAACAAGACAAATAATTTCATTTCTTCTTTAGACTTCATCTCATATTTGGCATCACATCAGTGCTTTTCAAAAGAATGAATATTCCTGTCAAAATATCTTCTCACTGCAGAAAAATGTTACCTCAGACAAAACTCGAAGAGAAAAAAGAATGTAATTTACTGGGTAGAAATATCTATAAGGGGTTTTTTTTTCATTATTTTGAATATTAGTCGGAGTTTTTAGAAGTCAACCATGCATTTTCCATGAAGCCTGTGCTTTGTCCCACTGAGTGCCATTGTGGTAATGCTGGAACCCCATGTTAGCCCTGACTGATGGTGTTTGAACAGAGGAAAAGACATCATCTGTCAAAGTTAAACCTATTATGTATTTTACTATATTTTATACCTGACTTGTATTCAACAAATAATCCAAAACGTGCACCAATTGGTCATCTTGAAATATGACCAATTTGCAAGAAATGTTTTAGAATATCATTTTCAGTTATCCCATGTCAATGATTGATTGCTTGTTAGTGCCTATGTGACTAATGGCAAGCATGATGAGTTGACACAAAATTTCACACTACTTACAACTTGTATGGCTTGTTTTGTCACTCAGAAATAACCCTGCTTATTGTATCACTCACACCAGAATTTATATGCAGCACATAATAGTAGAGTTAAAAGTAGACATTCCTGATAATTATTCTTTTTAGTGATAAGTCAAGGTTATTTTACTTGATCCATAATAAAGAATTTCCTTGCTCAGAAATGATATATATATATGACCTGACCTAGAGCATACCAAGCCAGGCAGCTGAGTGATGCAAAGCAGACAATGAAGCCAACACATGCATATGTAAAGAAAAAGCTAAACTAAGACAGGAATAAGGAAAGACAAAAATTTTAAGATCTTGATTGCCATTCCTTAATTTAGTGCACTGTTCTTCCCAGTTAATATAACAGAAAGTATCCTTCACTGAGTTTTCCAAGGAAGCAAACAGCATAAAATTCAATTTACTCCAGAGTAGAACTATCTATGTAGTTACTATATTCATATCTTACTTCTGGAACCCTCTTATTTAAGGAAATTGCTACTTAAATGCTGTTTAACAGAAGCATCATATGCAGCATCTAAGTGGTAATTATTTTAGTTGGAGCTGGTAAAATCATCATTATGGTATAGGAACTTGTTGAGGCACTGCGTTTTAACAAAAAAAATAAAATAAACAAATAAGACACAGACAGGAGAAGAAAAAATAATAAGAAACTTAAAAAGTATGTTTTTTATGGGATGATTAAAAGAATTTTGCCTTATTAGTCTCAGACATGGACAACTGTGAGAGGCATGAGAACAGTCTTTCAAAAAGACAACTGCTCTGGGAGTGCAGAAGGGGCAGGAACAGAACAAATCCATTTATTTTGCTGTAAAAAAGATAAAAGTCAGAGACAATGAAAACTTTCTAAATGGCAAAACCAGGCAATTATTGCAAAAGAAAGAAACCGGAGGTGATGGTATCTGCTTTCTGGAGGCTCCTTAAGGGAAAATTTAAAAAGCCACAAATTATTCAGGAGAAAACCATAAATATCTTGCCTGTGCACAGCTGGCTGTAGCAGGTCACCTCAGTAAAGGGTGTTAAAGCCATCATTGTGTGCCAGTGTGGCCAGGGAGAGAGCAAGCACTGAGGCTGCAGTGGCCCAGCAGAGGTGCCCAGGGCCATCAATGTCAGCCCAGTTCAGACAAAAAGGCAGGCGTGGCTGTGCCTGGCCAGAGCTGGAGCCCACCCTGCGCCCTGTCCTACCCCAGACCCAGCCAGGGACGTGTGACAGCTGGGCAAACCCTTTCCTCAGGCACCAGCAGGCCTGACTTACCCACTGCAGCACCCCAGGGTTCCCACCTCCCCACAGCCCAGGACCCCATTCAACCCCCCAGGACCAGCAGGCCCTGCCCCAGGGAAGCCACAGCAGGGCTGATCCTCAGCTCCCCACCCACCCTGCCATGAAACCACAGCAGGGCTGATCCTCAGCTCCCCACCCTGCCCAGCCATGAGGGCACAGCAGGGCTGATCCTTCAGCTCCGCACCCACCCAGCCATGGAGGCACAGCAGGGCTGATCCTCAGCTCCCCACCCACCCAGCCATGAAACCACAGCAGGGCTGATCCTCAGCTCCCCACCCTGCCCAGCCATGGACACACAGCAAGGCTGATCCTCAGCTCCCCACCCTGCCCAGCCATGAAACCACAGCATGGCTGATCCTCAGCTCCCCACCCTGCCCAGCCATGAAAGCACAGCAGGGCTGATTCTCAGCTCCCCACCCTGCCCAGCCATGAACCCCCATCCATGGACAGCCTTGGTCTACACGTGCGCAAGCATGCAAATCTGGCACTCCCCAGAGCACTTCTTCATCATGCAAGGACTTTTCTGAGCAGTTAGGGAGTCAGAGCTGGGAACAGAGAACAGAGGCTGTACTTGGAGGGGATGAGACCTTTGGGAGGCAGTGGCTACATATTTGTAAGATATGATTGATTACAGAGCAAACATGAGGAGTCTGTACAATGCGGCATCCAAAAGCCTCTTTGAGCCCTGGATAAAGAAGAAAGAAGAGTTGAGAGCAGAAAAACATTCTGCCTTTATGGGTAGCTCTGGCAAGATCATTTCTGGAATATCAAGTTCATTTCTGGTATCTACATTAGGAAAAGTGTGTTGAAATTTGGAGATGTTACAAAGAGAAGCTACAAAAATAACTTCAGACTTTAAATGAATACCTTGTTGAGAATGTTTTAAAATTCATCTCTGGCTTGTCAAACGAAAGATGCAGGAGTTACCTGACACTATCCTCTAAGTACTTACCAGATGTTAATAATGTGCTCCTTAGCCTACCAAAGAAAAGTGGATCAAAGACCAATGGTTGAAACAGAGCAGAGAAGAGGAAACATATTGTAAGAGCTATGGGTGATTACTTCTTGGTAGAACCTGCCAAGAAAAACAATGGATTCTCCATTTCTTGGTGTCTGGAAATCAAAACAGAATGCCTTTGTGTAAAATAAACCCAGGCAGATGAAGAAATTTAAGTTCTAAATGAATGAAATGCTGCATTTAAATTATATAGAATTTCAGAATATGATTTATTTGACTTTAAATTGTGCATTTCTCAATAGGCAAAAATCCACAAATAGTATTTTCCAATTCTTTTATTTGCACTTCAACTGCAAAACAATCTGGATCAGATTTAAAGTCATGACAGAAAGAGCTAGTAAAGGAACAAAGCAATATATTAAATCTACCTGTTAAACATGTTCCTATCCCAGGACTGCAACTAGTTATCAAAAGAAAATTTTCTATATCTTTGTCTCAGGTTAAATGACCAACTTTTTAGCTTAGGTAAAAAGCAATAAGCTCACCCATATATAATTTGTAAATCTGAACTTCCTTAATTTGACATCTGTGTAGAAAAGAAATCTCTACAGATATATCAGGCAGACACATATCTGATAATATCTTCCACTCTGGCTGTGTTTCCCCTCTGCAGCTAAAGCCAGTCCAGATGGAGGGCTGGAAGCTCTTCCCTTTTTGATTGAGCAACCTTTCCCTGTCTTTGATACAGCTTGTGATGAATGTGATGGCAGCCTTCTCTGAAATAAGTCACTGGGGGACACCCAGGGTCAACAGAAAAAGCTCAGCCACACATTCTCCTCACTAGATATAAGAATTACACTATTTCTACAGGCAGCAGGGAAAACCTGTTGGTTTTTGAATTTAGTTTGCCTTCTTGTGGTCTTTTGACTATCAAATGTAGGGGATGGTGCAGGTTTTTAGCAAAGTGAGGAGTGTAGGGGTGCTGGGCAGGGTCAGTAGCCTTTATCAGACACCCCCACCCCTCCACCCCCACAGCAGCATTACCTCCTCTAGGATTCTGAGCCAGAGAATGTGTAGACATCTCTCTGTTCTCACAATGCAGCCCTATGCAGAAAAAGAGCTTCTTTATATGGAGAAAAGTTTTTCTCTTCTTCTCTACCTACTTTTTCTAAACATCCTGCACCCCACTCATCCCTGAGAGTGGCACCTTACCACCCACATCCAAGCCATAGTCCCAGCTTTCAAAAATGTCCTATGGGACCAAGGTGTGATAATAAATATTAGCATGATTTGCAGGTAATTTTTTTCCTGAGAAGAAAAGGTACCCTTCAGAACTAAAAAGGCTTTTTGGTTATTATCTTGAATGTACATGAAAATTGCTGAGCAAACTGTGTAACAATCTTTCTGCAGGTTTCTCATGAACTGGACATAAAATACCAGTGATCCCAAGCAGCAAAACGTGTCCTTTAGTGCTCATAACATTTGTCATATGAGTGATATTCTTATTTCTTATTAACTTATAAAATATTTATCTTATATTCAATTCTGAGGAAAATGTCTAGGTCAATTTACATTAAAATTGTTTTATTTTAATATAACCCCTATTTGTTCAAGAAGTTAATTCAATTTTTGTCTGGGCTATGTGTAGATATCCAAGTATAAATACCTTTGAAGATGCAGTAATGAAGCAGCAATATATAAACTGTCTGCATTTCCAAGATGTTTGATAAAGTGCACATACACAAACCGCTAATATCAAGTGCTTTCCATTTCAGAAGAAATGGACTCATTAATGAAGTATTTCCACAAACATTGCTGAAAATTTATCAAGATGCTTTATTGTCTTTTTTCCCCATGTTAATCTCATCCTGAATATTAATTGTTCATTGAATAAAAAACATTTGCAATGTAAAAGTTAATGTTTTAATTATGGCAGGCATTCATCCATAATTTTAAAAGTCAGAAATATCTGGGTAACTTAGGAAGTCTGATGATGTCAGTACTCCTTCAAAAATGTTCAGAACAGTGGTGCAATCCTAAACAAAATGTGTATGTTTGGGTGTATGAGTGAACTCCAACTCTGAGGATTCCAATACAGCTATTATTTTCTGGGGTTTTTCCATCACTGTTTCAATCCTGGGGAGTCCCTCACAGTCTTGTTCCTGTTATGTTTAAGCTTTTGTAAGTGCTCATCAAGCCATTCTTTTTACTCCCTGCTGGGTTTATTCTTACCAACATTTTAAGCAACATTTGGTATTCTAACATGGTTTTTTTTTTCCCTAAGGAGATTTCTGTAGAAGAGAATAGAACAGCAGAACTGCAGCTTTGCACACCTCAGGCCACCTTTCACCCACCCCCTCCCTCCCATCCACAAAGAGCAGTAAACACAGATATTGGAATTACCCAAACAAACCCAGTGCATTCCTGGGCTATGACCACTCTTAAAAACAGTGTTTTACCTTCTACTTCGGGAAGCCCCATGACTGTGCTTGAGAGATGAGGGTCATCATGTCTTAAAATTAGGAGATCATACATGAAGTGACGGGCAATGGGAATAAACAAAGCAGTCCTGATCTCTAGCCAAGGATTAAATTCTTTACTGATGTAACTCCATAAGCTGTTCCTTCGCCAAAATCAAGCCAGCTAAATGAGTTGCAGTAGAAATAATGTCCATTGTGAGCTGATACCTAAGTTACCAAACTTTTAGTTACCAAAGTTACCAAAATTTTAATTACCAAATTGTTTTCTGCAAAATTTGTCCTTGCAAAACAACATAGTACCCAGTCAGTACCTCACATGTGTATTAAAATTCTTAGCAATTTTTGAATTCAAAAGGAGTTATGTCAATTTTGTTTTGGGTGGCAGCAAATTATGACTTCACTCAGCGAGAAAACATTTCCTGCCGCTATCTCTTAAAGACTGCCTGCAGTGCTCAACTATCAGCTGCTGCATCACACAGACTGGAAGGTGACCAATGGAATGTGCAAGAAGAGATTAGAATGAATTTTTGACATGTGTTTTCATTTCATAAACTCTACTCTCTGTAGCCACAAGTTTGTCATTTGTTATGTGGGTTTTTTTCAGTTGCAGTTTTATCTGATGTTGAAACTCTTCCATGAAGCTTTTTGAATGCTGAAGCATAAGAAAGAGAAATCAGTTGGAAATTTGTTCATGTCTATCTCTGTGCTTGACATTTCTCCACTGATAAGGTACAGCTAAATATTGACTTTTTAGTTAAATTTAGATTAGCTCTCTGGTCCATGGGCATTGACTGTAAACCATTATCTTTTCCTCATTCATGGGCCCCAGTTCTTTAACACCCAAAAAAAAAGACAGAAAGAGGAAAAAAAAAAAGAAAGATGTAAGACAAAATGGAATGGAAAATGTGTAATTGGCTGCAAAGGTGTCATTAAATTCTGTTAGGAAAAACTTAAAATGTTCTTAATGTTTACTTTTAAAAATTCATCCTTTTTTCATTCTAGCAGTCTCCTTGTTACAGGAATTTTTGACCCATTTAAGGAAAATGTCAAACCAAGATTACTACCAGGACAAAAAACTGGGAAAGATATAAAGAATTCTTCTATCATTAATTAACTAGATGCAAACCTGGCATTAAATAAGTATTACTAAAGGTACTGCTCTATAGGGGTTCAGTGGCTCTGCCAATTCCATTAACCCAGCTCCTTGTCCCAACACAGTATAATACTTTGGGTATGTTAAAATAAGAGGAGATAAGAGAGCAGGATGATGTAACTTTTAATTTTTTAATAGCCTTCAACCCAGTCCCTCCCAGGAGGTTCTAGAGGAAATTAAGAGATCATGCACTACCAGGCAAAGTATGCTTATACTTAAAAAAATTGGCTAGGAGAAAAATAAACCAAATAGGATGAACAAGTAGGAAATCTTCAGCTCAGCAAAAGCTGATCAGTGTGGACCCTTGTGGTTCTGCTCCAGAGAGATGGCACAGAGGGGACATGGCAAGAGAGCTCTTCTTTAGAGGCCTAGGGATGTCCCCATCTGGAAGAGATTAGGATTACAAATGGATTTATTCTGAAGCAGCTATTGCACACTCACTTCACACCATTCAGTTAATCCCATCTAATTTCCAAGATGTAAACAAGTATTTAACTTCACTGTGCTGCAGCTGGAACAACACAGGTATCCTGGCTTTCCTGAGCAGGTGAGATACCTGTTAGCCTCTGGTGTCAGAAGGAGGGGAGGGAAAGGGTGACAGGGAGAGCTCTGGATCAGGGACACAGTAGCATAAATGTTGGCAAAATCTGTCTTTTCCTCCAAGACCATAAACAGGCCTGATCTGACCTGAGTGTCAGCTACTTAGTGCATGCATACTGGCTTTTGTAACTTGATTCCTGCTGGACAACACAGATATAGAGTGACGTTTTAAATTTTTGGTCAGCACATTGTACCTCAGTGTGATCAATAAAGGAGACTCACAGTAGGGAGAAAGAAGCTGCCCCCACTGGGGTAGATCCTGCTAATGGCTGGATCAAATGTGATGGTTAAAGAGCTCTTCTGATACTCAGCAGTCACCAAGGATTTAACAATGAGTTTAGGGATCCTTTCTGCTGTGAAATATACCAGCACTGCCTAGTCTTGAATCAGAAACTCCATGTGTTATCCTGTGCTCCCCATCTTCACTGTGCCTGGGTACACAGTCCACATTCCAAACCCTATGTGTGAGTGCATTGCAACAATGAGAGCTTAGTTGTAGGAATTCAATTAAATTAAATATTTTATGTGGCTTATTTGCAATTTCAAATGGAAGCACCTGCTGAAAGAGGACTCATCTAGGAACTTGATTTTCTCAGTTTAAGTCAGAGCAGAAAAGGGAAGGGAACCTTCTGATTTCACCATTTGGCCTCATTCATCATTCAGTAGAGCAGAGCATAGTGGAGCCCCTCAGACTTCTGCCTTAAGCATAAGGAAAATCTGTCGTGAGAATATATACCTTGGATATGGTACAGCAAGTGTTGTTGTAAATACCTCATTTAGTTTAACATGCAAACATGATGAAAATACAAAAACCAGGTGAGTGCCTTTGCATTTTAAGACTCAGTTCTTCAGGTTTTCTTGATTGTTAGCACACCATATCTTCACAGAAAAAGCTTGTCATACTTCCATTTTAATTACTGCCTTTTCTATTCCTATATCATGAATTCCAGCAAAAATTTCCAAAATCTAAAAAATTACTGATTACCTAAAGATCTTTCTTCCCTCTAAAACCAAATGTTGTGCCTATGCCAAGTTTCAGATCAATGCATATTTAAATGATGAATCCTCAGAAATAAATGCACAACTGCAATGCTGGTAGGCTCCTAACTGACACCTACAGTCCAAAAAATGAGTGCTCTGATCTCATCACATACCACAGGTCCAGCTGGGCTTGGGCTAAGTCAGCCTGTGGGTGGGAAATCTCAGTGGAGTTTTAGGAAGTAGTATTCATATTTTAGAGTGCATTTACCCTGCAAATTTTTCTAAGGTTGCAGTACAGTTCATTACTTTCAGAAAGCAGGAATGGCATTTTAGCACTGCTCTTAAAAAAGGATGCAGTACTGTCAGTCTATAACTAAAATCATTCTGTGCAGCTAGAAACATGCAGCATAATTAGAACAAGCTGGGTAGTTTTTATGGCAACAGGAGCCTATAAAAAGATGCTGAGAAAATCTGACTACCAACATTTTGCAAAGCCCTTTTCAAGCAGTTGGTCCTCCCTGGTACCGTGTTCCTGCTCAGTTCTGGTTGGGAATTCGGGGGCCATGGAAAGTGACTTAACTCACCAGAGTTAAACCTCTACAGACCTCCCAAAATGATGAGTTGTGATGGAATTTGTCAGGTCTTCTGAGCATAAAAAGGAAGACTGAGGTGGAAAAGCATGGTATAAAGGTGGAAAAGGATGGCAGAATTATTAGCATGCAAGGCAGTTAGTCAGCATCCTGCTTGGAAGACAATCAACTGAAAGAATATGCCATCCTTTTATCACTGTTCCTGGTTGGGTCAATAATCCTGAAATTACAGCATCACCAAAGTCAAGTGAACAAAAGTAGTGAGTAGATAAGACAGAAAATCAAAGTGGAGTTGAAAATAACTCTGCAGATCTTTGGAAGTCAAAAAGCATAGATTCTTCTATGCATGAGAAGAAGTAACTGTGAAGAGAACATACACAGAGACCCACACAAAAATCTGCAATATTCACTTGCTCTTTGATAAAGTCAGTTTCTAATATTTTTACAGATCTAGTAAGAAAAAGAAACAAAACAAATGGGATTTTTTTTCTCACCAGAATCACCTGAAAAACTGTGCATACCCATAAGGTAATGCATAGAACCTTCTTTAGAGGGAAATTAATGGGTCTTCTTAAATCTCAGGTGGAAGTGCACATGCCCATATTCAGCATGGGCTGGCATGTTCCTGATTGCTTGGCCATCTTCTTGATTGCTCTAGGTCTCTCCTTCCTTCTCTTATTTTCCTTTTTTCCCTATAGAGAAAAGGTCAGAAAATGTGGCCTGAATGTTGAATGAACAAAATCACATTATTTAATTTATTCTGTATTTTAAATGTCTGTATTTGCACAAATCTGAATGCAATAAACTTTTAGCTATATTTTTAAAAATCCATTTTAAAATGACCATTTTAAAGCACCCTATTAGCTGACTGATGTTTTCAATTACGTTTCCTCTATGGCCACTAAAAGCTCAGTCAAAGGCATGCTGATGCTAACAGACATCTTTCAAGTTGTCACAAAAAGATTTCTCAATCAAACCCTAGAGGCACTATTTTTATCAGTATTTGTCAAGTTCAGCTCAAAATATTAAAATTAAATGAGAGAAATCCAGGTCTCCAAGGCACTAACTTGAATAAATACCATAAAATTAAACCAAATTCAGTCATGTCTCCAGCAATTCCACTCAAGCCAGTGGCATTTCAAAGGTTTCAGATAACAAGAGAATTTGTCCCAGTCACTGTTTTGCAGTCAATTTACACTCAGGGTTCATCGACTTCAGTGGAAATTCCACTATGATAACCATGACAGAGCTGGGAATGATTATATGCAGTTAAGGTATAAAGAGCTAATGAAGCATGCACAAATCAGTTCAATATGTTGAATATTCTCTCAGGACTGCTAGCTAGATAATGACTTTAGTAGATTAAGAGTTATAAACAGGATTCTTCTTTGTTTTATGTTCTTATTAAATAATGACTAACCTACACTAAAAGTAGTGATCTACAAAGTTATTAAACAGTCAATTTAAAAGGCAAATAAAATTCTAGAGATGCTTTCCCACCAAAAGTGCTTGCCCTTTTGTCCTAAATGTTTCCAGTCTTAACTATAACGATGTTGTTCAGAAATGTGTGGAGCAGCCAACAGTATATCTACTGTCACTTCTCATTTATTGATGGTTAATATACTGATGTAGGCATTCTCTATTTGTCTGCAATTATTAGAGATAATTCACATTAAACATATACACACAAAATTAGTACAGTATTGAGCAAACTTTTAATTTCTTTTCCATTGCTTTGAAGGTAAAAAAAAATAATAATAAATTCCTATCTGATTTTTGGAGCATGAGAAATGCTGTAAGGGACTGTTTGTTACAGTCTCCCAGCATTGATTCCAGACAATTCTTTGGCAGCTAGGAAGTTATTCTTAATTATGTCCTGGATGCTTTGCCCCATTCTGCCCTGTAAAAGCCCTTGACTGAAATAAGAACCTGAGCCATCATATCTAAGTGGATCAACATTGGTTATAGAAATGGAAATGAGTCACCTCTGGTAGAGCTGCACTGGTGCAAATTGATGTAGAATGCTACTCGGGCTTTAACATATTGTCTTCTATCTCCAAAAGGACAAGGTACTAGGCAACATTCAGGAGATGGATGGGAGATGTTTTTCTGTTTCCAGGCACTCACAAAAAGCCTGGCAGCTCTTCCATGCATTAATCCTGCAGGCAGACCTAACTCAGAATTTCCAGACTTCCCATCACGGTGAGATGTGGAATGATTGTGCAGTTATCTAAGTGGAGTGCCATCAAATGCATGGATGTTCAAAGAGTTGGAAAACAGCCTCTGCAAGGTGCAAAAAAAATTATTGAAACAGAAAAAGCTACTGAATGCAGAAATAACTCCAATTGGATTTTACATTATCAAAAAATATTGTGTCTGACAGTAATAAATACATTCATAAGAACTGGGATAAAATTTGACCCTTCACAGGATTTAAAAAAATACAATCAGACAGAAACAATCATCATGATAGATAAGGAATAAAACAAAGCACTGGTAATCCTTGTTAGGGTAAAAAAAAGCCCAGCTTTTTGTGATCTCACTGCCAGACACTGCTTTCAAGGAAAATTACATGGTTTATACCTGAATTTTTTCCATATTTTATGTGACCAGTATTAGAGCCTTCCAATCTCTGCCTTCTCCACTACCTGCCTTCTGTTCATATATTGTATCTGCGGGATTCCCAGACAAAGGAAGGAATGATGAATCTAACTCCATGTTCTTAGAAGGTTAATTCATTATTTTATGATACTATATTATATAAAAGAATACTAAACTAAACTATACTAAAGAATACAGAAAGGATACAGACAGAAGGCTAAAAAGATAATAATGAAAACTCATTACTCCTTTCAGAGCCCCAACACAGCTTGTCCATGATTGGACAATGAGTCAAAATAATTCACATGAAGCCAATGAAACAGCCACCTGCTGGATAAACAATCTCCAAACACATTCCAAAGCAGCAAAACACAGGAGAAGCAAATCAGATAATTATTGTTTTCCTTTTTCTAAGAGGCTTCTCAGCTTGCCAGAGAAGAATCCTGGGCAAAGGGATTTTTTCAGAAAATATGACTGTGACTTTTATGTGATGATTAAAGATAATATAAGGGGCAGAGACTCCTAGTGTGGCAGACCCAGATCAGAAACTGGAGGATTGTATTACACAAGTAATCAAAAAAAATAAAATTGCTCTCACACTTACTCAGCATGCTGTAGGTTATAGACAGCCCATGGCAGGACTGCATGCATAGCCTGTGTTGAGGAGAGTGTGAACTGGAGTCAAAACTTACACTCACCTGGAATATTTAACCAAGTTTCATACAAGCAAAAGAAATGGGCATCATGCATAGCATCACCAGCAAAACCTTCTGTGTTTGTGGCCCTTTATCATATTATCACCATTAACCAGTCCCACATCATTTCATGCAATTGTTCAAAACTGTGTTAGTAATCACAATGACAACATTTCACTCTTCCCTCAGAACAGATGGGCTTCTGATTGCTGCAGCACTCCAGTAGCTGCTGTAATCCAGAGACCTACATTGTGCTGGGAGACAAAAAAAATGAACTGCAGGCAGAAAGATCAGCATCACTGTGACCCATTTGAAAAGCCATTTGAAGAACTACATAGATCTAGAGGGTTTACCTCTGCTGGTAGCTCTGAAAGATGCCCTAATCTACTTTCTGCTCTCAGGCTCCAAAAAATGGCAATGACAGATGGACAGATGGAATAACAAGAAAAGATGTGAGATGTGAAAAGATGGGGAAGACTGAAATCTCTCATCCATAGTGTTAGCTTTAATCAGACATAAGAAAAGGAGAAAAATTTCAAAGAAAGCAAGTTGCAACTTTGCATCAATCCCACGAATTTTCAGAAAACAGTCAGCCAGTAAATTTCTTACCAAGCCAGCCTGTTTTTGATAGGTAAAAGAAAATATGTATGTTCATAAGAGTACTAGCTTTGTGAATACTTGCTTTCACACTTGCTTGACGTTATCTTCTTCCTGTCTTTACCAAGACTTTGCAATATGTACAAATCCTAATTTGTGTATAAGCATTTGTTGGTTCAAAAATTTCTAATTGACATGAAAATAAGTTTGTGTTATCAAGTGGGAACTTGTGGTTATTACTTCTCATTTTGTACCAATGGCTCCTTTAAAGAAAACCTGGCATGTTTCTGAGCTTTAAAATCCTTGCTTTTTTCCTGGAATGAAACCAAAATAAAGCTCTAATCCTTGTTGCTTAACTGACAGATGACTAAAATTTTAGACAAGTACAAAAAAATTTTCTGAAAACCAGGTGTCTGCATAGCTGTACAGGGTCCCTTTATCTACCACTTCGTGTCTGATAGCAGCTCCCCGTCTTTCAAAATCAAAAACATGTCAGTCAAAATTTCCTAGCCCAAAATTTTCCCTTTCTTTTTTTCACTTGTCATTAACAGGCTCTGTTCTGTAATTGTAATATGAAAGTGAAGCAATTGTAGTACAACCTTTTTATTACTATTTGAGATTTAAAATGTATGAATAAGTTTTTAGAAATAAATCTGATGAGGACCCTTATGAGAGAATCATGGATATCTTCTGGTCTTTATCTGAGACAAAGTCATTATCATCTAAGTTCCCAAAACAGTCACAGTGGTGCCACACCCAGTGACACAGGTCATCCTATAAGTTCAGTTACTCGTTCTTCATGTACTTCATTGAGGTTTGCCCTTTCAAATTAAAACAAACAAAAAGAACCACCAAAAAAAGAGAGACTTTTCATTGCAAAACTTTGTTGAAATAATTATTAAATATTGGGCAATTGAGTATTAACAATAAATGTTAACTAAAAGAACCCTTTTTTTCCAGTTGTATGGTGCCATGGAACACTTACAACAGGATATTTCTGCTCTGGTCTTTCTTCCTCCCAAATGACTTCAGAGTTTATTTTTCCATGGTTATTCTTTTTCTATTCTTCATTATTATTTTTTAAGCATGGGTCTTACTCCTTTCACTTCATTTTAATGAATGCAAGAGGGAAAAATACGTCTTTTCCTTTAAAAAAGTTTGTCTCCTTTTTAATGCAAATTACAGCAAAAGGACCTTTATTAACACTCCATTATCTAAACTGAAAGAGATCCAGGATACCATAGGTAATGGAAAAACTAGGAAATATAAGTGCTGGTAGTCAACCACAGATCCAGTATAAATGTAACTTGGCCAGCACTGACACAGAGCTCATAAACTTATGCTGAGCAAGTTGAGGGCTCATACAGTTCCTATCAAAAATGTCCCTGCATTGTGCCTGGCTGTGACCAGGTCTTTAACTTATCTCTTGGTTTGGATGGAGAAATAGTTGTCAGAAAACATCACCCCCAAAGGAAAAGCATGTGCTGAGAAGATAAAGAAGGGAAATCTCCTAAGGACTGGAAGTCAGACTCCTGCTGAGTATGCAATGTGGTTCTTGCTCCAAGAAGGGCTGGGGAACACCACTTGATCTGTGCCAGTTCTGTGTCTTCATTCAGGCCTGCATAGGAAGCCACAGTTTCCTCTCACAACATGAAGAGATGCAGAAGCAGGTCAGTGCTGGCCAGTATGAGGCTCAGAAGTTCTGGCATTGAAGGGGAAAGCACCAAATGTGTCTCTGCTCAGTGTTTCCAGATCCCTGACTCTCCACAGAGGTACCCCAGATCTACCAGGATAAAAGTCCAGTCTGTGCTGGGTGCAGAAGCAACAGTACTGTCCCAGGACCTAATCTGGTCATGAGAGAGGTGCCTCCTCCTCCATGTAGCTCTATGTTGAGCTAAGTACCAAAACAAGGCACTTTTCAAAAGCCTAGAGAGTGGACAAAAGAAGTGTGTTATATAAACCAGTAGGCTTTTTAAGGATGTGTCAGTGGTATATGCTTTGCTAAGTGCATCAAGATTTGCCATGCATTTTTATTAATTCAATATGGTTGATCTAGTTATATAAACAGGAAATGGCAATAGATTAGCTCCTGGAGAGTGTTTCATATGGGATTACATTTAATGCTGGAATTCCTGTCAAACTCTTAACTTTTAAAATACTGATAACACAGTACATACTGTGCACGTTTTTGAACACTTGAGCCATGCATTCCCTGCAACACACTCAGAGCCCTAATAATCAAGATTGCATTTAGAGAAGCTTAATTTCATTCTATTAATCTCTCCAGTGGTAAGAGTAATTATTCAGTATTCACTAAGAAGCAATCCCCTATCATGCACAGGGGGCCAGTATGTTAGCATGATTTGAATGACCGCATAGTGAGAAGACATGTTTCCCTCTCACCATCAAATTATTATGCAGCTCCTTAAAAAGACTATGAATTTTATTCCCTGCATATAAAAATCCCTCTGCTACTCCAAATCACCTCCAAAATGTCCTATCTCCTTTATTATCATCTTTAAGGTCTCCTTTCCAAGACTACTTTTTATTTTATGACTCTTTTTCTTTCCACCACGCACCTTTGTCCATCCCTACATTCTCCTAGGAACTTTTACCATTATTCCTGTGTCTTATTCCTCTTGTCTCATCTGACGCCTTTTTAAACAGCTGCTGCTGTGTATTGTGTAGCTTCTTCAGGTGAGTGAGGCAGAAAGGCAGTATTTGAATAAGGTAGGAATCACTGAATTCTAACTAATGGCTTGTCTTTGTGTTGAAGCCATTTCAGTTTCCAGGAAGGAAACTTTTCCTGTGACTTGTCCTTGAAGAAGATACAACTTCCAACCAATTAATACCTTCCATTGTAAAAGATGCAGAACAGTGGAAGACTAAAATGGTGTTTTAGAGGACATCTCCCATAAGTAACTAAACTTACAATGTAGATGTTGTACATGTGTACATTATTTAACTGTCTCTCACCGTCACTTGTGTTTATTTCTTTCTACAGATTCCTGTCATTTATTTTGACTATCCTGAAGACAAAAACTATGTATTTTCAATATACCTAACACATCTTGAGTCATGAATCAGGCTTTTGGATACCTCTGTAATACATTTCATAAAACAATAATAAAACTAGCACAGGATATGGAAAATTTTGTGACATGAGGTCAGTCTATAATTTTAAGACTTTGCCCTCTGCACCTGATAGGCAAACTCCTGGGTATTCTGACTTGGATGTTTGTTCAGTCACTGTAAATTCAAGAATTCAGCTAACAACTGAGTCTTAGAAATCACAGCTGTGACCACCCAGTGCTAAGTGCCACAGGGGACCTTTCTCTCCTGCCATTTTACTTCAGTAGGCAGCAATGGTACCTGTCCCTGTCTGCAGAGGCTATTCCTTTTTTAGGTGCTTAATACTTCTAAATCTTCTTATTTCTAAGTATTATCCCGTCATTTATCTCAATCTATCATCATTTATTTCATCCTAACCTTAGCTGGCCCACTTCAGTCCATATTAACTTGGACTGCTCCTCATTCTTCTTCCTCATCTACACTTTCAACTGCTTCTTCATCAGTTCCTTCAATTACAAGTTTATTGGAGATGTCAAGTCCTCCAGGTCAGGCAGGTCTATGTGCTCATCAAACAGGAATATATTCATGTATGCAGTATGTACCTGGACTCTCTTCTTGATATTGTAAGGGGCAAAATGTAATGAATGAGCTTATTAATCACATTTGGAAGAAGCCAAATTCCTGCTGTATAAGCATTCTTGAGGGCCTGAGGGTACTATAATATTTGCTTCAGGGTTTATGAAGATGGTGAGGAGCCAGATTTTGAGAGAGGAATTATTAGCTGCAACAAGCCTGCCACCTTTAAGATGAATGTGAGTGATCCTGTAGGAGTCTGCACCGCACTCACATTTTCTGGCTTCCTGGCATCTCCAAAGGGAGCCAGATGCAATGTCTCCCTGTCAGAACAATGCAGTCTAGGATAATCTACTGTGAAAGGAGGGCTCATGGCATGCTCTGTAGAACCAAACCACCACAGCTGTGAATATTATTTTTGAGTCATACAAGCACACACCATACTGAGCGTAGGTGTGTTCTCTGGCTCTGAAGAAGCACTGTCCTTGGAGAGCACTCAGAGTTAATTCCTTCTACTGCAGCTATTACAAAGAAATACTTGTCTGTTTTAAAGAGCTATTGTATGAACTGGAATTATTTGTTTTGATCTCCAGGAAAGAAGATTGTTGCCATTGTTGCATCTTTGTGCTATAAATTACTGTCCCGCACTGACGGGAAGCACAGTTCTCCTTGGGCGGGTACTGTCCTGGGCTATGTGCTGACTGTTGTTTCACACCACCTTACCCCATGAGGAGAGTGTCTCCTGGTAATCTGCATCTCAGTGAAGTTACAAACACCCTCAACACAGTTTACATTTGGGGAAGACAACTGCCTCCTCTGTCCTTCAAGCTGGCTTGGCTACCATCCTGCTTTCTCTTCAATTCCCCTGAGGCTAACTCTTCCTTGTCCAGCACTCCATCATTTATCTCACTCATCCCCCATCAGCCTGCCTCTTTCAGCTCTCTCCACATAAATTTTGACTATTCTTTAGACCTCAGAATCATTTAGGCTTTTGCGGTGTGTATGCAGCTGTGTTCATGGTCAGATCCAAGGTCTGCCTGACAGCCAGTAAAGGCCAGGGTGAACATTAATGTGTAAGCAATGAGGAAACCATTGAGTGTGACCTTGAATCCTAAGCTAACATGACAGTATAAACACAGTCCCAGTTATTGCTCATATGCTCTCTGCCTGTCTGAACAATCTCTCTCTTTTTCTCTCAGCCTCCCCCATTCCTCCTCACCAAACTTTCATTGCTTCCTCCACCATTCCTCGGTCTCAATGTGAGATTGGAGACCATTTAAGCAAGTTGAATAGAGGTATTCAAAAAGTACAGAAAGGCCACTAAAAATCACCTGGTCCTGAATGGCTTCACATAAGACCATGCCATAATGGAGTTCAGAGTCTATATTTGGATACCCACAGGCCTCTGTAATTTTTAAAATAGTCAGTCAGTGATTCCTCAAAATTTTTTCAGTATAGTCCTCACAACTCACCCATGTAAGAGAATTGTGAATTCCAGTCCACAGTGTCATGATCTTGCCAACTTGTCCTTCTATCTGATTAATCAGCACAGGTTCACTGTGCTAATTAATCTGACAATTATTTTTATTATATAAAAAAATACTGACAAAAGTGGCCATCACATGTTTATGCATGGCAGAGACAGAGTTGGAACCCAGATGATGCCTCAAATCCTTCTTCACTTACTTATGGAGAGTAGAAGAAAGTACCATAATGCTAAATAGTTTTTTATTAAATAGTAAGATTTTTCTGTCTTGCTTTGCCTTCACAAAGGGTTACCAAATTTCAGCATACTCCCCAGCCACTGCCGTCACTCTTCATTCTGATAATTGTTTTACAGGCAGGAAATCCCACGATTTATCAAATTACTTTTTAATGAACATGTAATAGCAACTAACAATAAATGAAACTAGAGAAGGCAAGAAGGACCCATAATCAGCCATCAACTCAGTCTAGAAGTGCCAATCCTGATGGTAATTTAATTTAAGATTTAAGAAGATTACAGAAACTATTATAATAATTTCAATTTCCACTGCCTCAGCTAGCATTGGACAGATGGCATCATAACCAAAACATTTTTCTTGCCCCTTATATGTACTTCCTCCAGTTATTTCCTTTATCACAATACGGCACATCGAAGAAAAAAAAATCATAATGTCTGTTAGGATGTAGAAGACTGGTATCAGTTAGGGCTTAAGTATAAATTTCTTTTCTTTCTGAAAACTTAGAAGTGTTCATCATTTTCTCCTGAAGATCCTCATAAGCATGATTTTTATGATGGACTACACAATAGATCTGTAAGGGATGGCATATCATAGAAGAAATAAGCTGAGTAATAGAGAATAACAGACCAACATGAAAACCAAATAGAAATTGTAGCAAGTCCCTAACTGCATGTTTTGAGTTTTGATTTTTAGACAATTTTTGTGCTTAAGGTAAAAAATTCTGGGTTCTCTCTTCTACCTAAATGTTTATATTTTCCAGTCAGCCCTAGCTCCATCCTGATACCTATTACAAACATCTCAACTAGGCTGCACGACTTCTTTCTATTTTCAACTTGTATTAATTTTATTAATCTTTATATAAGATTTTTTTCTCTGTATTCTCTGTGCTCCAATGTTTCTAGACACTCAAGTATTCTGTGACAGACAGGAATTCTATTCGCTGTTCTTTTCACAGTTTAGGAATTTTAGTATGCATACAATTCTTTTTCTTCTCCTTTTACAGACCTGGCCACCTTTGACAAAGAGGAAATATAACCAGCCATTTAAAACATAGTAAGCTGTAGGATTTAGGTTAGGGTAATGTGCTGCTCTGAATACAGAAAAAAAAACATGTTCTAACTGTGCTAAGTGGGTACATGAAGGAACCAGAACTAGTCCTGGCTCTGGTGAAGAACACTATGGTCAACAATCTAATACTTGGTAAGACAGGTGGCCTGCTGGAATTAAGTAATACAAGATGGAAATAGGCAAAATAATCCATTACCAGCATTCAGAAATGTATCTGGAAAAAGAGCAGGACACCTGGCATTTTAGAGGATGGAATGGCAGGAATAAAAAGGGAGGTGGGAAAGTAGACTTGCATGAGGAGAAAGGCAGAGATTTATAAAATGGGAGATCTACAAAGTTTATGTAAGAGAGTCTCTGGTTTCAGTTGCTAGAAAACCATGTCTGCAGTAAGCATTTCCCAAGAGCATGCAACATCAAGCAGTTGGTATAGAAACTGAGATGCATAAAAATATAACTTCAGAACACCACTGAGTCAGAGCAAAGACTCTGTCAGCCCAGTATCCTGCATCTGACAGTGATTAATACCAGTTCCTTAGAGAAAAAGCAGAAGAAAGATGACAGGTACAAAGTGACCTCTGCCTATTATGTACTTTCTGCAGAGTTGCCTGGGAGGAAAGCCTTCTTGAGACAGAGTAAGTTAGCAGTCATGAACAGAGCTGTATCTGATTCCCTTGTTGAATATACTGTGTTTGGCTATCTATAAAACAATTTTATCTTTCCATTTTGAATTGAAAAAAAATCAAAATGAAATTTAATGGTTTAAATGTTCTAACCTTCTGTCTGACAATATCAGGAGTGGAGGGACAACCTCTATGCTTCATGTGTATCCAGGTTTTAGCACATTTTATCATTAGGATCAGACATCCAAAAATCACAGCTCAGACGGAGGCTTTACAGAGCACTCCCACCCAAAGAAGGGTCCAGCCATGTTATTTCCTCCCCCTCTGGATTTATCTCTGGCTCACATCTTTACCTAAGAGAGTTCAAAATCTGAAGCATAGTCACATTAGCCAATTCCCTCTGCTGTCCCTATGTGACAGATAAAATGGCCAAGTGACAGTATCTCGTGCTGAGCAAAGAGTCAAGTGCTGCATCAAGAAGGATATGAACACATAGTTTTATCTCTTTAACAAGTCATCTCTGCTATAGAGAGAGCTGAAGTGAGTCCAAATGGAAGCATGCAGAGAGATAACAATCTGTTATGATTATACTTTTCCTGGGGAACCTGTCAATTTCACTGGTGAATCTATATATCCAGACACTACACTGCACACAGTACACCTGGAATGAGAACGTCCCAAACCCTTTGCTCTTCACCACCACCATCACAAAGTGCTTGGAAAGACATGGCACCTGGATGAGTTCAGCCCCCCTCCACTGCTGCCAGCAGTGTTGCACTCAGTACAGCTCTGAAGAGTCAGCTTCTACTCTCAGCCACTTCCATGGGCAAAAAGCAAATTGAAGAGTCATGTTGAATGGAATCATGGTTTTCTGCTAAGTTGCCTTCAATACTCATCTTTGCATGTCAGCTGGCTACCAGAAGTCAGTGATTATAATATAAAAATAATGTAAATAATTCCAATCAGAATCCAATTCTATCTTTTCTCCCAAATCAAATAGGTTTTTTCTGTATTTTCATCCAGTGATTTTAACATGCCAGCAAACTTGACTCTATGTGAGCGAGCTTCATCATCTCCTTCAATCAGTACTTTTGAAACATCATAGCTCACCTCGGATTGTCTAGTGCAATTTCTAGATAGGCTGATTTCCAGTAGCATCAAAAAGGCAATCTGAGAGCATCTTCCTCTCTTTACTTTTTGATGAATCCCATGAAAAATTTGTCTGTTTTTTTCCTGCATGGAGCTTGAGGCTGTTAGACCGCTGACTGCTTCACCAACCAGCATGACTCCCAGCACCTCACAGTGAGTCATTTATGGCTGAGTGATTGTTTCAAAGAAAACAGTGCTGTATACTTCTGAGGCCCACGGCATCTCCTGCTCCTCAGTCATGAGACTCAACTCACAGCTATGTGTTGTACACATTTTGCTTTAACTACAATAAGTAACTCCTCTTTCAGTATCTTGAGAATTGAGACTTCCTTAAGAGAAAAAAAAATTATAACATAGAATGGTTTGGGTTGAAAGGGACATCACAGATCATCAAATTCCAGCCCCCAGCCATGGGCAAGGACACCTCCCACTAGACCTGGTTGCTCCAAGTACCAGTCTAACCTGGCCTTGAACATTGCAAGAGCTGGGGCATCCACAGCTTCTCTGGGCAACCTGCTCCTGTGCCTTACCACTCTAAACACCCTGAATTTGTTCCTAACATCTAATCTACTCTCTTTGAGTCTGAACTCTTTCCCCTTGTCCTGTCACTACAGTTCCTGATGAAGGGTCTACCTCTGGCTACCCTGTAGGCCCCTTCAGACACTGGGAAGTTGCCATGAGGTCTTCACTCAACCTTCTCTTCTCCAGCTGAACAGCCCAAACTTTCTCAGCCTTTGTAGGGCAGGTGCTCCAGTTCTCTTATCAAATCTGTATCCTCCTCTGGATGTGCTCCCACAGCTCCATGTATCCTCCTCTGGATGTACTCCCACAGCTCCATGTCCTTCTTATGCTGGGGCCACCAGAGCTGTGCACAGTGCTCCAGGCGGGGTCTCAAGAGAGCAGCAGAGAGGGGCAGAATCCTCCCTCAACCTGCTGACCACACTTCTTTGGATGCAGCCCAGGATTCCTCTGGCTTTCTGGGCTGTGAGTGCGCACTGCTGGCTCATGTTGAGTTTTTCATCAACCACCACCCCCAAGTCTTTCTTTCGTTGCAGGGCTGCTCTCAGTCACTTCTCCACTTACAGTTCTTCTATGAGATCATGTTGTTGTAGAATTCGGTTTTTGTTTTACTGTTTTACTGATAGCCATTCTATTCCACCTAAAAGATCTGCAAATCTGAAGGTTGTCTTCGTGTCATGAACAAGGAATTCTATGGAATACACAAGTGGTCGATACCAACAGCAGTCAGAGCAGACAGAGGTCTTAAAGCTTGATCCTCTGATCATCTGCAAGCCCCATAGACTGCAAATCTCATTTCTCCTTACAAGTTTGACTTTAACATGTGTTGCACATAATTAAACACTTCTGATTTCAAATACCACAGCATAATAATCGTTAGCCCATGCTAGATTCCCTTTATAGCAACCACCCTCAGATTTGGACAGCATTCTGAAAAGTGGTAAGCTAAACATTTTCAGCTATCTTTACAAATATAGTGAGAGGAATAATAAAATTACGTTTACAAGCATGAGAGAATTTCCTTTTCAATAATTCCAGGAAAGGCTATTCTTATGGAAGGGATTATAATACAAATAAGAAATGGTATAGACTGAACCCATTTTCTTTACAGTCTTAAGACTGCAATTTTGTGGTTGTAATCTAATGTCATGCCTTTGCTATTAGTAGATTTTCTCCAGAGTCCAGACAGAAGTAGACACATTCAGAAAGACCTCAGGAATATCCTGTTTTTCTGGCATCAATTTAAAATATAATTCTCATTAGATTGCTGCCTCTTTTTTGTTTGTGGATTTCTTTTTTCTAGAATCAAATATATTTTGCCTTCAAAAGAAATGCTGTTGCTTTTGTTTTAAGCGACAGAGAAGTGCTTCTTAGATCCTATTGCCAGAACCAACATTCTGTCATTTCTATCTCAGTTTATTTTGTGATATGATGATCATCTAACTAGAAGTCTGATATTCAAATTCAACAGAGAGGAAAGGAGTGTACCCTCATGGCCTCTCTGTTCTTCATATCCAAATTCAGCAGCAGGAATCTCCATTTTAATTAGAACAAAACTAAATCATCAGAACATCAGTTTTTGGGCACAGGGATCACATCTCTCCCTGTAGTCAGAAAGGTGCCAAACACAAAAGCTGTGACAGGTAAATACTAAACATTAATAGGAGAGAGGAAACCACAAACAAGTGTTGTGGGGTTCATCTGGTATATTTAATATACCAATGTATTTCCATGGGTATAAGACTGTTTCCAAAAGAACCCAACATGAGAAGGTGGAACAATGTCAGAAGCAGAGTGGAAGGTTATCCTGTTTTATGAAGGATCCCAGACAGCCCCCATGTATGGAGTACATTGGCTTTTCCTGATCATTTCCAAGGGCCAACCACTTTCCCTCCCAACCCATCCCCCTGCTGCATGGAACTGAAGGGTTGTCCTTTTCTCTTTCCCTCTCTTCCCCCTCACTTTGTCCTCTCTGGGACAATGGAAAAGGAGCCAGACTGTAACAAAACCTTCACCTCATAGATATGTAGCCCAGCCTTCCTTAAACTCTCAAGCAGATTTTCAAATGAGGTAGGAGAGCAGAGTGTCTTTTAATGCCAGGCAGAATTCTGCCCCTTGCTGATGTATTTCTGGGTAGGATGTTTTGTTGGGTTTTTTTCTTCTTTCCAAGCCAGTAGCAGATGGCTCACCAGTCTGATTTCATCTGGCAATTTCCCTGCTCCTGTATTGCCTTCCTGAACCACTCCACAGCCACAGCATGGGGCAGTTTCAGAGCTTTCTGGTGCAAAATTGTCACATCTATTCAGAAACACAAAGTAAGATACTGACAACAGCAAGTTATTTTAAGTTTTCGGCTTATTTCTATCCAGGGTTTCCCTCTACATTCAATTCCTTCCTAAGCTGTGAACCATTCAAACTACACTTTTATATAGCTGAAAGCAGATTTGATTAATATGATTTCTTTGTGAAAACCTGAGAAGATTAAGAAGCAGTGATGTAGAGAATATATGCCCTTTCTCAACATGACATTCTCTAACATTATACAGGGGTCTGCAGATCCTTACAGTCATTATATTGTTCCTACTATTGGTATCTAAATAGAGAAAATCCTATCATCAGGAAAGAATTTCACTTTTTTTTTGTATTATAGTTTCAATCTCATGTGCAGGTCAACAAATCTGCAGCTGTGTATCGATTTCATTCTGTAACTAGGCAGGAAAGGCCACATTTCAAGGGCGCATTTGCAGATTGTTTTTTCCTTTGTATTACAGATTGTTTTTTCCTTTGTATTACAGGTCTTTTTGTGATGGTCCCTTAGAAAAAAATTAAGATTGGCCAGATGACTTCTATGCTCAGTGAAGCAAAATGCCAAATAAATATGTTTACAGGCACACCAGCTTACTGTTTTTTCTCTATGTATTCCAGAGTGTTACTAACCATAGAAATACTTTTCAAAATCAGTGGGGGGGAAAAATCTGTCTGGTATTGATTGAATATGGTTTCTCATCCGTCTCATGACCTTTTCCATCATATACAATTAGAAATGGAAAGGTCTTAGCTGCATGCTTGCAGTACTCTCCAGAATACAGATAGAAGGTTTGGTTCAGTACTGAGATACAATGACAGCAATCCATGGATTCTAGGATTTGGCAATACCTGTAATTGTTCCTCAAAATAATAAATACAGATCGTGCCAGAATTTTCAAGCTGATGCAGTATAGTATCAGTAGGTGTCTTAACTGTATTAGTGTAATATCTTGGATTACATTACACATTGTAGAGGATAAATATAGTTTACAACCATCTACAGCATAGGAAAACATCAAACCTGCTGATTATGTGATACAATCTTTGTTACTTGCTGCTGCAGGGATATTTCTATGTCAAAGAGTAAACATGATTTGCTAATCAGTGGTTAAGGAGATGATCATGATGGCTGTTTCTAAAAGCATTTATGAGTTCCTTGTGGTGAGTCAAGCTGCTATTTCTGGAAGTCAGAAATCTTATTCAGCCATATTGTCCACAGACTCTTTGCAAGTTTAGGGCAATAGCATTTCTGATTTTGACACCTATACAAGAGATATAGAAAGGTTTGGATGAATGTTATTATGTACTGCCCTTGACACCATATGTACATAAGGAATCAAACCACACAATCATATTCCTTTCCCAATGTGAAAAGCAGAGATGCTGGTGATGGGACCATCAAAAAGTTAAATACTTTTCACTTTCAGACACAGCTCTATTTCCATTTTGATATGAAAATACTCTAGCAAAGGACCAGACAAATTGTTATCAGTAAATCATTATCAGCCATCAATAATTTCTATCAGCCACAAATAAAGAAAATCAGTACTTTTAGACAGATACTTTCTTCCTATATGGGGTAGATCTGCAGCTCAACAGACTGTCAGCAGAATGTGTTTGTTGGCTCGCTATTTGCCAGTCCTGTATGAAATTGAGAAAAGCCCAATTTAGGATGAAAAAAATAGCTCTTCAGCATGGAGGCTGGTGGATTAGTTCAGATGATAAACAGCTGTCAACCTCTTATGCTCGGTTTCTCTGTGGTTTCTAATGGACCGCTGCTCATACTGCACCAGACACAACTGAAATTAGCACACAGTCACAGGAGAAGCCATTGCACATGACGGGAGGCTGAAGAGACTGATGCAATTTTTGAGACTGTCATCCCCTATAGAAATCTTTTCCCACAATTTACACGAGTCTTTGGACTACATGGAGCATGACACCTGATCAACAGGATCTACCAATCCTGTGCCTTTCAAAAATCATACACACACACAAACAAATGTTTTGAAACAGCTGACCTTCCTTCATGACTTCAGATACATCTCAAACCTCTGAGGACTCTGATCAGTTTGTAAAATGTAAATCTCTCCCACTCATTCAGACCATTTCAATGCCTATTTTGGTTTCTGACTTCTACCAGGCACTCTATCTGTTAGATATAGTATCTGTTCTAGGACAACAGTCACAGAGTCACCAAATAAAAGAGGTTTGTACTTCAGTGGTATGCAATTGTCCTGGCTGTGAATTTACACAATGTATTTATATTGGCATCACTATCAATTATTTCAAACATAGCTGTGAACTGAAATAACATTTCACAACAGAGTATATACAAGCAGTATTCTAGATAAAGTTCTTCAATTTCTTTTTACCAGAAATGTAACTGGCTAATAAAACAATAAAATGAGTATCAGACTGTCAGCAAAGAACACATTTGCAGTGAGGATGAAACATGCATGAGTGAAAATCCATCACATCTGTAAAAATACATAAATCTCCCCAAAACAGCAAAAGAGAAAAACATGAGTTAGTGTTGTTTCTGTAGTCTAAGTCTTATAAAGAAAAAATAAAAATAAAACAAAGATGGTTTACTTGCAAAAGACATGACACAATGCCACCTTCTGGTTAAAATGTGTAGAAAAATATACCTACTTTTTGTTGAACAATTACTTGTTTACATTTGTGCATAACTAGATTGTGTGTGAATTCACAACAGTCATACAGTCAATTGTTTGGATTGACAGATCCCAGTATATCCACTACTGAATTTTTTGGAGTAGTCCATCCCAGACTAAAGGCAGATCTTGCTACTCAACAGTTAAATTTCAGTGCAGGTTTGCATCTTTAGACAAGAATTTCTCCATTTCATATTCTAGCAATGGGGTTTGGCCTCCAATTTTTAAACATTCATTTTTCATACAGTATCAGATTTTTTAATAATGTTTCATTGTTCAAAGATATAGCAATTTTGGCAGCAAAAATGTTTTAAGATTAGGGTTTTGTGAATTTTCTCTTGAGAGCCTCATGTGTTATTAGAGTAATATAGCTAAAAACTTTTAACTCTGCAAAATGCAGAGACATTTTCATAACAGCTTGAAGATATGAAGACTTTAAATATTTTCCAGTTTAACCAAAATAAGAATAATTTGCCAGTGGGGAAGCCAGCAGCTCTTTTAAGATACATTCAATACTCTCTCCTCTCCTCTAGTCCTTTTGAACTGCCAAGCACTCTACAGTAGTGACAGGGTCCAGGTAAAGAAATACTTCTGCTTATTCAATTTAATAGCTGGAAGAGTAAATACTGGACACACATACACATAAAATCCCTCAAGTACCCCTCAGCCAGGAGCAGGGTTCAGACATTTCTTTTCAATTTTGAAGTGAAAAGATTATTTCAAGGATCTTGGATTATTTCAACGTACTGAAGTTTTCCCTCAAATCTTCACCCATTCAGGATCATTTATAAGGAGGGCACACCCATTGTGTATTAACTGAGTAACCCACCCTGCAGTTCCAGGCTGCATGGTCCAACAGTGCACTGTGATCTGCAGAAATCCTCTCTACAGAGGAGACAAGCAAAGGCAGGAACTCAAAGACGAGTGTTGGTCCCACTCCTGGTGGTGTTTTTTCCCGCTCCTGATTCATCAGCCTTTTTCAGAGCCTCACTTTCCTCATGCACATTCCCTGTGTGCACCATGTGAAGGGGAAAGTGGGAAAAGTGTGCAGGGACAGGCAACAGCCACTGCTCCAGAGGAGTAGCACAGGGAAGCTCCATAAATGCACTGGCACGACCACAGTTATTGCAGCATATTTATACAGCTTTAGAGTCAGAAAGATCAGAATTGTCCCTGGTGGGTAATAAATTCCTGAACAAGAATTTGAGCTCTCTGTATGCTATGAGAATAAAGCTGATCAATGGAGAGAATTATTGTATTGTAAAACTACAGCAATGAGGGCACTGCAACAATTTTTGGATATTTATTCAACTGATTTTCCTTGAGGAATTTTAATGGGGATTTCACACTCCATAACCACATGCTTTAGATTCTGTCAGTAAAAATGTTAAATGCTTCTGTTAGAGTAATATGACACTGCTTTTTCTGCACTACTGTTTGCAGGGGAATGATATTTTAGCATGTCTACTTTTTTTTCAGATGTACTGGGAAGGTTTTCAATTATTTATGTTGTGGCTGAATCCTTCAGTGTGCCACTAGACCCAGACAAAAATAACAATGCCAGCCCCACTGCAGAACAGTTGTGGAAGTTTAGTTTTTCATGCATAAGTTTCCCTGTGCTCTTCATGTAACTGGCAGCAATATTGTGCATAATGCACAACAAATGCATATGGTGGGATTAGAAGTGGCAAAATCTATCATTTTTTGTACATAAAGTTGCAAAGCTGGACTCATTTATTTGCAGTTGTGGCCATTCCATGTTATTGATTGCTATGATTACAGAAAAATTAAGCCTTTGGTTCCCAGTGCTTAGATTTAATCTCATGAATATGGCAGTGGGATTCAAATAAGGAAAAGCATCAGTTAAGAGTTTTAAAACTCTGTTTATATTCTTGACTCAGACACTGATCTGCACCATGTTCTTCACAAGCTTCATTTTTCTGTGCTTCTCTTTCATTCTTGTCTTGCAGTTACTTATAAGTAACATTTTCAGAAAAGATTGTCCCTCATTATGTGCTTCTACTATGCCTTATTTAATGAGGTGATAAATTCATTGAAGCCTCTAAGCTTAACTATACTATACATAATAACATAGTAACCCATAAGGCACTGAAATCATCTTTCACAAACTGAAAATTAGAGATTGTTATTCCAAATTGCCATTAGTTTCCTATGCTTCTGACAAAACCCTCTGCAGTTGTTCATGGACATGTCCCAGAATTTTCAGACAACATGGCAGTGTTTAAGATGCAAAATGTGAACATATCTCTCAGATAATCTGCACTAAATCGTTCATTGCTGAGGCCATTAAAGTATTTCCATGTATATGACATGGTATGCTATTCCTGCTTGGATGTTTAAAATAAACAATCACAAAAAAAAGTATGTAAAGCTATATGAGGTTCTTGTACACAACAACATACATTTCATTTAAGAAATTAGTGTTTCCACTGATGCTGATGCCAAACAAATGTAATTTATAGTGTTGTGAAGCAAAACTGACATTTCAAGTTCAGCTCTAAATTCCTTCTTGGTGTAATACTACAACATTTTATGAGACTACATCAGAAACTAACACAGCCCAACAGCAGAAAATTACTGTGTGCCACTTTGGGTTTGGAAATGTGTTGTGAAAGGAAAATGTCTTTCTTATTGCAGACTTTAATGCCTCTCAGTGATGGTAATTAAAGACTTGATTGCACAGACATTTCATGAGAATCACTCTTCTTTGTTCAGTCGTGTCAGTGATAGCAACCAGATATAGGAATACAATAGGCAAATTTGGATAAAAACTACTCAAAAACCTGCACTATTTTTCCACACCAACAATAGGTCATACTTCTTTAAAAACTGTATCAGGAAATCATCACTAACTAAAATGTCTGCATATTTGGTTGCAGACAACCTTCACAGTTGAAAAGAAGTGAAAATTGAACTTTGATAGAGGATGAAAGGGAAATCTCAATGACCAACATTGAAGCAAATAAAAATGCAAAGACTATAGAAAGCAAGAAGTATTAAAGTAGGTGAAGATTAAATATGACAATACATATTTTGGAACAATGATGAATGAGGCTAAAACAAAGAGTAAACTTTCTGTTATAAGCCATAGTGGTGGTTCAGGAGCTTTACATGAGTCCATGCTCTGCAAATTTCTCTCTGAAGCAATCCTGCCTTTAAAGAGACTCTCAGCACCCTGACAAAGTCTGATAAACTCCAAAGATAAGTCTGGGTAAAGACCTAATGCAAATATATACTGCACATAGCATAGAAGGCAGCATACGATCAGGGCCTTTAAATTAGAAATTGCTTATACAGATACAGATTGTGTCTGGTTTCCTCTGGGATGTAACTTGTGGCTGACACAATAAAATGGCAATGAGTGGTAGTGATGATGTCAGGTTTGTTCATCTGTGAAAATACCTCCAGCTTACAAGAGGAAGATGCATTCTGCTACATTCCTATGCATGGCACAGCAGAGGCCACAGGAGCAGCCCTCCATGTATCTCCAATCACAATGACCCCATCCATGAATGTAAAGAAACAGGCCATGGGATGAAGCACTGATCTGCCCATGGAGAGGGTGCAGAACACACTCCTGGGCTGAGCATCATTCCAGGGATAAGGATTTGCAGACAGGATGGCAGGAGTGAGGCTACCCTGGTCTGAGTGGGAAAAGAACAGGTGCAGTGAGTGCCACACCATTGGGTCTTGGGGTGAAAGGATGGGTTTAGCCTATGTTATGTACTTGCCAAGGGGTTTCTGTGAGAGAAAATCATCACTCATTTGTGACACGCCAGCAGTAAACCAGCACAGTATCAAGAGCAGTGCCAGACATCTGCTGCTCCAAGGGAAGGTGGAAAAGGGCACTTGAAGTACCATGCATGGGGGAGAGGAAGCCCTGCTGGTAGTGTCTGTGGGGACTAACATGTTCCCTGGGCTTGTGCCACCTCCTGTCCTCACAGGTATCTAGCTAGAGGAAAAAAGCAATGGCAGCTCTGCCTCGTGGGGCTCCACAGTCTCACAGGGAAACTTCCTTCACTCACAGCTCTCCCTCAAATCAACTTGCAAATGAGCATGTGGGGAGCTCACTGCTCTGCATGGCCAAGTGAGATTAGAGACAGCACTTCATTTGAGTGGGCCTTCTGGCAAGCACCCACTGAAGTGAACGATTACACAAAAAGTCAGTTATTCTTCTGCTAAAATAAACTCCTTTTTTGAAAAAGGAATCAACAAAGCAATTTTTCCGTGAAGTCATTAAACAAATTTTAGTTTAAAAGAATTTATCAGCACTGAAGGATTCAAAGAAAGAGAAAAATTAGGGAAGCCATACCCAGTTTAAAAAGAAGAAAAGAGAAGAGAGGGGGGAGAAAAGGGGAACTGATTTTTTTCTGAATGTTTTCCTTAAGCTGAGGAAGTCAAAATGATCATGAAGAAGAAAGGAAAAATGTGGCATCTGCATTAATTGGCATTAAGCACTTTAAACAAGAAGCTTCAATAACTGTGCAAATTTAAATTTTTGAACTTCTCCTTTCTATCCTTCCTCATTGATATTCATAGGGCAGTAACCACTATTTGCAAACAAAGATGAAAAACAGTATTTACTCTTGCTGGAAAATGCAGCTATAATTTATTATGAATGCATTCAATTTAGTGTGAATCACTTTGTAAAACTTTTGTAATATAACCAAAATAAGAGCTAGACAAACAAGTAGGGGTTTGTTCATCCAGTTACTAAAGAAAAAGGAAAACAAAATATAATCAGTTGTGTTTGAATCAAAACAGACATTTTATGGTTTTTTGAAAAATAGGGATTTTTTTTTTAGAATTAAGCTGATTTGTAATGACTTTTTCTTTAATTTTAGAACCTTTTTCAGTGACTCATTATTAAATTCTAAAGTTAAGTTTATTTAACAAACATCAAAAGTAAACATTCTAGCAGTCCTAATTTTTTTTTCTTCAGAAAATTCAGGAGTTATTATGTTTTTAATGTAATATCTGTTTTACTCTTTATTCATCTGAATTTAACTGCAGTTGATTAATACTTGCAAGCAATTTCTGTCCCCTAAAAAATGCTGGTTTATACTATTACCCCAACATTCACACAATTTCAGTAAAAAACAGGAGCTACTTCCTATTTGTCTGGAGTTCAAGTCTGCACCTGAAGACTCAGGATATATTTTGAAAATGAGTGTTTATTTGCTTGGCTTGGCCTGACTTTGCTTGGTTGAGTAAAACCAGGCCAAGTTCCAGTAGATCCTGGAGTGACTTAAAGTTTGACTGGAAACTCCTGAATGTCTTTCTGAGGAGTTTCATGCTGAGTGCTAAAATCTCTCAGCCAGTGAGAATGACTCTACCAGTCAGGTCTACTGACTCTGAAAGGTCCCAAGAACTGGACAAGTTCATGCACAGCTTCCTGTAGTACAGACAAAATGGAGATTTACCTCCTCTAATATCAGGAGTCAGAGCTGAGTTATACCTACCAGAGGGGGCCTGATGAGGAGTCTGCCCTTAAGGCTGCTGTTAGAGTGGGAAATCAAGGGAAAGCATGCTGCTGGGAATGGACATCCTCCCTCTGCCCCCACACTTGCAGCTGCTCCAGACACCCCAGCAGAAGCAAAGAGTTTCCAAGCTGTGGCAGAGGGAAGCTGGAGTAGGCACGCAGCAATGATGGCAGGTGCCACCAAGGAATGTTGGGTTCCACATCCTGCCTCTGGCAGTGACCAGCAGAGGCTGGAGAAGCACGTGAGTGAGGACAAGCAGGCAGTAATGTCCCCCTGGCTTTGAGCACTCCGTGAGCTGCAATGCTTCCTGAGCCAACAACAGCATCTCTGTGTTCTACATCCCTCAATGGGTTCTTCTGTGGATTTATCTGATTGCTTTTGAAGCCATGCAAACTTCCAGCATCCTCAGAGATTTGTGCTAATGCCATCAACAATATAACTATGCTTTCTGTGAAAAACCCTGCTTTTTTTGTCAAATCTGTTATTTCATGCCCCTATTTGTGCTACCTCCCTACTCACCATCCATAATTTCTGCTCCCTCCTTCCTCAGACAAATTTTTCCTATCAGTATACCAAGTTTATCACCTGGAAATCATTTCATAGCTTTGAGCATCCTACCAACCTTTTCTGAGAGGCAAGGGATAAGAACACATGCAGTCTTCAATATATGTCTAACTCACAGACTTACTTTCTATCCTTCTCTTAATAATTCCAAGTGTCAATTCCAGAGTCAACTCCAGGTGCATCAGTTTATATCTTCCCACATGAAATGGTATCTGCTATGGTTTCATTCACTCAGACAGAACCTTAAGATACTTTCAAAACTACCTTGAATTGCTAGTTCTGTTTCCTAAAGCTGTGTCACCTCTTTTTGTTGACTCCCTTAACCAGACCTGCATGTATTTGAAAGCACAGTTCAGCAATGATCTCTGTGGGTTTCCACCTGTGCATCAACCAGGAAAGCAGACAAATCAACCTTTTATTTTATTTTCTACCTCCAGACTGTCTATTTGGACATGCTAGAATCCTTCCTTTTGTGCCACAGGACATGAGAACTTCCTCAAAATATTTCTGGAAAACTCAACAAAACATATCAACAGGATTTTCCAGTCCAATGTTGACTGATTTTTGGCTGATTCTTTGAAAGAAATGTACAATTTTTAAGAATAATTCCCTATGTAAACACAAGGTTTGGGTCCTACTTAGTAAATCATATGTATGTTCACTGGTTTTGTTCTGTCTGGTAACAATCACATTTATACATGCTCATTGTTTCTATTCTTTATTATAGCTACTACCAGCTTGCTAAATGCACTTGTCAGATTTGCTGAGATCTATACACCCTCAACTCCTCCATCAAGTTTTGTTTTTTTTTTAATTGTATAATTTTTTTTTTCATAAGCAAGGGGGAAGTTTTAGAAGACTGGATGCCAAAATTAATAGTTCACTCCTTTCATAGCTAACTTCCTATATAAGTCTTAAGTGAGCACCACAAGTTCTGGATGATTTGTTGCTATTTCTAATTTTAAAAGTCTAAGTTATATAAATATATAACTTATATATTCCTTCCTCAAAAATAATTATTCCTCAAAAATAATTATTTTTTCTTAATATCTTATGATGACTTGGATGATAGTAATCCTGATTTCACAGTATTTTTTATATCACATCAGAGCTATCTACACACAGCCACCACAGAGAGCATGAGGACTGGCCAACCCACAGTGAAATATCCAGGAAGGATTAATGGAGCACAGTGCACTCTCCTCAATACCCTTCCCCTCCTCCTTCTGTGGAGGGAGTACTGACAACAGCTTTTTGCTAGTCAAGCAAAACTGGTGTTTTATCATCTTTACCTTCCCCAAAGCATTTGTGAACTCTGAATGACAATCTGGCCCCTTTTGTTGTATTTGGATAATATAACAATTCAGTATAAACATCCCCTGTCTCCAGTAATCTCAGTTTAAGATAGAAAATGGGGTAAAAGTATAGATTAGATACACTGAACCTAAGAAGTTGTATTTGATGTTGCATTTATGGTAAACATTAGTGAAATTAGAATCTTTTATTTGGAGCAGGAATTGATAAATAAAGCAAAAAAGAATAACAAAAAGTAGATTCAAATAAGCAATGTCTACGTATATTTGCTTAGGCAAGTGTGCTTCCCACCACTCAGAGCCAAAGGCATTTCCCTCCTTATCGAGGTTGTCACAGGAAAGAAACCTGCCTGTGTGAGCTAGAATGATGCATTGCCAATCTGAACCTTTTTTGGGAGTGACTTTGAGGTGGTCAGAGCCTTCTTGCCACAGAAAGGCCAGATCGTGACATGAACTCCAGCCACAGCTCCTGTGTGGCTTAGGCACAGAAATGACTCATCATTCCTTCCATCAAAAGCAGGGCTACCAACACTGGTGTAGGAAAAAGGTAATTGTCAGCATGTGGCACCTGGGCCTGTGCAGCTCACCTCCCACTCACACACAAAGGGACAGCTCTTCTCCAACAGGATAACAGCTTGAGAGTGGAGGGAGGTGTTTTCTATAATGGGTCTAAGGCAATCCCAAATTCAGTCATTTATTTTAAGATTTGAGTTTTGGCTGAAAGTCCAGATCAAGTGAAAATGTTTTTAGCATAAGACCTTTCAGGGGAAAATGCTGTTTTAGTTATCTACCTATAGTATAGTAAGTTTCATTAATTTTTCTTTTTAAAGAAAACCCTAGAAGGTTTTGAAACTGTCAAAACTTTTTTTGTTTTACTTTTTCCACATTTTTTTAAATTTCAGATGTGAAGTTACTTGAAGTATGAAAAACAAAAAATCTAAAACCTATAAGATCAGAATTGAAAGCAAGAATGGTGAATCTATAGCAATATTTTAGCTAGTGCAATTTACTTACCCATGAATTATATTATTCCTGTTTAAAGATGCATTTTGATTTTCCAATCTGTTTTTAGAAAGAAGAGTCTTTGAAATAGTGGAAATTCACACAGAGCAGGCAAATTGATTCTCTTCCCAATTCCAGCTAAAACCTAAGTTCAGAATTGTCCATCATCCTGTGCTATTTTTGGTCACATATTAACAAGTCATATAGAGCAGAGGACAGCTTTGTACTTGAGGCATTTTGACAGGTAGGAAACACTCTGGTATCTAACTTTATTTAAATTCAGGAACCAAAATGTGACCTTGATGAACTGGGTGGAAGTTTTGCTAGAAAGTTAGGTGGGACCTGGATCTGACCTCAAATTTCTGCATGGAAGTGGCATTGATTTGAGGGTTTGCATCAGCAACACATGTTTTATCAAAGCATCCTATCTCACTTTCATCCCACTGCTGCTGCCCCTGCTGTTACCATGCTGACCCCTTGTTCACACCACAATTTTGGTTCCCTCTGAAACTGAGATTTGAGTTCAGGATTTTACCGATAACTTTCAAGGTTGTTCAAGCCTTGACCCCTCTGTTCTTGCACAACCTGGTCCACATTTCTGCTTCCTTTCGTGACCTACTTTCTGTTTCTCATTTATCTCCACTTTCCCATCACTTTTTAAGTTGGCTGTGTCAAAATATGGTGCTTTTGCAGAGGTGACCCCGGTGTGGTGGAACTCCATTCCTCTTGATATCTACAGATTTGGGAGATAAATTCCCTCCCTCTACCGCTCCAAGATTTCAACTGCCTGTCTCATAGGGTACAAAGTGTGGTCAGGCCATGTGATGCAGCTTTCATTTCCCCCAGACCTCCTCCTTCTTCAATTTTTTAAAGTGAAGGTCAGACTATGTAAAAGAATCAGAGCTCACAGCAGAATAATTGGAGTCATCTGAGACTCACACAAAGGTCATGTAGGTTAGTGCTTTTGAGGAATCTGTGATAAGGCAGTGCCTGAGAGATATTTGTGATCCAAGCAAATATTTCTGCTTAGTGTAATTTATGGGAGAACTTTAAACAAATTCTAATAGGGACAAAGCCCCTTTTCCTGTGCTTCTTACCATAAAGTTTATGAATGTTGTGTCCAATATTGGACCTGCAAAGTTCATGTCCGCTTGTTTTCCTGAAAAATATTCATTGTAGTTGTTGCCACTATCTCACGGCTACTGAAATCTTTTGTCCCACATAAATAACTTGAAGACACTTAAAGTATCTCTAAGAATTCATTGCTCCTTTAACATATTGCTATTCAGAAGAGCATGTTTTGATTTTGCGAGGGATATGAATTAACTGGGAAAATTATAATTGCAACACCATATTGATTTAGCTTAGAAAAATCCTTTGGCTTTTATTCACATAATTTTGCATTTCAGAAAACCTGGAAACAGTTGCACTGCTCACAGGTTTCTTAAACTAAAAAAAGGAAAAAATGTCCTTTCATATTTTTCCTATATGACAACAAATTTTTCATTACTGTTCCAGACTATTTTATCTTGGTTTTGAATTTTATTATAAGAATTAATTGCACCAGGCAAGCATGTTTCTTTATGAAGGTGTTTCTTACTGTGAAGCATTGTTCACATTACTGTAGATTCTTGAATGAGGGCTCCAGTATGGTTAGCATAGAAGGGGGGTTGAAGAAGATTTTGTAAGTAACTCAATTATTTATTTTGGTTAAGCAAGACTTTAAAATTCATAAGAACAAACTCTAAGAATATCTAGAGTGTTCTGCTGCTGCCCTTACCAAAATGCAGTTTTCTGTATTTTTGACCAAACTCCATGGAGAGAAGATTTTAATATAGATCAGGAATGAAGCATATACCTTGTGGGGCTAAATTTCTGTGGACAGGAAGTGGAGACCCTGGTGTGGATGAAGAACTTGACCAGATTAGCCTGGGGATTTGTAAAAACATACGAACAAAGAAAGAATATATTTGTGCTCTAACCTTCTCTTAGAAATAACAGTGTGTTTTTCTTTCTGTCAGTGAACACTTCTCACCCAATGCCAACTTGTCATCATATAAGTCAACTTGAGACACTGAGAAAATAAGCAGACAGAGAAAACTTTATCTCTGGCATTCAGACTTTTTGGAACTCTGAAAATAATAAAAAGCAACAAATAGTAATCTCTATTTTGCAAAAACAGAATTCAAACCTCTGTTTCAGCATTTTTTAGAACTCAAGCAAGAAAAGCACTTTCAAGTGTATATTTGGAAAATCAGCACTCTTTCATTCTATTTACAGTTCACCTTTCCAGCTGTGCAGTGCCCTGACTTGTGTGTGCCATTTCAGGGCAGACAAATGTCCACAGTGATACAACAAAGCTAGAACTTGCATTGAACTTTATCAATTTGTGAAGTCTCTCAGGCTCAGGTGATTTGGACCTTTCAAAGAACCATTCAGTTAAGCTCTGCCTTGGCAAGAACAAATACTTGATAAATGTTTATCGCTTCATACCACACTTCTCTCCTAAGCTGACTGCCATGTCATCAAAACTTCATCAAAAGTTCCACCCAAAAATGGATGGAATTCAGAAAAGTGACTATATCAAAAACATGTGGTGTTTTGCCAGAGGGAATGATTCTTCACCAGTCCCTCACAGTAGGCCTTTACTTTACAAGCAGAATTAAGCACTGCTTCCAAAATCCATTTTCTGTGTAGTTTACAGACCTTTTCAGTGATGCAGAATTGTTGGGTTGGCTAACCAGCAAATATATGAGTTGTAAACATTCCTCAGGAGTGCAGCATCCCACAGCATAAAAAAGGGAATTCTTTTCCCCCACTCTTTTCCAGTATATCTTCTGAAGTATAACAGATGGTTGTTATTATTTCTCCTTTTGGTTTCTATTCCTTTTATCTTTACCCAAAGTATTTCACCACTGCATATTTGTATTGTCAAATTGCACCATGGTGGAATTATGCACACTTCTGGAATGTGGGATGATCTCTTCAGTTCTTCAGCGTTCCTACCACTTCCAGATAACTCCTCACTTTTGCTGACATTCTGCTTCTGAGAATCATCTTACAAATTACATACATCCTCATTCACCCTAAATCACAATCTCGGCTGCTTAGGGCAGCTTTCAGTTCTGCTGCTGTTTTTTTCTTACTTTTCATTTCAAAACATATGAATATTAAAATACTTGTAATACACAGTGTCCTTTACCAAAAATTTGGTACCAGAGAGCATCTCAATTTGGAAAAAAGACATGATCCCACAGTATCAGTGGTATGTCATCATCACCACAATTCCAGTGCTGTCACCACCAGGTTTGTCATTACTTTGATACCTTGTTTTCTTCCTCTAGACATAACCCTGCAGAGCTTAAAATTTTTCTGATATATCATTTAGACTTTCGTTTTCCTCTTTATGATATCATGACTGTCTCCTAAGGAAATTATTTTATCCTTCCTTTTCATATGGGCTCCTCAAACAGTAACAGATACCTTTCAATTGTTATCATATTGTGTGATATATATTTTAAAATTAACATTCCTATGGAAAAAAAATTAATTAAATCTGTGATCTGTTTGTAACTCTTGTAGCAAAAACATCAGCTGGCACTCAATTAGTTAAACTGTTGGTCTCCATTTATACTACTCTACTATAATTATGTTCAATTTATTGTTGCACTCATTTGTTCACTCTGGCTATGATTAATTTGACAAATTCCATCATTATTCAAACAGATCTTCCACTGTAAATAGGCTTAATATTGTACTCTTTTCAAACCTGTTAAATAAGCTATTTGTGCTACTTCGGCACAAATATTGTCTATCGGTAGCATTTACACTACAAGACCATTGATTCTGAGAAATAAAGCAAGACACATTTTATTCACATCTTACACTCTTCTGAAGATAAACCTGTTTATCAAAATTCTCGTTGTGGTTTGTGTTTGTGGGATGGAGTTAAAGAAATGACAAATACACTTTGGGAAAAATATTTCTTCAGAATGCTTTACCACACTTGTGCTCCCAAGAGCTATGCCTTCAATGTGCTGGAAAAGATTTCTATAGAGGAAAAGGAGCACGAGTTTTAATTTGAACAAAACAGGTATTATAGAAGAAGCTGCTTATGAAAGCAGCAAAAAGCCTCTGAGATTCAAGAGGCCTTTATTATCTTCTTAAGGGGCCTGTTTAGCTCTGCAATGAAAAGTAATTTATATACATTTAGTCTTCTTTGTTTTCATAGGAATAATTATTTCTTCCTGTTGCATTTTTTCATCTGTTGCTACTTTCCCCCTAGTGCAGTTTAGCCTCTTTGTAACATATAGTTACAAAACATTGCTTGCAACATTAATTTCAGAGATGTATCCCAACATCCTTTGAAGGTGGCTTCAGTTCAGTATCTGCAGCATTTCTCCCCCATTGAGATTTTTCCCCAAATATAGTTAGCTATTTTTATCAAAGAAGAGTGGAACTGCTGACAGCACAAAAAGCAGAAAAGGCAGGGTCTCACAAATGTGAAAAGGAACAGATAAGCAATGACAGCCTGACTTGTGGATTATTGTAAATTGCATACACTTCTGCTGGAAATTATCTCTCTATCTAATATGTATCAGAACATCCTTGCTACTCTAGCTTTACTGACACAATGCAAATGTCAATCTGGCTAGCTCAATAAATGGCCAATGTGGCAGGTAAAAGAGGCATCTAGAAATGGCCTCATATCAATGAATTTATGTGAAACTTGAATTTTAAAATTAGATAATCCAGAGATGGCTGAATTATTTGTGTGATTAATCTCTCACTGAAGCTGGGAAGCTGAGAGCAGAATGTAGTGAGTGGCAATCCCTAAAATGAATGACGTCTAATCAATTCATAGAGGACCATTATATAGGAAAGGAGAATATTCTTTCCCAAAGTTGTCAGCCTTCTGTGCCCAGCTCAGGTTTGCAAAAAGAAGCTGGAAATTTTCTCTTTCTTACACTTCCTTCAATAACACACAATGCTTCTGTAATTCAAAATTCACTCTTTACATTGATACTGATTGAAGCAGAATATGATCTAGTTTCCTTTACCTCTAGTAAGCTGCTTTATATCTGCTGCACAGAAAATAAACCATAAAAATGTGGTTTTGTCAGTTTTATGCAAGTAGACAGGACTGAAAGACATGTGGGGTTAAAGGTTGAAACACTTTCAATTCATCATCCAGCCCTAGCTCTCAAGTATTTGCCTGTTCAATTTTGCAAGCACAAGACAGCAATTATATGTGGAAATTGAGAAATTAGAACTCTTATCAAGCTCAAGTATTTGTATAAGGGCACAATTTCAGGGGGAAAAAAAAAGTGTGCTTAAGGTCATATACAAGGACTACAATGCGGTTTGAAAGTGCCCCTGAAAAATATAGAATCTGTTCAATATTTACTGACCAGAACCCCTATACCTGTATGTGGGGGACAGTGGTTCTTAAAAATGCCCTTAAAAAAAGATAAGTATTTCTCCATAACTTTATGGATAGGGAATTTTGGTTTTTTGAATATATGGTGCCTCTGAATATTTCCAAGAATTATCATTATCCAGCTCCATAGGGATATAAAGTAAGTGAAAAGCACTGAGTTGAACATTCCACAAACATATATAATGAGTATTTAAGCTCTGAAAATTGTGTTCACCTACAAACAACTACTAGGTTTTGCTACATTTAAAATCATATGGGGCTTGATTTTCAGAATAGTCTCATTTTGTACTCATAAGAAACTGCTGCAATTTTCCAAGCAAAAATTTGCATGAGTGTGTTATTCCATGACTGATCCTCCTTCCAAAAATCAAAAGCAAAAGAAGGACTCACTTGTAGATAAGGAGATTGGAACTATCATTTTTTTTTAATTTCCATTTCTTCTTCTTTCAGTGTCAGCTTTCTCACTCTTTCCCTTTATCCATAGGTGAAACCAACTTGCAAAGTTTTCCCCCTACTCAGATATGAGTGACTATCCCACAAAGACTCTACAGGATGCAGCTCCTACAGACTGAAAGCCAGATTGTTAACCAGGGACTCTCTGCATCTCCAGTTCATCAAAGCCTCTATTCTGCTTAGAAAAACATGTAGCAAATTTATACCTTACAATTTCATTTAGTAATTTATTTATATTTTTCATTTAGACCTTGTGATTTAAACAAGATCTTGCAAGTTCATTCATCAATGCTTGCTGAAAGCCGCTGATGACCTCTTTCTAGAGACAAAAAGACAGGTAAATGCTTGTAAGCTAATTGTTTCTCTACTTATCTTCAGAAACACATCATGGCCATGTAGAACACAGGACTGTGACAATCTTTTTAATAGGAGCTGTAAAACCCCAAACCTTTTAATTCATTTTACCCAGCTAAAAGGCTTCCTTTTTGATCAAAGAATTTTCTGTGGGATTGGAATTTTAAGAGCTGACTCTCACTTTCTGGAAACTTAAATTGCGCATGAAAATTCCAAAGTTTGCTTGTAGTGATTGGAAGCCAGTGTCCATATTCTGTCTCATATACTGTCTGTGCAAACCAGGACAGTGTATATACCACAGTGTTGCTCCTGGCCTTTTTTTTCATTGTCACTATCGCTCTCTTGGATGAAAACTATTGCTAGAGTGGTTTGGGGATGGATGGTGAATTAAGTAGAAATAGTTCCAATTAAGTGTGTTCACCAAGTGAGTGTGCACAACTGACTGTGGAGAGCTGTCATTGGCCCTCAGAAAGAATTGAAAGTCAGTTCCAAAAAGAAAACTTGGGAATGCTTTGAGGTTTACTAAAACCACATCCTTTTTTAAGAAACAGTGTTCACTTAGGGGTAAGACAACGTCCTACTTTTGTATCTGCAGAAAATCCCAACAGAGTAGTAGTTCTACAATCAAAATCCTGTCTGCAAGTGTTACTTCTTTCACTCGGGGCCCAATGTCTAAGGAATATCATCAGAAGCCATCTGGCAATATTAACTGTGTCTGCCTGACACAAATTATGCCAACAAAACCTTTTGCATTTCCTTGACTCCTGAAAAATGGCAGAGGAAGGAACATGAGCCAAGTATTTGTCTAACATCCAACCATGTTGCAATGAGGAGTGGAACAGTTTGTTTTCAGAGAATGCACAGATTAGGTTGGTTTTAGTCTCTTATCAAAGTTTCTGCTGTGTTCTGCTGCAGAGCATGTCCCCAGCCACATGCGCCCCAAAATGTAAATTCAGGGGCAGAAACAGTGTTTTGCAAAAGGAAGCAAAGTTCCAAAGGAAGCAATTTTGAATAATGAAAATTCAAGTAGCAACACTACTCAACACTACTATTAGAACAGTATTAACTGGAACATAAGTGAAAACCTAAGAGTAGTTTGGATACTCATCCTCCTATACTCCTTCAAAGTAACTTGCTCATGGAGTAGCATGATGCTCTAAAGGTAATTATCCTGGCAAAAAAGGTGAAAAAACTTTCAGCTACTTGCCATGTTTTTTCAGGTTCATTTTTCACTTTGGATATCTAAAGTACAGTGAAAGCAAAGAAAATAAAAGATGAAAAAAACTTTCATTACTAAAAGAATATTTATTTTAGTCATCTTGATTAGCCTAAGCTGTTATGTCAAACAATTTTTATTCTGTTTATGGAATATAACACCTCTATAGGCCAGATGTTCAAAATGTGCCTGAACTCAGTGTCTAGTTATTCGAAGCAAAATCTCTTGCATGAACCCTTTTTCCTGTTGGCAGTTGACAGCAGAAGTGATTGAAATGGCCTTTACATCAATCAGGTTATTAAAAAAAAAAAAAAAGAAAAAAAGAAGAAGAAAAAAGCAGACACAAATGGAGCACAGGAATTCTGGGTTTAAAAGTTGTTATTTGTTAACACAAACAGTAGCTGACAAAAGAGAACATGAAAGTGACTTTGGCATACATGAATGGAGATCACGCTAAGTCTCTGAAAATTTGACCTTCACTAAATTTGCAAATTGTTTCTTTCGCTACCCGAACAGTGTTGTACTTGTTACATAGTAACAAACTAGATTTGATGTTAACTGAGCCTGATAATTTAGGTATTTTTATCTTTCAGAGCTCTAGTTTTAGGGCCAAATCAATGCTGTGGATCCTTCAACTGTACTGGAAATCTCCAGTGAATATTTTTCCCTCATTCACTGAATATTCTCCCTTCATTACACACAGTGAAATTCCATTAATATCAATACTGGTTTGGTGTATAGAATACACAATACAGATCTATACTGAAGTTCAAGGATCATAATTTTGCTTTCTGTATTAAACTTCAGCTCTTTTATTGATTCTTTTTCTGCCCACTCTCCTCAAGGATAAAACTAAATTGCTTGCAGACTTCATTATAAAATTATAAATTGAGGTCAAAAGAAAAAATCAATGATGAAACCTGTAGTGATTAATATGTCAAACAAACAAACATTCCCAATTTCCCTATGTCTTATTTGCTCATTTTGAAAGAGACACTGAAAAATAGCCTTAAAAATGTAAAAGTGAAATATTGTCTTCTTTCTGGGGAATTGAATCCACAAGTTTAAATCATTAAACTATAATTATACTCAGAACATTGGAAGGATTTACAGTAAAAATATCAAGTTGAGATTAAGTCAATAAAATTAATCACTCGTAACCCTGAAGGAGCAAAAGGGTTGAAAAATGCTACAAAATTGAAAGCTACCATGAGCAAAGGGACTCAGGGAATTCATTTTAATTTACCACAGCCAAGTTCAAATACAAGCTGTTCTTTGTTATCCAACCTGAGGTATTATTTTTCATACAAACTCTCACATCTGACCACGCCATAATCACATACTGTAGAGCTTTCTTTATCTGATTGTAGAAGTTTCCTGTTTTAGCTATATATTAACAATGAGCTGCATATGGATGGGGTGGTGTCACAGAGTGGACTCTATTCTGCTCACCTAACCACATCTATCAGTGTATTAAGTGCCTTAAAGCTGGGGCTTGAGCTATGGGTTGTAAAGCTGGCCTTCAGTCACCACTGTCTCTCTTACATGGGCCTAACAGACATTTTATATTGTGAATTCTTTCCTTTTCTAGCAGCACAGACAGCTCTCCTGCAGTGGTCTAAGAGAAGGTTATGAATTGCAATAACCTTTTCTCTCATCTGGGTTTAATGGTTGACCATGCTGTCTAGAACAGTTTCTCATGGGCAGTACATTTGTTTTGGGGTGCAGTCCTCTCCACCCCAAAAGAAATATACTGCTCATGAGAAACTGCGAATAGCAAATGTAGCCATGCCCCTTCCAAGGATCCACATGCCCTGATGATGGGCAGACATTTTTGTAGAAATTATCCAAGAAATGAAGCGTGAGTATAAAAGGTTGAGAAGGACATAGGAAAGTTGTTCACTTTCCTATGACACGTGATCAATCCCTAAGAATAATTTGTAATTCAGATAGAACATGCTTTTGCTTTTGGATCTGAAATTACCTCGTACATCTACTCCGAAAATCAAGATGTATCTGTGAGCTGTGGGACTGTGCACTACAGTTGAATTTTAATTTGGCTGCAGAGATTTAGATTCTTCCTCTAGACCCAAGAAAATTTAAACCGATTAACAAGATCTCTTTTGCTGCAGTGTAGCCATCTCTATTCATTTCAGATATTAGCCATCTGATTTTACAGCTACAAAAGTGGGGACAGCTGTGTTTGAAGACTTGGAAGTAATGGAGAGAATTGCTTAATATATGATGTAAAGTAACACTTCCAAATGAAATCAACCAAAGTTCAAAGATTTTTTTTCAATGAGTGCTTTGAAAAACTACCAACTACCAACTCAGGAACTATTTATGTTACCAGAAATAGTGAAGTAGGGGCTGCATGAAAAAGTATATATGCCATTGCCCATTCATAAGCAAAATCAAACATCATAGCCAATATTTGTAGCAAAATAGTTTCAGTGAGAATATAACCTGTGATAGTGCAGCTCCACATGATCAGCCTGACATGGTTTTCTTTCCAGAATATTTGCAAGAACTTGCTGAAACCTTTGTTTATTTACAAGATTTCCACCAAAGCTAGTTTAAATAGACATTTTTCAAAAAATATTTCCAGAAATATATAGCGGCCATCTGCAGGCAAGTTTATTTCTGAAAAGACATTTATGAATTTACCTCCAACATAAATAAAGAACTGTTAGGCAATTAAGCTGGAAAAATGTGCATTTTTCAGACGGAAAATAAACATTTGTTTCCAGCCAGTTGATGTACAAGTACCACAATTTAAAATGTGAAAACATAACTTTCTGCACCCAATGTTGAGACTGACTTTCTGCTTTAAAAACAGAATGTCTAAGTGTTCTTGATGATATGATTTTTTTAAATTCTTCTCCATGTGGAAGATGCTAATTTTCCTCATGATTTAAAAGTGATCCTCACTCGCAGCTTTATTCTTATCATATATGCAAGACCTTCTTAATGAGCTGTGCCCTGCCACACTTTTTTAGGCAAATGCCTGTTTCAAGTCAAAGAGAATTTTGCTTGACTGTCCTTGAAAAAGGACTTTAGGACTAAGTGTAATTCCTGGAATTATTTACCTATCATCTAGGGATATAGGGGAAAATGTAACTTCATTTTAGGCTGCAAATTCTTAGGTAGAAAGCACTGAAGAGTACTATAGTTTTGCACCAGCCACTCTACTGTAAAGATAATTTTACTACCAAGCCCCAGTTTTCATCACTTTCCTCAGCTAGTACTTTTGGCCTGAAACATTTTTCCCTTGTTTCCATCCTCACTGATGTTCTCTGTATTTTATACTCTACATACTTGAAGAACATCCAGCTATTCCTTCAGCTATACAAGACTTAAAATAATGTAACAATATTTATTTAGCCAAAGATATAATAAGATATCTTTGGAATAGGTTAGGCAGAAACTATTTGGCTTTAAAACACTACATGTAGCATCTGTGTAACTCCTTGTGAGGAAACTGATAGATTTTTGTGATAGAAGAGTGTTGAAAGAAAAGAATGAGATAGTTACAAGCCATACTATTTTCTAAGGTATATATGAGGTCTTGGTCCAGCAGCAGATCAGAAGATGACTTTCCTTATTGATGTGAAATCCCTCTATCATTAATAATAGGAAACTGCATTGATGCATATCTTAAAATTAGTCTTAGAGTTACACAGATTTGGGTATTCTTCTGGGATTACAAAATGAGTGACCAATGAAGAATGTGACAAAATGTTGTTAATTTTTCATTCACTTGGATATAACTGCATTTCTTGTGCACAGGAAAAATATGGCACAAGTACACTGGTCGTGCTAAAGAAAACAATTATAATATACGTCTTTGGAAAATTATTTTCCAGTTAATAATGCCTACAGATTGTTCTTATGGTCTAAGCCATTAAAGCTGAAAAGAATAAAAACATTACAAGTTTTTTAACAGTGGAATTTAGGCGTGGTTCCCCGACCTGCTCATGGAATAAAAATGTGTTTGGAAGGAGTGAGCTAATGGTTTCTGAGCTGTGCTGTCCCCACTCCCTAAAATCTTTAACAGCATTAGCAGCTCATCCACATAATTTGATCTCTTATTTAATCTCCATAGTATTAACTTTCACCCACACTAATATTTCTATAACCTTTGGTATTTACCTAGTTTTACTCTACATTTTGTTTTAGAGAAAGGAATGGATGTGGAGGGCAGGTCCATTAGTGTCTGTGGCACAGGATGATCTAGATGGACACCCTGGACACAAGTCCCTATACAGCTGCTGAGTGCCACTATCAGCAAGTTAAATTAGAATAAACCTCTTGCTATACCTGCCCTGTATCTTATATATGTACCTGAACTAGTCAAAATTGTCCACCATGAGAAGAAGGAGTCTGTGCTAGCTGGATGTGGGTTTATGTGGTACATTTTTATATTTTTAATGTTTGCATTTTCACGGTACTCATCACAGCCTCAGCTGTGGGTCAAGACCTCCTCCACTAGGTATTGTACAAGAAGAACATTCCTGTCCAAAAGGACTTAAAGTAAAAAGTGGAATGGATATACTTTGTCAGAGAGGGGCACAGAAACACCAAAACAAGTAAGAAGCTATTTGCTCACTACACAAAGAACAAAACCAGCAAATCTATTTCAAGTGTTGTCGAACTTCTGCTCTCCATTCCCTCTTATGTACTGAGAGGAATGCAAAGTAACCCTGATGTTGCAAGTCATGTGCACTGTAGACTGAATTTGCATCCCTTGCCTCTGGTTAACAAGACACAGGTCTCTGCACCATGGAAACCACAGACTGTGGTGCCTGTAGAGAATGGCAATGCTGCAATAATAGGTGGAATCCAAAGCCGAGTTCTAAAGCCCATGAGCTACAACACAAAGGCTACCTGAGACAGAAACTCTCCTAGAGACACCTGAGAGTGTTCAGGTAGTAGGACACAAAGTCCTACCACCTGAGAAATCTGCAAATAAAGATGATGGAGGCATCACTCCAACCCAGAAACTCAGACCATTGTGTCCTACCTGTAAACTATGGTAGTACATCACAACCTTTGTTCTCCATTATCTTCAAAGAGTTTACTCCATGTCTGTGCAAGCATTAAACTCACACACACACACATAGCTTTTATTTCCCTTTAAATAATGTTCCTTATGACAGGCAAGGTGAATTTTAACCTGCATAGGAGCTCAGAAGCACAACAATGTGCAGAAAAATGAGTTCCTAGATGCACAATATCCACAAAGGGTCTTGAATATCTATCTATCTATCTATCTATCTATCTATCTATCTATCTCTCAGGTATCTAAATCCTCACTGTAAACCATAGTAAAGTCAAGCTAATAGTGTCCTGATGTTCCAGTATTACTCGTAAAGACGTTCCTACAGTAAATTATTTTCTATATAGATTGCAGTAAAAGGTTTCCTAGAGTCAGCTAGTCCTAGAGTCCTCAGTGCTAGTCAAGGACGAGAGACTCCATGGATTACTTCCTTGCTATATGAGATTTAAAGTACTACTGCCTCATGAATATATGCAAAGTGAGACAAAACCTTCCAAATCTTGAAGAGAGATTTTTTTTTTTTTTAATCTGGAAAGGTGTCTGTGCACAAAGAAAAAAGAAAAGAAAATGACAGAAAAAAAGAAAAATTAAAAGAAGTAGCAAAAGTAGAAAAAAGTTTAAAAAGTAGAAGTAATAGAAGAGAGGGAACAGGGGAAAAAAAATGAAAAGGAAAAAGAAGTAAATAGAAAAAAGCAAAGAAATGAACCCATATTTAAGCTTTACATTTTGCATTCCTTAAGAATCCTGCTTATTTAAACCAGACTTTGGAAATGTTGCCGTAGTTTCAGACTTTAGAGAAACAATTTGCAATGCTAAAGATATTTCCTTTTGGAGTACTAATCCAGGATCTCCTTTTTTTTCTTGATTTAAGAATATTTTAATTGGAAAGATTATATTTTTTTTAGTTCACTTAAGCAAGCAGTTTTTTTCTAAAATATCTAGATTTTCTGTTAGCACTGTTAACTACTTCATCTTCCTTCCTATGCACATACACGTCATGTCTGGAGCAAAGATAAATAAGAACCACATGTTCCATATAAACATTTAGATGCTTTGCATATAGATGGTGCTTAGCTGGAACAACTATAAAGGAATAAACCAAAAGGAAACAGTAGGTGAAAGACTCAGCATTTTAGTAAGAGAGCAGGAACATAAGCAATTAATCATTAATGTGGAAAAAGAAGCGGAAGGCAATAGGAGGAGGAAAGCAGTTACTACAAGAGAGGAAAAGGTTTGGTTAAACTTACAGTCGAGGTGAGCCTCACCCAACCACAGTCTGAGTCTCATCTAAAATACACATCCACTACTCTCTGCCTTGGTGGTGTCAAGTTCTAAACATTCATTTTCCACTGATATGAGTACGAAGAGAATTCGTCCTTTCATCACTCCATAAATGTCCTGGATGTATTGTTTACATTTCAAGTGTTCTGAATCAAAGATAAAAATATAACTCAGACTAATGGGATTAATTGCATCTGGTAAAATGCAGAGTAACTCTCCTAAAACAAATTCTGATACTTAATTTCGTTAAGTAAATTTCAATAGAGTTACATAGATTTATCATTGTGTAACTCAGATCAAAAGCTAATTCAGTCAAAAGCAGTATCAGAGTGAGTAGTGCCAGACTGGTCAAGCCTCATACTTCACACACGAGACATTCCTCTGGCTCCATCTTGCTCTCTTCAGGCGACCACACAACAGCTCCTCAGCTTCCCTCCAGCTCTGGGATCCAGCGCCAGGTACATGAGCTTGGATTGCTGACAAATCCTGTTTGGCAGATGGGGCACTGGGTGAGTGGGGAGGATGTTGGAGCACGCTCCAGAGCTGGGAGTGGTTGGTCTGGAGGGAGATCCCACCCTCCGAGTCCTGCAGGTCGGCAGCAGTTCCCCAGCTGCAGCCTCTTTCCCCACATGGCCCTAGCCCCACATTCCCTCTAAAAGCAGAGCATTTCTGTAAATGCAAAACTGAGCTCTTAACCTCAGTGACAAAAGTATGTAAAGGAAATCACTTCAATGATTCTCATTCTAAAGAACAGTTTTCTAAATAGAACCATAGGTTTACGGGTAAGGTGTCACCATTGTAAGAAATTTTGCATTATCTTAACATTTTGTGGGACATGATAGTTCATAACTATTGCATTTTTCATCGTGATCACTATAGTGATGCACTATAAATTCAGTGGATGGTCTCTGTGAAATATATTTTCCTCCTAAAAAGAAAATAAAAGAAAACTAAATACTGTACACTGCTAAAGAATGTTAAGTGTGTATTCTTTTTATTTTCTAGACTTGGCAGACATATCCTGGCCAAAAAATGAGAGGCAAAGGAGAACCAAAATTTTCTGAGAAGGGCAATCCCTGTACATTACATAAACATAGATAGCAACTTCTTCAGTTCTTATGATGCATTAAAAAAAGATGCCACTTTCTGAAAATTTTTGCAAGATCTACCTGACTAGTGGATATTCCATTGTTCCTTAAATTACTAACCAAAATATTCCTTTATAGCTAAACCAAATTATCAATTAATAGTAGTCTCTGGTTACAGTCCTACTTTTGATTTTGATTTGCAGAGGTAGTCCTGGTACTTTGAGATTATTTCCTACCAATGGGGAAAAAAAAGACGATGAGTTTCAAGATTTGACTTGCTCCAGGCTACAAAAAGGTTAAGATCCAGATTCTGTCTCCATTTTGCCAGGTCTGAGAACAATGGGGGCTGGGAGACAGGGTAGGAGGTCAAAAAACAGTGAACTTCAGTGACTCTTTTATCTTCATCTTTCATCCATTATCTTCATCACCCAAGTGAAATTGTCTTTTTAGGATAATTAGGAAGCAGTTTAGTTTAGAGCAGCCCTGTGGCTGTCCTAAAACAAATGGTTAGAAAAAGAATGATAGAAAATAGCTTCATTTTTTTTTTTCTGACATGGAAGCACATGGGACTTAATGAAAAATATACAGAATTAAAACCAGAGAAAGCTGAAGATTTCCTGGCTCTTAGTTCTGTCTGAAACCCCTTATTCCTCATTCAGACACAGAGGGACTTCTGAGCTTCATTCAAACTAAATGTCTAATGGGATTCTCTACCAGATAAGGGTATAGGTCCTTGGACTACAAATTAGGAAGTAAAAGTCATTGAATTTCACCAATGATCAACTTTTCAGTTCACTATCAATAATATAAAATAGATTAAAAAAAATTGTTTGGATCTCAGTGATAATGAATCTTTCTTGAATTCTCCTGAAATAAGCAAACAAACAAAAACAATTTTTGAGGAAAAAATACTTCGTTCCATTTTTTTCATTTCAGGGTTCTTCCCACTCTTGAAACAAAGAAAAAGGCTTCAAGAGTATGAAAAGATACATATCAGGCAGTCTGCATCTCCCTGATGCTAACCTAATCTATCAACAGTCTGGGAAATATGTGGCTTGACAAAGGGAAGCAGATGTGCTCTTAATCCTCCTAAAGCAAACTATGGGATGGGTATCCTCAATCATCCAGAATGGTTTTTCTGGTGCCCTTATGTCTCCTGGTAAAGACTGAACAGAGTTATTTCAGAGTTATTTGTCATGGAATCAGACCTTCACTTGGGATTTGTGTACTTTTTAGTCCTTTGATCAAATGTCTCATATTTTACCTTAACTGAGCCTTCATGGACTTTTGAAGATAATCATTGATTTCCATTTTTCATCAGATGAAGCTACTGGCATAAGCAATCATCCCTCTCTGCAAGCACTTCCCTTGAAATCAGGAAGCCACTTGCCTACCCTACTGACAGGCAAATAGGATACAGTAGGTGCCAGATTCAGGCTTGGTTTTCAAAGAACAGTTGTTAAAACTTTGCTACTTCATGTTGATTGGAAGCTTGATTAATCTTTCACAGATGAGATCCAAAAGAGGTGAGAAAACACCTTCAATGCCAAAATGGAAGTAATATTTATTACACCTTGTTCGTGCCCAAGATACCATGGTTTGTGTAACACAGTGTGCAGACAGCAGTCACCGAGCTCTGCCTGGCACTGTCTCCAGCACTGTGAATATGACAGGCTAAGGCATATCAGCCAATTTTTGAGACAGGAAAGCTGCCTTTACCAGTTTTCAGTGAGACTAATTTCCTGATTCATGAGCATGTAAAGAAGAGAAAGCACCATCCTTTGTTGATGAAGCCAGATGTCCAACTCAAAAAAGTCTGAAAGGAATACACCTTGTCTTTAAACACCATGTGCACAATAAACCAAATTCCTTTGGCTTTTGTAGGAAAGAGTGGAGAGCAGATCAATGTAGTGATCAGTGAACAGCATTGTCATGAAGAGTGTATGAGCTAGGGTCAAAGAAACAGTCCTAACTCTGCTATCAGCAATTCTCTCTGAGACTAGAGTGTCCCTTTATCATTATGTATTCCACAGCTTCATCAGAAAAAGCAGAGAAATACACAGAGTATTCTTCACTGCAGCAAACTCAGACTGACTTTTAGCTACTGCTCTAAACACCACCAAAGCCAGGACAGAGTCATTCAGAATTTTGGAAGTCTGTAAGTGGTTCATTTCCTCTGTACACAGTGCCCTTGGCAAAACAGTGTGTGCAGTGCAGTACAGCAATCCTCTCACCTTGACTGAGAAAGTAGTGTAGCCTTTGTTAGAACCTAACCTCCTTTACATGATATTTAAAGTTTGGTGTATTGGATTGATCACAGGACAAGGCATTGTGCAACATTACACAAAGGACCAGGAGTCTTTTGCACGTAGGAAAAATAAAACAAAGGGCAAGCAATTACTTATCAACACCACATAATGAGACAGACAGAGCTGGCTGAAATACAGGTCTCTTGCCACCCAGCTCCATGTGAAAATTGTAAGGCTGCAGTTTCTACAATCACATTACTTACCCTCTGCATGTCTCATTCTCCTCCAAAGTAAAACAATATGCCATAAGACTTTTTCATCTTCAGTTTTTCATTGACATAACCGGTGTACCTAGTATTAATAGCACACTTGGAAAATATAAAGTACTCTGTAGAAAGCAGCAAAAATGTTAATGGTTAACTGCTTGGTTATATACAGAAGGAACTAAAATATGGAATTAAACTGCAACAGGCATATTCCACAGAGGCAGTACCACAGGAGCCTTCCAAAGACCAGACTAGCTCAGATAGTCAACATAACTGAACTTGTTCTGTGGCACTTTGCAAGTCTGGAACTGGACCCTAGCGAACCACGATTTGACAACCTTTTTTATGCAGATAAATTGCTGATTTACAAAAGACAGTATTTTATTGTGCTAACTAGAGAAAATGGGTTGTTTTGTATAAAACTGACCTGTGATACAGGAGTCCTGGATTCAGCTGCCATCTCTACCACATATTCCTGTAGGACCTCGAGCTAATCAATTGCTCTTTCCACTCCTCAGCTCCCCCTATGTAGCAATTTCACCAGCAAGGCTTCTGGGATTGACAAAGGGATTGGTGGAAAAAATTCTACAGTAAGTATTGTAGATTGTATATAGCTATCAAAGCATAAGTGATACAAAATCCATGGCTCTGTATCTTCTAGACAGAAAGTGTAGGTAAGTATTCCATTTTGCAAAGTTAAAAATTTCATCTGGTTCTATTTAACATATTCTTAAGCATCCAATTTTTTCTTTTCCTTAGCTGCCAATGTTTTGTGATTAGAAAACATTTTGTTCTCAAAGTCTCGCCATGCTTTCATTGCCATGTTTTTATGAACTAAGTGACAGAGGAGATAAATGAAGGCTCAGCTGTCCATGGTTGGAAAAAAAAGAAAAAAGCAGTTAAAAATTTAACAAAAGGGCATAAAAATGAGAAAGACAGATGATTATCTAGTGGTTACTTCCATTAAGTGATTTTGAAGGATGAATATTTAAGGAAAAAAATTAAAATATTGTGTTCCCTGAATTGTTTGATTTATTTTATGAAATAAAAACACGCTCCTTTCCCCATCACCTCCAAATTCCATATATGACTCCCTAAATCAACTACATAGGCACAGACAATGCCAAAGAATATAACCTGGTATTGCAGGTGTAAGCCATGATGAATATGAAGACTGCAGTAAAGGTTTGAAATAATTTAGTAGACATAAAACTATAATCTAAATTGTATCTTGTTCACTGAATTCCCAAAAGTCAAACTATAGCCTGCTTTACCTAAACAAGATTTAGCCATATATTGAATATACTCTCGGACTTTCAAATTAGCTACTCACTGTATTTCAGAATTCAGCACTGGTGTTTGGACTGACTTTTAGTGTTGCACTCACCCCACCTAGCTGCAAGCTGCAGGAAGGCCAGCTAGACAAAGACAAAATTAGCCTTATGGAAAGGAGTGCAAATTTAAATTAACTAAAATACAGAATGTTAATTTTTACAGAAATAAAGCTTGCAACATTTGGAGTTGTGCTCTCTCAGTACTGGTTAATAACTCATGGAAAGTATATTCTATTGTGTGTTACTAACACAATTGCAGCACTTCTGCACTTTACAGAAAATCTATGTCACAAAAGCATTCTTAAAGGTGCACAGTGGTGCACTGAGAAGTTTAGAAATTTAGAAACTAAAATTCTTTAGGAAACAGAAGTAATTTCTTTTGTTTGCATGCACTATGCTTCAAACTTTTATCAGTTTGAAACACTACCTTCCCCTATGGAGAAACAAACCAAAGCCAGATCAACAACCTGATGATCTCAATTCTCATCTGCTTACACAGCAGCACTCCATGTCCTCTGTCTGTCTCAGTCTTCTTGAGAACCACATAGTCCTTCCCCCAGGCACATGGGGGGAAGGTTCCCCTGCCCACTCCACAGAATCACAGATCACAGAATATTCTGAGTTGGAAGGGACCCACTAGGACCATCAAAATCCAACTTCCAGTCGAGTAGGTTTTAGTAAGACTTCGATTCCCAGACAATGCTTCTTGCTAAGAAAGAATTTAACAGAGCTGCTCTCTCCTTTCCCTTGTCCCATTTGTTCTCACTGCCACACAAAGGGAATGAGTTAATACAGAGCAGAGGAGAAGGCAACAGAGAGCTCAGCAGAAGACTTGAGAATGAGCATGGTTAGAACACCTGCAGGAATAGGACTTCACAGGTAAAAGGGCTCAGGAGTGATGAGCACACTGGCAGGAAGCCAGGGTACAAAACAACTGTGTTTGTACAAACTAGTTATATATTTACTTCTGCCTAGTAAAAGGTCATAAGGGTTTCCTGTGCTTTTGTAGCACATTATTGGTCATTTGTAGATGGCATAAAGAAGAAATCATCCACAGTGAAACAAAATACTGTGGGGGAGGGAGGAAAGGAAGGAATAAGTGGAAAGGAATGGAATTTCAGTTAATAAACTGTAAATACATAGTTTCAAGTAAAAACTTATTAAATAACAATCGATACTAAAAGCATTCTTTTTTTGTACTTAAAAGCTTCCTTCTGTGAAAAAAGAGTTAACTTAATGAGTTGCTCTGTTTAGAAACCACTGAAATTTCCTTAAAGCCTTTTCTTGTACATTAAAGAGAGGCCCATATTTAAGATTAAACCCAGGACCTATTGTTCACTGCATTTTCAAGAAAACAACCAATAAAGAGGGAAGCTCAGTTTAGGGGATCCATTCATAAGCTCCATAGCTGAAAAAGAGCTTGCTGACAGTGAGAAAAAGCAGAAATGACCTGTAGAAATCACATCTCCAGAAACTCCCTTAAATGTGATAATGGGTGTAGCCTGGTGGTCTGTACAAGTGAGAGAGAGCAGAGAAGCAGGAAATCAGGGACAAAGATAAGACTATAAACCAGCAAACTGCAATGAGTTCCATGTAGATCCTAGAGAATGTAAAATGGCTACTGCTCTTACTTTTGGGGAAATTTCACCTATAAGAGGCTAAAAAACTGACAGTTTTATTATTCATTATATTTTTTTTTCTAAAATCTGCTAGCAGTTTCTTTGTTATTAATGGCAGTTCTATACTAGAGTCACATTGGCTTACTTACACATGCTGTGCCATGGAAGTCAGCTGAGTCCCTCCAGCCTGTCTCAGGAGTGAACCTGCACTGCTGTTAACAAGCAGGAGTCTGTAACTGCCTCATTTCCCCTCATGTGTGAAGATCTCATAAAAGTCTACTCTCTCAACACTGGTGATTTCTGCTTCAAACCAGCCCTGAAAATTCTTTCTCCTACAAGCCCTGTGCTAAATGAATCAATGGTGCACTCTTTACTTTCTTGTTTAAATGTGGATTTTGGAAGCTTAGCAGAAAAATAGAACTCAATGAGAACCATGTCTTTTATCATGAATAACCATATTAGTTCCTCATCCTATTTTCTCACTATTGCTTGTTTCCATAATATAAGGAATCATAAAGAGTCAAGTCTGATTGCAAATTCTTTGGTATAGTCTTCTCATTTTTGTTAAATAGCTACCTTGTTTTAGGAAGGAATATTAAAAATTAGAATTATCATGAGCTTAACAAAGGACACACCCAATACTCTTAGTCAAAGGTGCTGTCCTTCCCTGGGGTGTCATGCAAATTCACACAACTAGATCAAATTGGTCAGCACTGAGATTTGACAAGGTAAAATAATAGTTTGTAATTTCTTGTACAGATATAATAGAATTTCAGCTGGTGGCAATTCTCCTCCTGTTCCACATTTCCTCCAAGTGAAACAACATTTTTAAAACAAATAATTTTAAGGGAGCATATGGCATATAAAAAATAAATAAATGTCTAGGGCATCAAAAGCCCAAAGTAATTTTCATTTTGACTGCCAAATAAAGTTTTAAAATTTCTTTCTGGCTTTGCACACAAAGGAACTATTGTGAGGCTTTTAGCGGCACTTTTTCTGTCTCCCCTTCATCTTAGAAAACTAGCATTAATCATTAAAAGTCTTTTAAAAATACCATAAACATAGAATTTGTGTGCAGTGTTTCAGCTCTATCAACATGAAACATTTGGAATTCCTTTTGCCCTCAGACTTTAAGTCATCTCTGGCAGGAGCCACTGAACAGATCTTTTTGCTTGTTTTGCCCTGGTTCCCAAGGCCTCAGCTAATCTAGAACCTTTTTAACCCATTCCTTTCTAGAGAAAGTTGCAGGCAGCCTCATTAAGGGCAGTAAGATCTGGATTTCTTGTTCATGCATTGTCAAGGGCCAATCTCAGAGAGAAAAGTTCTATCTTACCTTAAACTAGACATCCTGTTCTAAGACTGATTTACAAGTAATACATTTTCAGTTGCCTTGCTATATTTGGGGTTCTTCTTATATTTTCTGATTTCAGATTGTGTAAGGAAGAAGCTGACTGTGCATTTATTTGACTGGAAGTTCAGGATATTGCTTTTTACAAGGATTCTACTCCCAACATCTTACAGCAAAGGCTGTGTGCCATTCATACATATCGTTCCTAACAATAGCAAATCTTTTGTTTGGCAAAATTGAGATGTGTTATCTTTTCACAAACTACCACACTTTTAAAAAATTTATCGTATTATTGCTCTTTCTAATGTGGGGAAAAGAAAGAAAAATTAAATTAAATTATCACTTCCCTCCTGAGGGAATCTTTTCAGTACCACTTATGCCTTTCTCTACAGTAAATTGGATCTTCCTGAATAGCTAAATTTATATCTAAGATCATCTGGTAGCAGAGAGGATTTGCACTCCTATAGCTCATGTCTGCACGTTCCCTGTGTATGAATACATGGCCTCCCACGATGCAGTGTAATGAAGTCAAGCCACAGATATTGTCATAAGATAGATTGTCGTTTTTAATTACTGCTGTTACTGGGCTCCCAGGGCATCAGGCATGTAAGAAGCTTAACAAACACTGAAATGTCTACAAATAGGTGTAAGTCCCAAGACAAGTCCAGGTCAATGTCTAAAGTGTACTGAAAGCTAAGACACCTACTTAACTGAAGCAGCCAAACTAAAATAAGTGTTTCTGTCAGCAGCAGCCTCCCACAAAATGCATAAAACTCTGGTAGGATATTGAGGTCAGTCTCACCGCTAAATTTATCAACATGTATATAAATTCTCTTCTTTACCACAGAGGAAAGAGCAGTATTCTCATTTCTGTTGAAAACAATTTCTTTGGAAGGAAACTTCTAGAAGTTCATACAAACTGCAGATTCTAATGCAATTGCCACTTTGGGAGCTCTGTGCTTACTCATCTTTCTCTCAAATCCAGATACAAAATCATTTTCAGTGAAAGACACAATGGCTGATCTAGACCGAACAGATCTTATACATTAGTTTGCTTCCCAGAAACAATGTGGTTCTTCATATTTGTTTCGGAGTTGAGTTAACTTTATTCATAGGAGCTCATATAGTGCTGTGTTTTGGAGTTAGTGTGAGAGTAAATTTGGTAATTTTTGTGAAAGTAATATTTCGTATTTTTATTGTTGCTAAGTAGTGAAAACATTAGTGTGTCACCAACTTAATCCCTAAGTAAAGGACTTTTCCTTTGCTCTGTCAGAGAGCAGCTGCACAAGAAGGTGGGAAGGGGACATCCAGGACAGCTGGCCTGAACTGACTAAAGACACATTCCACACCACAGATCATATCCCAGTATTTGAATTGCAGGGAGTCAGCAAGGAGCTGCAGGTCACTGCTCAGGGATAGGCTGGTGGTGAGCAATTGTATCATTTGTTTTTCCTGGGGTTTATTCCAGCTTTTCAAGTTGTTTTCTATAAGAAGGGAATTGTTTCTAAAAGTATACACTGCATATATAAAACATAGCACTTTCCTACATAAAGTATTTGTGCAGGCTTTTGCTCTCAATTATCTGAGCCCAGAAGTTTTTTCAAATCTCTTTACTTCAGAAAACATGATAGAAAATTACTTCCCACCTGAAATTTATTCTCAGTGAAAAAGAAACACTGCCATTTACCATCTCTGGCTGGCTGGTTTTGGCCTTCTTGGCCATAATATAGGCAAATTATTCTGCAATCAATTAAAAGGATTTTTATTGGGTTTTAATCCTTCTCCATGAGGCTGAGACAAAGTGGGTTTAACAATCTAGGCCTGTATAGAACCTCCTCATGATTTATTTTGTGTCTCATTTAACAGATTCCTACCCTGCCATCATTTCTCCCCTATGATAGCAGTTTTCCTCAGGTCTGCCAGTAACATATTGCCATTTTTTATTCCAGTCTTTAAAATAGCTATTGTCCTAGTAATACTGAAGAATGTATAGTCACACAGAGTAGGAGAGTAAGGAAAGATGTTTGATTTTCAGAATGATTTTTCTTCAGAAGAAGAGGTGTTTTTTTTCCACTAAGAAAATTCTGCAATGATAAAGCACCCACCATTTACAATCTCTGATAAGAAGTAAGAAAACTTTAAAGAAGAATGAAAAAACATTAGCAGAAAGATTCCTATCAATTTTTCAGAGAAAGGTTAAAATCAAAGATGGAAACACTGAAAACATAATTCTGCTTTTCTGAAGATTGTAATTTAAGAAACATACCTTATCCATAAGGTATTTTTAAGGCTGCACAATGACAAAACAAGCAATCCTTCTTACATACTTTTCATATAGAATTGTACTTTTTACATTCCCTATTAGGCTAACATCAATGACCACACTGAAAAGATACATATTTTTCTGCATCTTACAAAGGTCAAATAAAAGACACTAGAGTCAAAGAATAACTTTTTTGGAGGAATCTTTAGAAAACACAGCATTCTCTCTCCATCTTACAGCACGCTACTTACAGAGTTAGATCAGGTCATACAGGCAACAGTCAGATACTAAAAACTTGCAAGGGTGATTATGGCACAGATTTTCTGGGCAGCCTCATTCAGTTTCTAGCCATTCTCATTCTTCATATCTAATTAGAAATCCTCTTTTCCTTGCCCAGGCTGGACAACTGCAGCTCTGTTACCATCTCCTCATTTGTCAAGTGCCCTTGCTCCCTGAATGTGTCTCAGTGGTCCTACAATGAGCTTTCATTTTATCAATATCTCAGCTTCATATAGAGATAGTCTCAAGGCACATTCCCATTATCAGGGTGGCCTGAACAGCATTCAGTGGAAAATCAAGCAGGATATATGAGCATCTACAGAGATGTGTATTTTGACTTTAAAATCAAAAGCATCAAATGGGTCTTTTCTTCTTTGAAACATACTGTGAACTTTATATCTCATACGTATGAGATATAAAGTAACCAGTTGGAATATAATATCACATTAATTACTTCCCAAAGGATTCCATGCTCTGATTTACTGCTGTCAAATACAATGAACCTTACCCTTTCTAGTAACCAATGGTCACTAATTTTTTTCCAGTTAAAAGCTACTATTGTTCTATTTTGCCTTTGTAAAATTTCTGCTTTCACATACACGCTAATAAAAAAGAAGTTAGGATGTTTTGTTTCATGCTCTGCATTCATAAATAGAGAGAAAATACATATTCCTTAACAAAAACCCTGGGTTGGGATAAATGGTATACAGATTTGTCATTATTTGTAATTTATCATACAGTTAAATTATAACTTCTAATAAATAAGTCATCTTTCAAATATATCTCCAATTATTGTCCTACTGATTTATTATATTAATCTTCTTGCAGTAGTAAAAAGGAAGGAATTGCTGTTCTAGTCTGGCATGTTTCATTCCAATTTTTACTCCCTATAAATGTGTTCCAGTTCTTCCGCTGGCAGTTACAGAAACTCTATAAAAGCAGCATTTACTGCAGTTTCTCTCAGAGCCAAGGAATACATATGAAGCTTGACATTCTGGAGTATCTGTTTTCAAGCATTGATCTACAGGAGTTATTAGAATTATTGCTCTTACAATTTTACACTCTTAAAAGTGCAGCTTATGGCAATTTTTATGTGTTCACTATAAAGAAATAAAATGGCATTGCATAAAAGTGAATGTTGAAAGGGACAAAAAGTCTTCACACAGTTACTGTAGGTCTCTAGGCTGTCAACCTTTTTGGTTGCTGGTAAACAGCATTATGAGAAATAAAACCAGTCTCAGAATTCCTGAAGGCCTTTCTCATCTTAATTATGCACCAACTGCAAATTTACAAAACTTGATATTTTAAAAAAAAATTACTTCCATTAATTCCTGAGGGATGTGCATCATTTTTCTCTTATATCACTTTTCCCTTTGAATAGTAAAGGCTAGACAATAAAAAATCCTATTTTTGCACTCTGATTTTCTGCTGCAAAGAAAGACCAGTTTTCTAATCATAACACTTTTTGAATCACATTTAAGACAGAAATGTGTTCTTACTAAAAGACAAAAACAACTTATCTCAACATTTCTCTTTTACAGGAGTCAGAATAAAGTCTCCATGGCACCCATGCCCTTCCCACACACTCCTAATAAGCAGAAATTGTGAAAAACACAACTGTGGAACTAAATATTCAGTGGCAATAGTAAATTGAAAAAACTGCATATACACAAATTCCCTGATTAGATTTTTCCTAGATTTCTGATAAAGATAAATGCCTTGTGATTAAAAACAGGAGCTTAAAAAGAAGGAGGAAACAAAGGAACTGAAATTTGGTTTTTGCAAAACTAAGCAAAAAGATCAGTTGTATGATCAGAAGAAAAGTGCATGTATGTATGTATTTGGAGGTTTTGCAATTTAACAGTAGGAACTAATGCATCTGAAAAACAGAATCAGCCTTCTCTATATTTTAGGGGCATCATGTTACTTATTTGTTCGTGATAGATTTGTTCGTGTAGACTTCCTTTTGGAGTTGTCTGATCAGCCACGAAGGCTTCTGTAGCCTTTAGTGAAACTGCCCCAAGATACTGTAGGTAAGAGATTCACTTTTCTTACATCTCCTTCAGTCATTCATCACAGTCTGTGCCATCACTGATCCCATTGAAATCCTCAGCAGACGCACAGCAACACATCTCTAGAGGACAGTTACCTTCACATTTGACAAGGTCAAGCATCAAAACTTTATCACAGCCACTGCAGACCATTCCAGTACTAATGTCAGAACATTTTCTTAAAGTTGTTTATTTAGGGGGAAAAATATTTTTAAACTTTTTCAAAACAATTTAACTTTTTAAAATTTCATAATCTGGCTAAGGAGTTTTCACATAATAGGTTCTCTACTCATGAATAATCGCTATACTAAATTAAGTTACAGGACTTATTTTCATTTTGGCTTCAAATTTCCTTTCAATTAGGACAAAATTGCCATTTCTATAAATTTCAGTTATAATCAAGCTTTTCCAGTCCTTTGATCCAGGTGCCTAATGTAATTTACAGAGAATAGAAGGGTTTATTGTTATTTGTTTAATGTAGACTTCTAGCTGTATGAGATGAACTATTCTATCACTGAAGCTTCTGGATCAAGGAAAAAGGACTTGCAGTTAGTGAAGAACAAGTCTATCCACAATCCTTTCAGTACAATCAATGGACAGGATTCTTTTCCTTGATACCTGTGAGATTTCTTTCAGTGTGTGCGTTAGATAAGGTTAAAATACCAGCCACACAATCAGAGATAGCCATTTTCAGTTGTTCTCTTTGAAAAATGCCTGGAGAAACTCCATGCAGTTACTTACTTTCTGCTCCAGCATTTCTAGAAATGGTCTTTAAAAAGCCACTTTGTTTTCACTGCACACAGGCAACCTCAGGCACTGGGTATGTCACCTACCAGTTCTAATCTGCTCAAGAACATTTGTGCTCTGTTCAATTGATCACAAAGGTTTTTAGATGACAATCTAAGCAAGTGAAAACCAGTATTGTTTTTCTCCACATTGCTTACTACAAGAATAAAGAAAGGACTCTATCCAATTTTCTAGAGTATTTTTAATCTTCACATCACCCATGGTAATGTTTTTCCCAATGTTTTCCAAAAAACTCATAGGATGAGTAGTGTTAGATGATGCTGCTAGCTTCTTCAGTCTTCAGAAATTGCTTCAGGCCCTGCTTGTGATCAATCTCCTAAGAACACACAATGGCTGTTGTCTATTTTGATATTCATTCAGGCACATGCTAAATTGCTTTACATGTGATTCTACACCATTACTACTCCATTATCTTCCTTCTGGAGCCAAAGTAGGCACCAGTCTGAATACAGCCCACCCAGAAAATCTGATAGCTAAAAGCCATAAGAGATCTAATAGCTAGAAATCACTCACCTTAGAGAAGCAAAGTGTTCTTCACAAGTGCTGATCAGCTGACTGCCAGGGGGACCAGAAACTGCATATACCCTCATAGGATTCTTCTTGAATGGTTCTTCCTGTGGAGGTAAGAAAAAGAAAAACCACACAATGCAACCAAGTTGGATGAAAAAACAATATACTGAGGCTTAATTTTTTTTCACATTTGCTGCAGGTAAAAAAAAGAAAAAACTGTAACTAAAATAAGAAAAGGCAAATAATTATTTTTTTAAACAGCTAAAAATGATCTTACAAGTTAGTAGTAGCCTAAACTGTTAAAAAGTTAATTTATACTTCAAACTTGAAAGTGCAACACATGAATGTTTGATCTTATTATGAAGCCAAATTACATTACATTAAAGTTTCAAAGTATCATTTTAAAGAAATGTAAAACAGAATATCCCACCCTCAGAGGAGAAATAGCTAATATGAATTGAATCTTCTGCTAAACTTTCCCAGTTCTGCATGACCTCAGTCTCAGAGTATTCAGCTTCATGCACTCCTTCCTGAGAACCTGTACAAATTAGGGCCTCTAAAATTCCATCCAGAATTTTCCATCAATGTTTTCTCCCAGACACTCCTTGCTTATGCCTTATAAATAAGTGTTCTAAATAAGAGTCCAAGAAGGAGTCCTATAAGGACAGCATCTAGGTTTTTTCCCACAGCAATATCATTCCAAAGGAGGTTTTATCAATAAAAATGGGATATCACAACACCTGATTCTGGTTCACTTTGTTTCATGGTTACTAAGAAATAATAGATTCTATTTTGTAAAGATTAACTATTTTACAAAATCTTATTATGGCAAGAAGATTAAAAAATTTACAATTGTGAAAAGCATGTCTTTTCAGAGATCCTCTTTACTTAATAGAAGTTACTATTTACTTCAGTAATTGAAAATTACTGAAGTAATTTTCAATAAATTTCAATTGAGTTTCACTATAATGTGTCATTTCTTGGGCTTTTAAATAAAGTTGGTTATACAAAAAGTCCATATTTTCTAATTTTCCAGCATGGACACACAGCTCAGGAAATGACATCACTCTCCTAGTGCCAAAAATCAGATTGGAAGTCCTAAATCTTAGCACACTTTCTCAGCCAGTGACGCAAGCAGCCTGCTCCAGTGAATGAAACCTTTGTCCTGTTCAGTGAAACTTGGATTTTCGTGCCTTTTTCAAGAGTTCTACAAAATCTACCTGTTGAATATATTCATGAATTAAGTTTCAAAAGGTAAAAATCTCAAAAGCGACAAAATATGTTTCGGAATGGGATTCAGGCCTTTCAGTTTTAACTTCTGACAATGTTCCTTCTGGCAATGATTTCTAAATAGCAACTGATTTTTACTTTAAATAAAACCCCATGTTCATAATATGATCCCTTACTTTGTAATAATTGCCTACAATCAAACAGATTCAGAACAGAAAATAACCACTGCAGTAACACCAAAAAGAACACCGAGAAGCCACTTCTTTCCCCAAGTGTTATATCAACAATTAATCCTCTTTAGCTGAAGATCAACACACTCCAGTACAGTAATCTACATGTAGCTATCTATACATTAGTATAGTTAATGGAGATCAAAACTATGGTCTAATCCAGGTGACTATTCAGTATATGTTTACTTTAGGGCAAGCTGATTCTCTTTCCAGTCTCTGTTCACTGTTTTGCAACTCATGCATGACACGAGGAGAGGCCTTAAGCTATGATCCCACCAAAAAAGTACCTTATACCATGTTTCTTCTGTTTCTTTCCTTTCTTCCACAAGTCTTTTTCTTTTTTTCTTCTTCTTTTTTTTCTTTTTTTTGTTTCCTCAAATGGCATGAAGCCAAGTTATAAATAATATTCATGACACTGATTTCTCATACTGTTAAGCCAGGTCAGTGAATTTAGACTAAAAAGCATAAAAAGCCCAGGGGTAACACTTCAAGAGCATAGAATCAATCTGTTAATTTTCTTGAAGTATCAGATATATACATCTATCAATCTTTGTCTTTCCCCTACTGGGGCATTAAAAACTTAATTCACAACACCCAGAGCACATCAAACAGAACACTGATAAAAATCACCACAATTCTTTAATCAACAGTGAGTGCCGTGAGGTCTCCTCATGTTTGTAAATGCTCAGTGTGTTTCAGCAATATAATGTCAGTCTTTACAAGAACTAAACTTGTGGCATTACAGGAATATGAAGTACCATGCATCACTTCCAGCTCCACAGCAGTTGAAGAGCTTGTGGAGAACCACTTCAGAGCTTAGATACTGCCATTTCTTGGAACATACAGTGAACATGAGGTCATGCAATATTCTGGAACAATATGATTGAGGCTACTCCTTTAGCAAATATAAATCAAGTTCTGGCACTGTTTTGTTCTCTCCCTTCAGCTCTAATGTCCTGCACAGAAGTTTACTAGTTAAGCAGTATTGTTTATTTCTCTGCACCAGGAGAGTGTTTCTGGGTTTTTTTCTGTCTTGGCATCAGAACTCGTTCATGACAACCCAGCTACACATCAGCCACACTTCTACAGAACTGTTGCAACTTACACCTCCAAACAAGAGTAAAGTGAGTGGAAAATTACCCAAGGTCCCTTCACTGGGGCCAGTCAAAGAAGCAGTTTCTCTAATGACTAGCTGGTTTTTTCCTCCCCTAAAGCAAACTTCCCAGGCTTTAAATTCACCTGTGCAAATGGTCCAGTAAGTGCTTTATTTTTTACACTGAACTATAACCCTAACAAAGAGATAAACAATACAGATTGGCCCTGGATAAGCACGGATCTGCCATTTCCAGTGCTAATCAGACACATGGGGGTCACAGCAGCTGTGTCACAATTCTGTTCACCTCTATCATAAAAATACACAACTGGCTCATGTCAATGGAGGAGAGAAGTTAGGGACTGTATAGAATTGCAAAGGGTAAATATTTATTCATGCACATGAGGTGTACCAGCCAACATGGGTCACCACCATGTGGCTTTACACAGTTTCTTCTAGCCTTCATATATTCAGGTACAACACAATTTGACTAATCACTGACAGCCACGCTGCTGATTAGCAATCACAGTAAAACTTTGCAAAGCAGCTGTATTTTTCCAGGATTCTTGCTGCTTGTCTGCTGATCCAGATGTCCCTGGAGCCAGTCTTGCCAGTTATCTATGATACAAGATGACACTGAGAGGCTTTCACAGACGTGTCAGAGAGGTTGGGATGCTGGTGGTTATCTCAGTTGTCCAGGCATATCTTTTATCCTTCACAGACAGCTCTGAGCTTCCCAGAAGCAAAGGCATTTACTTCTAGGGCCAGGTAGTGTTTTACCTTGTTTTACTGAAGCATGAACAATACTACAGTGTCCAGTAAAACAGCATTATTCCATTGCATTACAGTATATCATGTAAACATAAACTAACATATATACTAACTAAATTTCACACTGGAAAGACTGACATACAATTATTAGGGAAAGGAATTTTTCTAACAATTCCCCGATGTGTTGCAGCTGCAGATGAGCAGTGGAAAGGCACTTGGGCTCCTCGCTGTCCCTCGTGCAGAGATTGTCTGGTTTGTCCTCTTCCCTCGTGCCAGCACACTAGACGTGCCCGTGTGTCACCCCTTTGCCCAGTTAGACTGTCCTGCTGAAGCAGCACACACCTTTACAGGAGCCCAACAAACCCCATGGAGGATGTGCTTTCACCTCACGGACTACGAGCACTGACCACAAATCTTAAAGCCTCTGAATCTAAACTAACCGCGGGTGTCCGACATTCGCGCAGGAACAGGCCCGGCCCTTGCCCTCGGGCCGCCTCAGGCGGCACCCGCCGAGAGGCGCGGCCGCATTTCCAGGGTCGTTTTACCCAGCAGTTCTTTTGTAGTTGAGCCAGTGGCCAGAAGGTGGCAGCAGACGATAAAATATGTCTGAATTTTGGTTCCCAGCTATTGCCCGCAAAGATTTGCTTCCCCGAAAGCCTTTTTCAGAAAGGCTTCGATTCACTGCAGCGAGCGGTGGGCTACAAACCGCTTGTGCTCAACTCACGTAGTTTTTAAACCATCGGGTTTATAGCAGCAGGTAGAAAACAAGTTGTGCTTTAAAGAATGTTCAGATTTAATGACAACAAAAGCTGGAGTCGTGCAAGGGGGCAAGAGCCAGGAACGCAGTCTGGCCAGCTCCAGGGCGTGGGGCATTGAAATCACCGAATTGTTTGGGCTGGAAGGGACCTTTTAAATGTCATCCAGCTCCAACCCCTCCACCATGGGCAGGGGCACCTTCCACTAGAACAGGCTGCTCAAAGCCCCATCCACCCCAGCCTTGGGCATCTGCTGGCCTGGGACTTGGCAGCGCTCAGCCCTGTCTTGACAGAAGGGCTGACAAGAAAAACAATAAATCTCTCTCAGCAGGTAAACGACTGGATCTTCTGTAAAGTCCTCACACTTACACCTGCAGCACCCAGCCAGGTGCTGATGCACAATATTTTGTAATTAAAGCAGGAGCAGCATGTGGTTCCATAGGAAAGGAACCATACCACATTGCCACCTCCTGATGCACACCCCAGTGGGTTAATTCTGGCTGGATTTGCAGTGCACACAGCATATTTTCACAGTAGTTCACTCATCATGGAATCACAGAATCATACAATGGCCTGAGTTGGAAGGGACATCAGAGATCATCTATTTCCAACCCCACCACCATGGGCAGGTTGCTCAGAGCCCCATCCAACCTGGCCTTGAATACTTCCATGGATGGGACATCCACAACTTTCTGTGTGCAGCCTGTTCCAGTGCCTCACTATTCTCACAGTAAAGATTTTTTCCTAGTATCTAATCTAACCCTGCTGTCTTTCAGTTTGAGGGCATGCCTCCTTGTCCTGTCACTACATGCTCTTGTGAAAAGTCCCTTTCCATCTCTCTTGTAGGCTCCCTTCAGGTACTGTAAAGCTGCCATAAGGTCATCCCAAAGTGTTTTCTTCTCCAGGCTGAAATAAATCCTTTTGCCAGGGTGTTAGTGAGGTCTTCGGAAGTTCTAAGCACTTCTCCTAGCTTTGCTGTGTCTGTGGAACTCTTTATTTGAGGCGACAGAAGATTTTCCTATGAGTACTAGGAAATTCTAGGAAGTCTAGGAAATTCTTTGTTCTTACTAGTACTTATGGGATTACCTGACCTGACATACCAGCTCTTTTCCCCCCATAAATAATACTCAAAAAGGCATCAGTTCCAGGGTGGTACCGTAATTTAGAAGTAATCCTTATTAAGTAATAATGCTTTTAATGTATTTTGAGACTTGTTGAAATATGAAAAAAAAATTATTTTCCATTTTAGCTCCAAAATACATTAAAATAGTTAAAGTTTTAGGAAGCTATAGCTTCTTCAGATTTTGTAATTGTTGCCTGGAGCACTTCATCTTAGATACTGTCAGAAATTCTGGAATTTCTAAAAACACACTGGGGATGCTGATCTGGACAAATTTGAAGAGAAACTGGTATAGTCACTGGTGAGTGGTACTGTGCTGAAATGTGGACATTCTATTAAATTATAAATTTCTCCCATGTTCTAAATGGAGTTTCATTAATTACACTTGACCATAAAAATACCAGAATAGTAGGAAAATAACTTGCTTTTATATTTTCCTATGCAATAGGCTGAAGAGATTCTTATTCTGAACCTTCATGTAAACTTGGATAGTTGTGACCAATCATAAAGAAATATGTGCTATAATAGTTCTACAGATACCACATACAAATAGCTGATTTTTGCTAGAAATCAGTCTTTGTTGGTACCTCAACTATCAAGTGCCTCTTTGAAGCTTCAGGGTCACTTAACTAATTAGCTGTATTAGTTGCAATCTTACTTAAATTACCTTCCTTGATATATTATGCCTGCAGAATAAATTATTCATCTCACAAAACTTCTTAGCTAAAGAGTCTTGCCTCTTCCTAGTTACAGTCTTTTCATCAAAGCAACAAACAAATACCAGAGTATTTACCTTAATTAATTAAATTGTAAGGGCTAGACTCAAATATGCATCCAAAAAGATATGTGGAGATTACAATTAGTCAAACTAGAAGCTGTACAATTCCAGCATTCAGAAAAGAAAGACACACATCTCCAGAAGGTCTGTGTTACCATAATTGTGCAAGAGGTCTGTGTTTCAACACTTTTGTCTGAGTTGTTTTACTGTATTTTCAGCAAGATGAAAAATGTTTGGTTTTGTAAACAAGAAAAACACTTTGGCGTGCTCAACTTGATTGTGTCTGATTGAAGCATATTAGCAAGCCCACAATTATTCAAGTATTAAGTGAATGCCTGGATCATATACATGGAAAGCTTTAGTGTCTGATTTCTTCTCTTACTTCTTATAACAAAATTTACTTTGACTTTGAAAAAAAAGCTTGCTGTACAGACATTTGGTGGGACACTGTTGTAATCTTTGCTGCAGTCCCAGCTCTCTGGCTCTTCTCCTTTCTCTGCAGCACTCTTCTCAGGGGTTCCTCCTGGGCTCTCGACCCACCCCTATTTATCTCAGTTACCCTCACGAGCCACAGCTGTTGCCCAACTAAGGACCCTGCAGCTGCAGCTCGTTTGGAGTAACCTAGACACACAAAGGTCTTACAATACAACATATATTCAGGCCCCCACATTTCCCCCCTTTTCTTTTAACAACTACAATTACAATACACATACAGTTCCAGCTCTCAGGCTGCCACAGCTCTCAGCTGTCTTAGATGTAACCATAGAATATATACATATCCCTGTACAGTCCCAGCTCTCAGGCTGCCACAGCTCTCAGCTGTCTTATCTTCTATAGTCCTCCCAGCTCTCTGGCTGCTACTCCAAAGTCCCAGCTCTCTGGCTGCTATTCCAAAGTCCCAGCTCTCTGGCTGTCACAGCTCTCAGCTGTCTGGGGGATTCCATACCTTCTCTCTCTTGATGTTTGGCTGCATGTTCGTCTTCCCACGGGGCCACCAATTGTTGTAATCTTTGCTGCAGTCCCAGCTCTCAGGCTCTTCTCCTTTCTCTGCAGCATCTTCTCAGGGGCTCCTCTTGGGCTCTTGACCCACCCCTATTTATCTCAGTTACCCTCACGAGCCACAGCTGTTGCCCAACTAAGGACCCTGCAGCTGCAGCTCGTTTGGAGTAACCTAGACACACACAGATCTTACAATACAACATGTATTCAGGCCCCCACATTTCCCCCCTTTTCTTTTAACAATTACACAATAACAATATACATACAGTTCCAGCTCTCAGGCTGCCACAGCTCTCGGCTGTCTTAGATGTAACCATAGAATATATACATATCCCTGTACAGTCCCAGCTCTCAGGCTGCCACAGCTCTCGGCTGTCCTTAGATGTTCCAAGGCTCTTTTCCTTAAAGGCCATATTCTTGCAGCTTTCTGCTGCTACAGCTCCTTAATTCAAAGGCCATATTATGTTCTACAGTCCCAGCTCTCAGGCTGCCACAGCTCTCGGCTGTCCTATCTTTTATAGTCCCAGCTCTCTGGCTGCTACTCCAAAGTCCCAGCTCTCAGGCTGATATTCCAAAGTCCCAGCTCACTGGCTGCTATTCCATAGTCCCAGCTCTCGGCTGTCACAGCTCTCGGCTGTCTGGGGGATTCCATACCTTCTGTCTCTCGATGTTTGGCTGCATATTCGTCCTCACACGGGGCACCAATTGTTGTAATCTTTGCTGCAGTCCCAGCTCTCTGGCTCTTCTCCTTTCTCTGCAGCACTCTTCTCAGGGGTTCCTCTTGGGCTCTCGACCCACCCCTATTTATCTCAGTTACCCTCACGAGCCACAGCTGTTGCCCAACTAAGGACCCTGCAGCTGCAGCTCGTTTGGAGTAACCTAGACACACAAAGGTCTTACAATACAACATGTATTCAGGCCCCCACAGGACACTGGTTGCAAGAGTTAATATAGATTTGTCTAACTTCACAGCTGCAGACAGGAGTTAAAATTACAACTTTTTCTAATTGTTTTTTCTTGTGTGGGAACATTTTATTTTCATCCTCAGAGCCTGTTTTTTCATAGGATTTGGTACTTTTATTTAGAAGTACATATAAGAGAATATAAATTTTAGCTATTATATACGAACTTGATTCTAAAATATTCATCAGTTGTCTCATTTAATGATTTTTCATAATGCTATGCCTCACCAGTGATTTCCAAAAGAAAATAGATGCAAAGAAACAGGAAAAAAAAACCAACAAAAACACCCATGCTTTTAAAAGCCTGTCTTGCTTACATCTCCAGCTCACCTACTTTTTAGTCACCAAGCCTCACTGTTTGTTCTGTAATGGTATCTGTTCTGCTCTGCTTTGAAGGAGAGAACTTTCATCTCTTCCTGAATCACAAGCTAGTCCTAACATAAATAACACACCAAAATGTCCCTGTGGCAAAAGTTTCTATAACATGCAGTCAGACTAGCTGAATACAATAAATCAAGTTCTACCTGAAATTTAAGTTGACTTCCACTTGCTAACAGCTAATTAAAATAAATAGGTAATCACTAATCAGCAGTACCTGCAATGGGTCTGTGAAATTGGGAACTTTACATATTTCACCTGAATCACCTGCCTGGTTCAAGCAATCCAAGCAAGCAGCTTGGGAGACTCCAGTACTGAGACTCAGTGCAGCTGAAGGGCAGATGGTAGGGGACAGACTGTGACAAAGGCACAGGTAAGATAGTCATTAAGTCAACTTCACATTCTCCATGCAAGCTCACACTGAGGTGGAGGTAAATCTGTTTGGTTGCCATGCACTATGACAGGTAGGCACTGAGGCATTTCTGTACTGGCAGTACCATCTGCCATAGAACTCCCACTAGGTTCAGTGGAAGCAGGTGCGTGTCCTGGTCAAATAAAACCTTCACCATGATCATCTCTCAGAGGTGTCTCTTATTTTCACACTTCATCCCTTTAATATTCACTATAAAAGAAAGTGCTATCCCACCAGGTGGGTTTTGAACAGCAGGTCAAGAGCCACAGCAGGACTGTCGGACATGCTGCGATGGTGATGAAAGGCATGCCCCTCCCTCTCCCTTGCCGTTGTCTCTGATGGGCAATATGATCTGTCTTAAGGTGAGAACACCAGGTGGGAATTGCAGGAGGGATGATTTGGATACTCACATAATCAATCCATTCCAGCGATGGGGGAGTTGTGGTGATTACTATTGACTTTGGTGTGCATCAGCCGGCAAAATCTATAAAATGCTCCTGCAGACTGGGCCAGCGGAGTAAACTGGTATCCTGAGGTTGCAGGCAGGATCTGGTGAATCCCCAGCCCCACAGGGACACCTGCAGGGTATGTCCAGCCCTGAGACAGGGAACACTCACTTTTGGGTGGGTGACTAAAGGTGCTAAGATCTGGTAAAACACAAAGATAAAATCCTGAAGTAGCTACATAGGTGCTTTGTAATTCTGAATTCTGCAAGGCCAAAGACTGTAAACTGTTTATATAAACCGGTTCATATAGCCAAACCTGCTTATATTATAACTTTTTATACCTGCTTATATTATATACTGCATTGATAACATTTAAATGCTGTATTAGCAACAAATCTAATTATAATAATATACATAATCAGTGTCATGTTTTTTGTGCCTGACCTAGAGTCTTCTCTCTATCACTCTGCTATGCATACATATAAGAAGGTCATATCCATTAACAAGAGAATTACTCCTTTATGAATTATATTGACCAAATACAGACATTCAAAACTGAAAAAAAACCAACAAAAAAAACCCCCAAACAAACAAACAAAAACAACAGCAAAAAAAAAAAACCCACAACAATAAAAAATAAATTAAAAAACCCACAAAAAATCCAAACCTAAAACAATGTTTTAATTTAAGTATTTAAGTTAAAATCTAGAAAGTGGCATCATCATTGTATTGCTGCTAGGAAAACATCTGACTGCTGTCAGGTATTTTTTTTCTTACAAGATGGATCAGAGAATCTTATGTGATCCATATAGAAGTCTTTCATTCTGATATGTATTTTTGTTGAAGAAAATAAATTAGAGTTAGATAGTATTGTTATTAAGAGGTATTGCTGAAGTTATAACACCTGAGAATACATAATATCTGTGCTCCTTACATATTGGAAGAGGTTGTATGTGCCTGTGATTTTTTAAATTTTTTTTTCTATTATTTGTGAATTACCGGCAGCATGTTGTGATCTGACAGCCCTCTGATTCTGGCTTCAGTGGACTGTGACAGAATTTGAATCTCCTAATCAGAACTTTGTGATTATCACAGATGGTCTTTAGGCTTCATCTTTTGGCTTCATAGTCCACTAAAGCACCACAAAGAAAGTCACCAGGCATACATTCTCTGAACAATGAATAAAGGAAACAGAAGAGGTAGGAAGAATGTGGAGCTTCATTGTTAGAGAAAATGCTGTAGATGAAGAAGCCTTTGTCCCTGTCCACAGACAGACACAACTAAAAATTAGGTCTGATATTCAAAGCTGGTTCAGTGCCATTTTATATATGAATATTTTTCAATAATAAATTTACTTCTAAATAAAAATAATACTAGGCCAAAACACCAGCTCTTGTTTTGGAGAATATCTGATCTGTATTTCTTACCTTGTTAACCTGTTTTACTTCACATACGCTGTCAAAAGCAGTTTACATGTTTAACTTAAGTGAATTTCATCAGTGTTAGAGTTATTCAGCACTTTCTTACATTCTTGGGCAAGTGAACATTATTAGTCAGTTCTGAGAATTAAGCAAACAAGATGAATGCCCTTCTGTAACTGAAAGTTTAATTGGCTAGCCAAGTTGTGAATTCGAGATAGCTTGCCCTGCATGAATGATAAAATAGGAATTAAAATAGCTGAAGTAGGAAATCCTACTGTATGGATTTGTTGGTTTTTTTTTTCCCTAGGAGAGAAAGTCCTGTTCTTCCAATGTTGAGAGGATATGGAAATATAATTCCTTGAGATATTCTATCTAGTAGTCGTTTCCACAGTATTCTATTATAGTTTATCAGTATGGTTATCATGACTATCATAGTCATGAATTAGGTGTTAAGCTAAAATCCAATAGAATTACATGGATATAAGTCTATAAGTAAAAGGAAAATTAGGCCCATCAATTCTTAACATTAATTCAAGAACCCATTTAATTATAGGATTTGGAAAGTTTGTAATTGTGTTCTAAATGGGATATTTACTGAAAAATTATTATCTAAGTGTCATGTGTGTGTGAAATTTTACTGACATCTGATTGCTAGTTCTACTACAGGGGCCTCTAACAGTCAAGAGGAATGTCACTGACACAAAAATGGTGATTTATTTTTCCCTCAGGGGTCTCTGGGTCTTTGTAGTTGCTGGGGAAAAAACTTCTATTTGTATAGGCTTTGAGGAGGTACTTCAATTTATTGACTTAGGAACATGTTTTTAAGAAATGAACTCAAATTTATGTTCCTATAAAAATCTTTCCTCTTTAATTAATTCTTCTCATTTTCATTTGCTGCTTTCCTCTATAACATGATTTTCCTGTAGTGAAATGGCAAAGTCTGAGAACTGTAACTGAAACAAATGTCTTGCTTCAAATATGAAACAACAGATAATGCAGACATTTTTCATTCCCTATGTTGGATGGTGTTTTCTTTTTACATTCCATGGTATACATTCCTTTTTGACTGAAGGTTGAGAACACTGTTTTGTAAACACAGGAATGCACATGACCTGTACCAATTATCGAATTATTTCAGACTTTTCCATGAAATGTAATGGAGGAGGAAAGGAAAATCCTTTGAAATATTAGATTGTAGGTTTAGTTTACTTTGGTAGTAATATGGGTGTTTTGTTGCTAGGACACCTAATTGACTTAAAAAAAAAAAAAAAAAACAACAAACAACTTGTTCCTGGTCAGTAATACTGTGCAAATACTGTTTTCTTTTGTATTTCTATTTGTTTGGTTTTTTGGGCGTATCCTGTCTTTCCTGGAAAATTCAGGCAAGGAAAGAATGGATACTAAAGGAACCACACTCAAAAGATCAGCAAAGCTGAGATCTAAGTTAATTCCGAAAGACTTTGAGTTTTGCATTTGGTAAAGCAGCATGATTCCAAATGCAGAATAAGGAATCCGTTCCCACTGCAGCTGGTACACGTTCCGGGGAAGCCTTTTTCCTTCCTTTGTGTGTAAGCCTGTGCCATCCATCGCACCATCACAATCGGAACCCACCTCAGGGGGAACTGAAAGAAAAAGCACAATAGGAGCACGTGATACAAAGTGCTATTAGCCTTTCAAGGCTCACATTAAGTAGACTATTAAATTATCTCAGAATATTGCTCTGTATTTGCTGAGGTATAGAAATTGTATGAGCATTTAATTGCCACGTGCCATATTCCCTATTGTGCTTTTAACACACTTCTTCCAGCCCGTCTGGCACGACGAGTGCGTGGTAAGTAATTTCAACAGGGGAGGCTACCCATCCTTTGTTGTCATCCTTACACAGTCTGCGGCACACGCTCGGGAAGCTCGTTGTATTGCCAAGCCTTAGATCGAACTGTAGGATCCCTGCAATTGTGTGAGCCGCGCGCCGGAGCGGGACAGCACTTGGAGAAGCAGAACTGTCAGAATTAGCCTTCAATCCCTAACACGGGATTGGCGGGGCAGCACAACTCGGGTGCTGCCCGTTCAGAGCCCCGTGTCGCAGTCCAGCGAGCGCCGGGCGCCTCAGCAGTGCTGTTCTTTTGTGGGCAGCGGGAGCCCCCGCCTCTGTCCGCAGGGCGGGGGGGTGTGGAGGGGGGTGTGCCGGGGGGTGTGCCCACCGGTGCTGTCCGCGCCCGCTGCCCCGGGCGCCGCCGCCGCCCTGCGGGCAGGGGTCAAACGCGCTCCTCCGGGGGCGGCTCCGGCGGGACTCGGCGGCAGCCGGGCGGGCGGGGGTCGCCGGCGGGCAGAGGCGCCGGGAGCGGCCCGGACTCGGGAAGGAGGGGCCAGCGGTGGCAGGAGGAGGAGCGGGCGGCCACACGTCACTTTCCCCGGCCGCGTGTTTACGTGGAGCTGAAGATGGCGGCGCCGGTGGCCGCGCCACGGCAGCCGTCGTCGCTGTGAGGCGGGACGGGACCGGACCGGATAGCGAGCGTGTGCGCTCGGGCTGAGGGGAGGCCGCGGTGCGAGCCCCCCCTCCTGCTGCCGGTAACACCCTGCTCTCCCGCACAGGCGCCATGGAGGACGAGGAGCGGCTGAAGAAGCTGGAGGCTGGGAAAGCCAAGGTAGGAGGAGGAGGCGGTGGCGTGGCGGGGAGACAGCGGGGTCAGGGCGGGGGAGGCTGTCAGCGGGGCCGGGCCGAGCCGCGCCGTGCGGCGGCGGAGCGGGGCTGCGGCAGGGGCTTGGCGCGAGGCCCCGCCGCGAACAAAGCCGCGGGCGGAGGAGGTGCTTGGTGCCGCCCGCCCCGCGCTCCCCCGCCCGCCGCGGGGCCGGGCTGCGCTCCCGGCTGGGCGGTGGGTCCGTGCCCGGGGACACCGGCCCCCGACACCTGGCATGCCACAGGTGCCAGTCACGGGGCCGGACGGTGACAGCCCGGACAGCGCCCGCTGCGGCGCCGGACGGAGGAAGAGCCAAGGAGGAAGAGGAGAAGGAGCCTTAACCTCATTACCCTTCGCAGGCGAGGCGCGAATCCCGTTTACCTCATAAGCCTGGGAAACCCTGTGAACCTTTAAGGAAGTTTATGAAACCGACAGCTGTTCTCAGCGTGGAGCTAATGCCGTGGGAGAGCCTTAGGAGGCAGGGATTAGCGGTGCCTCCAGCGGTGCGGCGCCGTGCCCGTGCCGGGGGCTGGGAGCGCCGTGACTCAGCCGCGGGACCCCGCCGGGAGCGCCCGCAGCCCCCGTGCCCGCGGAGCTGCGCGCAGCCCTCACCGCCTCGGGGCTCCCGGGCTGCTCCGACGCTGCTCTGCGGGCCAACCCAAGGGTTAGTCGGCGAGATTAGCATTTTACTCTAAGCATGGCTCGGTACACACCGGCTGCACAGCATTTCGCCTTCTGGGCAGCAGACCAGACTACACTTCAGGAGGACCTCTTTTTAACTTCAAAGAAACCTTTGGTGTGGTCAACGAGATAAGCTAATTAATGGCATTCTAGATAAAATTAGTGTTTTGCCTTTAGGTGTCTATTTCCTTCCTCTAATCATAGCTACATGATAAGAGTTCAGAAGTTGGTCAGTCATTCATGCTAAAGATATGCATGTAACTTGGCAGGAGCTAATAGCAGAGGCAAAACGAAGACAAGCTAAAGATGAAACTATGAAACATCATTTTCACGTCTTATTTATGCGGACTATAGAAAAGATATTTATTTGCAAAGTATTGAATAGGTATTTTGCTGTACTAGTAAAAAAACTTAGTGTGTTTCTGTTTGGGTTCAAAATGTCTGTTGGCAAAATCTCCTAGATGGAGTTGTATGCTTATATAGAAAAACCTGTTCCTTAAATGCTTAGTGCAAGAGTGGTGTTTGCACAACATTATGTGGTACTCATAAAAGGCACTGGGACAAATTCGATCCTGGTGGCAGTACATTCTGTCACAGACTGGCTAATTCTTTTGCAGAAAATTAGAAAGTAGTTCATAAAGAAGATGGTTGAAGTAGATTTGCCAGTATTATAAAGCACAATGAAGAATTTAGATTTTTCTGCTCATGTTGGCCTGGGTTTAACACAGAAAATTAATGACAACTACTGAAAATTGAACCAAAAGACAGCACTCTAGCAGGAATTCAGTGACTTCCTTCAAACTTTGAGATAAGACATGTACAGTTTACTAATTTATTCTGTATTTTAAGAGTACTGTCATAACTTTCACTATTGTTCTTGTAAGTTTTTGCCTGAAGACTTTAGTATTCTATGCTTTTAAATGTCCCCTGTGATTTAAGTCATTATCACTCTTTCAAATTATACATGGTTTATGTGAAACGGGTCTGTAAAAGCAATGTGAGTTTTTTCAGATTTTTTGTTTGTGTTCTGTGTTGCGTTTACTCCCTTTTTCCATGTGAATGTAAAAATGTGCTGTATAGCAGAGATTAGGTCATAATCTTTCAGTGACAAATGTCAGTGATAAAAGCAGAAAAGAAGGAATTTTGTTAGTAGAGAATGAAAGCAGGAGTTGCTCCTGTAGTTGCTTTTCTCATTTTCAGGCAGATTCACAGTAGTGTAATAAGTGCATCTCCTAAAATTGCTTGGCTCCAGTGGATATCTTCTGCAAACCACAGCAACCAAAAAAAACATCCAGAAACCAAACCATCCAGAAAACCTTTGAGCTTTATCACTTGAGAGTTATTTAAATAAAGTAACTGAGAAAATGTGTTTTTATACACATGAATATGTTGTTATTATGCCAAAAAGTGCAGGTATTGCTATACTGCAGACACCTTAAACCATCCACCCAAAATGACAAACTTTAAATAAGATGTTCCATAAACTGCAGGGTGAATGCAGGTAATTGGCAATCTGGTAAAAGAGCCAGGTGGATGCCATGAAGGTGGCTGGTACATTGCCAACAGTGGAGTTATTATTCACAATTGAGACCTGGATTCTGGTTTGGTTTGGTTTTTTCCTTGTAAAGTTGGCACTGCTAAATCTCAGTGTCTGCATGCATGTTAAACCATATGAACTCTCTTGTAAAGCAACCATTTAGTTGTATTTTAATATCAAGTGGTAAATGTGGTATTTGGTTTTGTGTGAATTTATCTACAATGGAACTTCTTCTTGATGACTTCTATGACACTGTCCCCCCACATAGATCTTTTACAGAGAAGTGTATTAAAAGTGGATTTTCTGCAAATTAATTTTCTTCTGAGTCCTCTTTTATTGTTACTGGAAATTGTGAATCTTACCTTGCTTGAATGGTGCCAAGTGTACTCAAGCCTGCAGAATAGGTCTCAGTGTGAACACACAGCCTTTGCCAGTACATAATTTGAAAATTGGAATAAAAAGTCTTGATGGAGGCTCACCAATATTCACGTGTACCTGCTGATTTTCAGTGACTACACCCAAGTCTGCATTATGAAGCAGTTTGCACAATATGTTGTTGTTGTTCTGTCTGTTACAAGTCTGCAAAAGCAAGGGAGGCATGCAGTTAAATCCAGTAAATTACATGCTCCTTTTCCCAGACCTGTAGTCATTCATTTTCTTTTGCTGTGAGTAAATCTGCTGAATATTAACCCAGACTCTATAAATGTCTGTCTCCCTTCCATTGAAGGGAGACATTGAAAATGATCTCTCAGTTCCTCTATAGAACTCCCTTCTCCCCCAAACAGGCTGTTTCTTTATCTTATCTCATGATGTCCTTATGGAAGCAAGCACAGTGTGTGTTAGAAAGGCCAGTTAAGGGAAACTGTGTTGGAAAGTGGAAGGGTGATATGTGCCAGCAGCAGAAATATAGATGCATGCTGTAAGGTTGAGCAGTGCCCTAAAACACAGTGACATTAGAAATGCATCAGATGTGTTTGTGCCTTGCTGAGGAGATTTGGAATATTGTTGGTGGCCTGAGATAGTGAATGTGTATCTGGTCTTAGAAAAGGACTATGGAGCATGGTGGTTGAAGATCTTGACATGGCATACTACATGTGGATTCCTGTGTGCATCAGTTTGCTTGGAAAGCTCATCTCACATTAAAGAGGGTACTATTTATGGTAGTTGGGTTGGGTATTTTAATTTCATGTATGTATTTAGCAGCTTAGTAACTGGCTTTTCTTATTAGGGTGTGGGACTGTCTTGATCAACTTTCAGAACTACAGAGAGTAATTTGCTAGCTTCAGAATAAAACCGTGGTGATTGGACTCCCTTTTCAGAAAGTGGCTGAGGGTACTTTGGTGAAAAGCTTTTGAAATTTATAAAAATATTTTGATTTCTGTGCACATGGACACGTGAAAGGCACAGCTACTATAACTGGCAAAATTTATATGAAGCTATCAATAGCAAGCTTTATGGAATGATCCATTTTACAGTACTGAAATTTAGTTAGCAAAGTATTTAAAAAGTGTTTAAATTTCTAGTGAGCAAAGGGCACTCCTTGGCTGTATGCTTGTTTTTCCTATGGGAGGGGTGAACAAGGGAATGACACTAATACACTTTGTAAGTTCTCTTGGGTTGGTCTAGGATTTCAGGTCTAATGTTAGAAATACATATTTTAGTGTTTTGTTTTTCAAAGCTTTTATGAATGTTTGAAATACATTGTGCAGTGTTCTAAGAAACTGTGTAATTGTTGGATAATCTGAAGAAATTAGTGAGTTGGTTTAAACACTTGAGAACAGAGGCTGTCACTGCTTTTCATCTGTACCAGAAAATCACTGAGCAGATGGAACAATGATGTCGGCTGGGGAAGCTCTAATGGCTCTCAGTGGACAAGTATTACAGGTTGTATAACTAATTTGGCAAGTTATCTTCACAAATTGAATAGTCAAAAGCAATAATTGCATATTTTGTCATCTGGTCATGCATGTAAATATTTCAGATGACTGAAGATGAAAATGATATGTATTATTAAAATAGCATTGTCCAAGAGTCTGGGAATGTTTGCTGTTTGCATTCCTATGTGTTTCTTTTTTGAGGGGAGAAAAATCCTCACTCATCTCTAACCTCTTTGGACTGAGTAGTTTCAGAAGTCTCAAGAAAAGGTGTTGATATGTTGAGGTTTTTTTAATAAAACACTCAAGCAAACATGGCATAGTTATGTGACTCAGTGATTAAAGCTCTAATTTAAATCCCCCAGAAGAACTCAAAGTAGAGATTGAGTCTAAAACACAGTGTAAAACACATGAACTTCCTGTAATTTACCTGAAGAGTTAAAAAAGCAGTATCTCAGTAGTTATTAGAGAGTTTTTCATCACTGAAGTCACAGATCACAGAATATAGAATATTCTGGGTTGAAAGGGACCTACAAGGATCATCAAGTTCAACTCTTAAGTGATTTACCTGTGGGAATTGAATGCACAACCTTGGTGCTGTCAGCACCATGCTCTAACCAACGGAGCTAATTTAAGGGTCAGTCAAATTAAATAGATTTAAAACTTACATGCCATTAAATAGCTGGGCTATTAACACATCATCTTTCACTTTAAAGTGTAGACTGTTCATTCTGTTTATCCTGTCTGCCTCAAATAACTTGAGCAAAAATAAACAGAATTGTGGAAGGAAGAATTTACTTTTCAGTCTGCATTTTCCTACTCTGCTTTTCTCTTAAAAGAAGTTGTATTTGCCATATCATGAAGTGCTGACTTCATCATAAAACCCTAGTCATTGTGGTCATTCTTCATAAATTATGGACAGAAGAAGCTTTTTGAGTTAAAAGTTCGCAGCATGGCAGTGGTGCTTTGCCTGTATCTGAAGATGCTGGTGTGTATTAATGGACAAGACAGGAAGCAAGTAGATCTTTCAAGAGTTTCCTGGAAAGGTGTGGGAAGGCTTTGGCTTGAGAGTACAGTGAAACTGAAAAATACTATAATGAACAGTTTATTTTAAGGAGTTCTTTTTCTTGCACATGGAGTCCTCAGAAATCTGTATCAAATCTGTATCTAGTTCCTAGGCATTCTTTTGTTGTGCTGCAAAGCTTTTTTTCCCTAGGTCCTTCTGAAGCTGTGGGGTTTGACTTCTTTTAATTTACAGGCTTCAAATTGCTCACTCCAATTTGCATCTCTGTCAATTTTAAATGCAAATAATAGAAGGTATGTGGAATTGCATGTGTATATTTTGATTGTAAACATGAAATTATATCTGTGATTTTCTCTGTAACACAGAGAAAATCACAAATGTAAAGACTGAACATTGCCCTGGAGAGAGCACATGTGGTTTTAAAACTTTTTTGAGTGAAAGAAGATAGGACAGAAATTGAGTAGAGGTGAGAAAAGAGCAAAGTGTGAGGTGTTTAGCTTGTTGTGCATGCATTTATTTTTGTTCAAAACAGTGGATATCTATGTTGTATTGTAGAGAAAAAGATTTTATATACATTTGAGATATAAATATATTCAGTCTAGATAATTGATTGCTACTGGTGTGGTACATAAGCTTGGGTGAGAGATCAAATGGAAATCTGTGGTAGCATTTTCAAGACACGGTATATGCCTAATAGCAGAAAAATTGGTATGACTAGTTTAATTTCTCTTTTGAGGATAACAAGACTATCAGCTCATTACAATTTACTCAGTGTTCTTTTTTTTGGTTTGAAAAAATAAAGACAAATTGTAATTCTTTTCTCACATGTTCAAATTTTTTATCGACTCTATTGGGTATTTGTTAAAAAAAAGATACTTCAACTGAAATCTGGGATTTCAACTCTCTTTCAGATTGAAACTACTAGAAGTATTCCTGTTTCTGAGTGTGGGTTTTTTTCATATTGTTGTTTACATGTCTATTTCCCTCATTCCAGAAATCTGTTCTTGCTTTTGATACAGGGCTTTATTATTGGTTTTAGATGTTATTATCAATGTACCCTTTTATTCAAGTTTTTAAAGTAGCTCTCTAGTTTCCAATGGTGGTGCAAGGTAAAACAAGCTGTAATTTTTTTTTTTTTCTTCTGTGAAGGCAGAGAAATACCACTTCAAAATAATCTTTGTTCTTTTGCCAGTGTAGAGAGAATTGTTCTTTCATCCAAAGTGCTAGTGAATTTCACAAAAATAGAGAAATAAGTCAACACAGTTAGTAGCACAGTGAGAGCAAGAAATGGCATTGTAAAACTGCAGTTCTCTTGTTTTTTTGTTCCTTGTGTAAGAAGGAATTACAGAAAAGAAAGCACAAAGTTGCTTTTTACCTACTTTCAAGACTTTCTTTGTTTTAGTGCAAGTCTTTCCCTCATTTCTGTGGTCTTCTTTCTAACTACTATTTTCTTAGTATGTGTGTTGCAATAGCAAAACAGAGATGACTGCAACATTTGTTTCCCTATTATAACTAGAATCTAGAAAAGTTTGTTTGTTGGTACTTACTTGGAAATAAGCTTGATCACCACCACAAATTCATTCTGAAAGACATTCTAAATTTAACTGTATCTGATACTCCAAGGAAATTGGACTTTCTGGCATATGTAGGTGTTGCCAGAAAATCCTGTATTTTTTCCTGACAGTGAATATCCAGACAACTGGGTGCTTTTAAATACTGATGTACTAAGGTATTAACTGTAGAGTCATACATGGTTACTCTAGCATCTTAGAGTTTGGAATAGTAAAAAATCTGATGAAAATAACGTTGCTGAAGCAGGTCCATCTTTGTTGAACTACCGTATATTGCAACATAAGCTTATATACTAGTAGCACAATTGTTGGAAATCCTAATTTAGGGTTTGAAAACTCTGTGCTAAATATCTGCCCCACAGAGAGAGATTTCAAGGTATTTCTGTGTATTTGTTTCAAAATAATTTTGTTGCAGATACGTGCTAGTGTGTCACTTTGAAGTTGAAATGATAAATGTACCGCAGTTCAACAAAACACAGTTGATAATTGTGGTCTTAACTGCTACACTGAAAATAAATCGTTCTTGAAATTTATGTTGATGAGATGCTTGTCTGTTGACTGCAAAGAGTTGGCACACCCTATTGTGTGATGGTTCTGTATTGATGGTTCTGATGTTCCTGTTTATTGAAGGAAATCTTTGGGAATCTTTATTTTCCCGTGATTTCTTGAGAAGCCAACATTTTATAACTACCTTTCCTACAACCAGCGGAGGAAAGATTGAACAATTAATAAAAATGTTCAAATTTCTTAGAATTCTTAGTTTCTTGGAAGTATGGATGAGTTCTCCTGCTTCTCTCCTCTTCTGAAAAGGAGCCCCAGCAAGCTTCCAGATGGAACAAATTCAACAGTTGTCAGCTGGGCAAAGGAATGTGAGACTCTAGATACCAAGCATTATGTTGAGGGTAGTGAGGGAGTGATCAAATCCCAGTTGTAACAACACTGAATTGTAACATCATGGCAAAACAAAGAGGTGGTCTATTGAACTATGCTTCTAAATCTCAAAACATGAAGAAATTTTAAAATTCTTGACAATGTGACCTAATAATGGGAAAGAGAATATATACCATTTTTGTGATATTTTTAGAGGAAAACCTAGATTTGATGAAAACTGTTCTGCTGCAGCAAAAGTACAGGATATCTCTAAAACTACAAGCAAGACCCAAGAAGATTGGTGGAGTTAAAGAGATGGAGTTGGTGGGATTGTTCTGGCACTGAACATATTTCTGTGCAAATATTGATAAGACAGGTGTTCCAGAGAATAAGCAGAGTAAGTTACGTAACGTTTTATTCAAATCTGAGTTCAGGGGTAGGCTGTGATTTGATAGAAGAGGTTATCCCTTAATCCTGGCTTTGTTTGCTGACCTTTTTACTTGTCATTAAACTCTTCTCTGTGAAGAAACCTCCGGTACCCAACCACAAAACAAGGGAAAAATATTTAAGTATTTCTAAATCCATTTAGATTCTCTAAGGGAGGTAACTGGTTTAACATAAAACCTGTATATTTGCATTGAGAATGTATATTTTCAATTGAAAGGTATATAGGAGAAATGTCTTACTATAACAGGTAATGCTCAATAACAATAAGAACACCCTGTCTGGGTCTGTTCAGTTGTATGCTGTGTTAGCTAGCCTAATTTCCTGTATTAAAAGAAATAAAGGATGTCTGATACATCAAAGACTCCTTGAAGATGGATGTATGATAGATTTTCTTCACTATTTGGAATATATTCTAGGAATTCAATTAGCTTTCTTAAAAAAAAACAACCAACAAAAAACAAAGGCTCCACAGTCAAGTGCAGTTTTGTGAGCAATATCAATGTCTTAGTGAGCTTGCTTTTCTCATAATTCAGCAGCGTGTAAAAAGGGATAAAAGCCTGTCAAAATAGTACAAGCCTGTCAAGCCTTGCACACTGAGCATGAAATTCATGCAGTTGGTTCTTCCCTTATGTCTGCCCAGCTCCTTGCAGAGCTGTCTCTCTCTCACAAGCTGCAGTTTGTGGGCTTTATTCTCACTCTGTCCATTCAGTGCCAGACATGCCAAATGGTGGGAATTAATGTAAAAGTGATATAAACTAGGTGGGAAAAAAGTGAAGCACAGCTGAGTTTGACTTGTTCTAAAATATTTGCAATTTACTAAAAAAAAATAAAAGAATAGAAACCATAAACATTTCTTAAAATGAAAATTTAGGTTTTGTTTGGTTTCTACACAGAGTTGAAGCATAGAGGTGGCCAAAAATGCGTATGAATAATCACTTAAAAATGTATTGAAATTCTCCAGAATTTTTGCTTTTGACAGCTGAACACAATGTTCCTGAAAAGATTGCACTGACAACTGGATGGAAGTCATCACATCACTTGTTTCTATTAACAAGGAATGGCTATCAGTTCCTGCTTAGCATGAACTGAATTTAAACAATTGATCTGTATCTGAAAAGCTGATTGTGTTGTTGACAAAGATGTAACCTCTCAGATTCTGTGCCAGTTGGCGCTTGTCAAGTTGAAAAAATTTATAATCTTGTGTTGGTTATTAATAAAGCCTTATTTAGACATAGTCTGTTCATTCTAAAGGTGCCTCTTTCTTTCAGACATCTTGGTTAATGAGAAATTAGATGCAAACACAACTCTTGAGATCTTGCTGTGCCTTTACATATTTTCTCTACCTGTTGGGTTTTATTTCTCTCAGTTTTTGATCTTTAAATAGCTCTGTCGCAGCTACATTTTTACAAAAGAGGACACTGTGGAAGGGAAAAATGTAGATTTATTCTACATAAATGCAACTAAATTGTTTCCTCTTAGGATGAAAAAGTTAAATTTACATGAATCAGGATAATGTAAACAGTGCATAAAAGTCTTGAGGTAAATCAATAGTTTATGCTTTTTCTAACATCTGAAAATGCTTTCGTCGGCCCTTCTCAGCCAATATCTAATAAACTCTGCTTCCTCATTTAGTATAATGGCTAAATGTTACCATGCAGAAAGAAGGAAAAATGTGCATTGTTGGACAGTGCAGTGTACTTCTGCTGATCAGAAAAAACATGCAGTGGGCTGCAGCCCCTTTCTTGAAGCATCAGCACTAATGACAAATGCTTTTGTCATTCAAGTTTTCTTGCATTAGCTACCCAGAGAAGTCTGAGCAAAGCCTTTTCAGATACATATTCCCTCCATGCAGTTCTTTACATGTTGCAGTATTGTTGCATATTTAAAGCCCTGTGCTCTAGAAGTGGTAGTTATTTAAAGTTAACTGATTAGAATTTGCAGTTGCATAATTGCAGTGTGTTGCAGAAGGAGGAGCTATGGGAGCAGGAATGGAGTATTGATTAGTATCCCACAGGATGTAGTAGTTGCCTGACTACAATTTTCTGTAGATGTATCAGGATTTTCATTGTGGGATTCTAACCAGTATTCATTATTTTTGAGAAGCAGTTGATTATCCCCAGCCTTGGCCCCCTGGAAGCCACATTGATGCTTGATAATACACTGTAACCACAGCTGCAGTTATCCTGCAGTTATCAGTAAGACTCTGTATACTCATTAGGGAGTCTCAAAAGACTGGCAAAGACTGTTCTTTAAATGAAACAGACTTCTCTGAATGAATTGTCAACATTCAGGTCCTTGGGGATCTGCACAACTGTTAACAGGAGACCCTTTTTAGGTAACTAGGGCTGATCTGACAGAACTTGCTGAAAGTGTTAAAGATTTTTGACACTGTGTGACATCATCTTATAAGCAAACTAAAGACTTGGTTAAGGTACAATCATCATTTTATGTTACAAAAGAAAATTTGACTTAGCATTATTTGTTTTAATGGCTTACTCTCAAAGTAGGTGGTCATTCAGTCTTCCACAAAGTCTGTGTCACTCAGTATTTACATTACTATCTGTGGAAAGAATGTGTGTTTGTATGTACACAGTACTAAACTGAAGTGGGTGGCAAACGTGGTGAAGAGCCTTAGACTTCAAAATAATCAGGTGCAGAAGGATGTGGAAGAAACACTCAAGGTTTTTTTTGCTTCTTTGTGGTAAGGACTGTCCTTGGGCTTTCCAGGTCCCTGAATTTAATGGCAGAATTGGAAGGCTGATGTATTATCCTCTGTACAAACTGGGGACCACTTAAGCAATTTTGATGTAAAAGCATTTATGGGACTGAGTACAGTGCGTCCCAGCATCCTGCATAAGCTGGGTGCTATTGTTACAAGGCTGTTTCTTTGCTCACCTTTGAAAGGTCGTTGCCTTCAGAGATTTCCAATGAAGCAGGAGGAAAAAAGCAAACATCAGCTCCATATTCAAGGAAGGTGAGAAGGAATATCAGGATCTGTAGGCAGGTCAGCCTGGCTTTGGTGTCTGGAAGATGATGGAGCAGATCTTCCTGGAAGCCATGTTCAGGCACAGAAGGGCCAAGAGCATGATTGGAATTTATCAAGGGCAAGCTAATTGTCCTCTGTAATAAACTGAATGTCTCAGTAGATGGGGAGAGAATGGTGGGTGTTGCTTACCTTGACTTTAGGAAGGCATTTAATGTGATCTCTTAGAGGCTGTTTGTACAAACTGGAGATAGGTGGCTTGGATTCATGGTCTGCAAGGTGGGCAGAAAATTAGCTGGACTGCTGTGCTCAGATTGCTGAAGCAAAGTCCAGCTGGTGGTAGGTAGTGCTCTTCAGGTGTAAAGTTGGATATTTTGTAAATGACCTGCAGTGGAGGGAGTGTGCTGTGTGCTCATGGATGATACTGCCTTAGGGAGGTTAATGAACTGAGGTTATAGGGCTTCTTATCAGAGACACTTTGGCAGTCTGAAAGAACAGGCTGGCAGAAAAGTCATGAAGTCTTAGCAGCATGAAAGATGGTAGAGGAAAGTTCACACACTTTCCCATTGGCAGAAAGGAGGAATTTTTGATTCCATTTCATTACAGGGCTGTAAAAGTAGCCTACAGAATGTTCCAGTGACTAAGAGAAAGAGGTGATACAAGTGTGATCCACTTTGAAGTCAGGAAGGGATCCTGCATTTCTCAGTAGTGGTCAGCAATGTTGTTTTCATATCCTGAAACAGGAGGAGGACCCCCAAAATTGATTTCTGCCTACAATCCAAAGTTTGGAATATTTTTTTTTTCTCATGACTTCTTTAAGCCAAGTTGTGCTTTTCTAATGTGGTCAGCTTGGGTAGGTAATATTCTTGGGTTTCACCTGAAACAAGGTAAGAATAACTTGAGGAACAGAATTATGTTATTTAATAGCATCTTAGCTGTTATCTGGATGATAATGGGCTGATGTGATCAAATACTGATTGAGAAGTTAAGGGGTTCTCTTTTACCTCTCTCCTGCTCCTCCCCATGTAATTATTTCATGGCACCATATATTGGGGTGGTGGGAGAATGAAGGAAATAGATGGATACAAATTTTTTCTTCCCAACCAACTGCAATAAAATAATCCTTTGTGTTGGGAAAATCACATTCAAATATTTGATTTCACAGTGCCAGATTAGACACAATATAAAGGTAATTTTAAAATATGCAAATAAATAGGTCTATACTCAGTAGTTCAGTAGTGTACTGTATCCTAAGGAGCTGGGTTAATCTGTGCAACAAAAGGATTATATAGAAACTGCATTTTTGTGATGTAATGTGGTAAGATGACTAACAATTATGGTAATTTATGATACTGTTTCACTCTTTCCATGCTCCCTAAAATAAGTCTGTATTTTTAGGTGTTATCTTCATCAATTTAGGCTGGGGAAGGGCACCTCTTTAACTTGGACCATAATGTCCATATAACTAGTTGTGTGAGGAAAATGGATTTCAAGTGTTTTACTAGAAACCCACTTGAAGTAATGTACAGAATGGTATAAAACAAGTGTAAGTGAATTTCTTCTGGGGATTTTTCTTCCGTTAAAAACATATCGATTTTGCTTATAGGTATTTCTTACATAAATGCATGTAAGCAAAAACATAAATGAGTCTGGTAATGCTCAAAATCAAATAGAGTGTAAGTAATTTGTATTTAGGATAACATTATTAGAAACTCTAGAATCATTACTTGTCAAAGCTTTTTATTTTCTCATTTCATAGTTTTAGTGTTAATAGTTCAATCTTCATAAAAATTAAAAATGTCAATCTTAACTTTTAAACATGTAAGAATTAATAAGTAGAATGAAGTGTCTGTGTTACATACAAACTTGCAGGTTGCCAGTAATTTGATTGACAAGCACTGTGTGGAGTTACTGGTGACTGATGCTTCTGCATACTTTTGTATTTTTAGAGTTGCCTTCTAACTGGCATGCACAGATGGCCATAGGTTATGATTTTTGTGTGTTTCTGAATTAAATATAACATTTATATGGTACTTTAAATTGCATTGTCTCAATATCTTGTGTTAATTACTCTATATGGGTTTTGATATTAATTGGGAAGTTAGAGTGTGGGATTTTTAGTACTAATAAGAAGAACACTTGTTCTCATTAAGCAGTCAGTGTTATTTTGTGGTAGCAGAAGTTGTTTAAAGTTTTCTTGGGAAAAAAATACTCTGATTTGACACCTTTATCATGCTGATAATAAAGAATGTTCTGCCACAAAGTAAGTAGTTTCAGTGGTATTAAAGTCAAAAGACCATAAAGTATTTAGGACTACTCTTACCTAGAGTTTAAAATGCTTTTAGAGAAACCCTGTGAACTTCTGTTTGAAATACCAGGCTTGTTCTGCTTGTCTATGAAGTTCAGTGTGGTATATAACTTCTTTCCCCTCTCAGATTCTTGTTAAGATGAGGACAAAAGTCTGTATTCTAGGATGTGATAAATTGCAGTTATGTGTGTTTAATACAAAGAAAATTATAATTGAGAAGAAAAATTAGCACATAGAAGATATGAAAATTTCTGTTTTACCAGAATCAGACTTGCCTCTTTCCATCCATTATTACCAAAATTTAGATTGAAATTTAGCCTTGCTTTGGGCTCAAGGAAGAGGTAGACTCACTTCTTCACTGCTTTGCAGTCTCAGGAATGTTTTCCTAAGTTTACTTTTTGGGAAAGAAGAGCAGCATAGGAAAAAAGTTACAGAACAAGGCAGAAATTTGCTGACTGCTTCTAGTATTTAATTACATAGTTTCTTTGCTTTTTATGCTGTACCTATTCTGTAAGACATTTCTTCTGAATTGAGTATTTTTAAAGACATAAATATAGTGGGATTAATGTGCTTATATGTTTAGCCATGTTACAGTATTGTAGTTGTTTTCTTTAAATAGTTACCCTGTGAGAACTCCAAGGGATTAATTAAAGGCATCTCCAGCTGTTGATTTAACTATATTTAGTCACACAGCTGATACAACTATAGACTTATTAAAGAACAGGTGTTAAACCAGTTGCTTTAAGAAGAAATAAATTGAAGCTACTACCTAAGCAATGCTCACATTGTTGATAAATTTATTTTGGTGATACATACTGGTATATGTCTGATGACTCTGCTGCTTTCCAGAAATTGAAATTCTGAATAGATTAATGTTTTAAAGCTTATATTTAGCCTCTAAGTTGCTACTATGCTTTAAAATATATGTTTGGGGTTTATTTTTTTCATAACCCTGACTGAAGCTCACTATCAGTGCAAATCCATTACTTCTTTTTTAATTTCTTTTGGTCTGTGGAATATTCATCTCTATGGTTTATTTAAGTATTCAGTTGTGAACAGTTAATGAAGTATGATTCTCCAGGTAAGAATAAGAGAAGTTGATCCTATTTGTAACTCACTGGACTTCTCTGGGTCTGTAGGAATCAACTGCTGTAAATGTAAAGCCTAATCCTACAATTTTGTTGAATCAAACACAATATTGAGAGAAATAGCAGATATAAAATTGCACCTAGTGCATAGTTTTAATGCTTAAGTGCTTTTTGCCTTCTGCTCAGGAGGGCAGTATCTGCCTTTTAATTTCAGAAGATAACTTGTTTCACAAGGCTGAATTATTCAAGAATGGAGTGGGAGAAAAGTACTTCAAATCTTAAACATATTTGTAATTGTACAATCTTGCAAAAAATGTCAATGCAGAAACTTGCTAAGGAGTTCAACTTTATAAAGTATTGTACTAATTATGGCCTCTGTCTAATGATTTTTCTATCAAGTGTGTTTTGTCTGTTCCAAAGGCTTTAAGATGTGATGCCTTTTGCAAGTTCCAGGCATTTTTGATTGTTTTTTAGTTTTTTGCTTTTGTTTTACCTGTGTCTTCATCTGATCAGATTTATTGAGCACAAGCTTTGTCTTGATTGCTGTGTATGCCTTAAGGCAGTAGAAACACTCAGCAATCTAACTTCCATTTGGTTGGTGTCATGTATCACGTGTACCTTACCTAATTTAGTCTAATACATGCACCAGTGGCTTCGTTTTATTAGTTATTCTTAAGTTTTAACGCAATATCTGAAACTTTTTATTTTGACAGCTTCTCATTAAGATGAAGGGGTATCATGTTGTTACACATCAAGACCGTGATGGACAGAGTTGTATCTCCTTTCGGAGCTCAAAAATTTTATGTATTATTCTGCCTGTCACAGCCTCTACCACTTACTGTTCAGCTGTTAAGTGTTATTAAGATATGATCATTTGATAGCTTGACTTAAAACACCAGAGATCAAATTTTCTATGCACTTCCTAAAGTCTGTCTTTTGTTTGTGTCAGCAAAACGTATTGCATCCTGTGCTTTCATTCATGGGAAACTGATACTAAAATCATAGTGTAGACTTACACCTTTAAAACAGCAGCTGTGTCAGTTAATAGAATCTCATCTACATTTACATCTTGTTTAGGGTCCTGCATTTCCTTGAGATTACTGTTCTTAAATGGATGCCACAGCTGAAGTTACCCATAGCCTTACGTGGATACCAGAACACCCCAGAAAAGTGTCTGAAGATAAATGTTGACACTTTTTTTTCTGAAGGATGGTAGGAGAACGTGTTCATACAGTCCAATGAACTGTACTGTAACTGTATGGAAAACAATTAATGCTTTCAGAGTATCTAAATCTCATATTAGAATGAGTTTTTAGGAATGAATTAATATATAAAGCCATCTTCTGGGTGTAAATTTTCAAAAGACTTGTGAGATGTGAAGGACGACATGGCAAAGCAGTGAAGTTTTCTAGTTCAAAAATTAGTTGAAAACATAAGTTATTAAAAACTTGCAGTTTAGCAAAGTAGTAAAACCTTTCTTCCCTCATTCTTTTATAAAAGTTAAAATTAATTGTAACATATTTATGACCATTATTAAAATTTATTCAGCAAAACTTTTGCTCTGGTCTGGAATTTACTTACGATGGCAAGTTGGATTATTTTAGAAGAGCTTAGGGAGTAGAGGAAGAAACATTTTTCTTTAACATATTTGTGAATCCATTTGTTAACATTGTGATAAGTCCTCCTACTTCCCCACCTCCCTTCCAAAAGTTGTTTCAAAAGGTTTTAGGATATTGAAGACTTGACTTTGTGCCATTTGGGGTTTTTTCAACCTAGCTGAAGATAATTTCAGGATCCAGTTTTTAACTAAAAGCTGCTGTTAAACAGAAACCTGGTGGAGCAAGAGTGTGTTTCTATTGGTGCAAAACTCTTTTGCCTTCCTATTGTTACTGAGCCTCTGGAACCTGGCAAAAGTATAGACAATGCCTTTGGAGACAGCGCCCAACTGGTGATTCTCATCACTTAATGTAGGGAAAATGAGGGTCGCTTGTATGTCGGCACCTTGAGCCTGGTTGGCCAAAGATCCTAATGTTTCAGGCTTCAAGTATGGATGACCTGTGGTTTTTCTAGAAAGCAGCACGAAACAAGCTTCTGTTGGCCTCTCATTTTTGTCACTAACAGCTTGTCTCAGTCCAGTTATTTCCTCTTGGCTTTGTGGGCATTCGGTACTAATGTGGGTCAGATGATTTTTTGACCTTCAATATCACCAGAGGGAGGCAGCATTTAATATGAGAAGAGTAAAATGACAAAGTAGTTAGGATCAGTATATAAATCATTTAAGTAGAAGCCGTTTAGTTAAAGACCCGTTGAGCAACTTTTTTAGAAGTTAATTTAAGGCATTGCTTTTGTTGAAGCAGTCCAGCATTGAAATGTGCTTGGTATACTTGTGTCAGCCATTGTAACCTGACTTAGAGTGAATTTTCATATACTTAACTTCCATTCTGTGTCCAGAAAGTAACCCAGCTGTAATGAACTTAGCTGGTCCTAGATCTGTTCCTATTTAAACTCTTGGGACAGGGAAGAGCAGACCAGATCAGAACCGCACTAATTCTGAGGCTTTCCAGCTCACAGTGCCATCTGGCGGGGTTCATTCCAGTTCAGCGCCCTTGGTAATTAGCACTGCCAGCAGTACTCTTAACTTGATAAAGACTGGCTAAAAAGAATTGCCTGAGGTGCCGTTTCTCTCATTATCCTGGGCTGTCCTTCAAGATACCATAGCTATCTATAATTGTAAATTCTGGTAGTCCCATTGGTTTTCTTCAGAGAACTCCAAAGGAATGGCTGTCTCTGAAGCTGAAAGACTCTCAGGTTTTTATTTAGGAAGACACTAGGATTTCTTCTTTGGAAATTTTCTTATTCTTATTATCATCAACTAGTACTCATGAGCCACTTAAGTTTCCATAAGGGGAGACATTCTGAGGTCCTGTTCAAGCTATTTGGGAAATCCTGGCTGTGAGTGCAACATAAAAATCAGTAGATTGAAAATTCTTCATTTCTTGTTCATTCAGCCTAATGTTACCCGTTTTGTAAACTCAGCATCTGTTGAATAGAACAAATAACCTAAAGCTCTGTTTGGCTCAACAGATAAGCAGATTGAAACTTGCAAAGAACATTAATTCTTTACTTACAGGTTGGCTTTTCAGCAATGTGGCATAATATGTTTAAAGTATTTGCAGGTTGCTTGCTCGTTTATCTTCTTTTAGTGGGTTTTTATCTCAGGATTTAAAAAGAGTTGTGATACTCTCTTATTTGTTGATTAGCAGAATACAATCAGTAGACTTCACTAGAAAGACATCTGTTTATTCTCTGTGTTGGCAATTTTTCATTCATCTTACTTTCAGTATCCTTTGCTTAGTATAGACATCAGGAACCCAGAAGAAGCAGGCACTATAAACTTGCCTATACTTCAGGAGTCAGTGTTTTGCCAAGACAACCGTTAGTGCTTAGATCTTCTGAGAATATGACAAAAGTGACAAAGTGACACTTTCTTCTCTAATGCCAGTTAACTGTTCAGCATCTCTTCAGGGGACAGACTAGCTTTTACAAAACTTGATAGCCTAACAGCAGATGAGTTTTAAACAGCTCAAGTGAGATTTACTGCCTAAATCTCAGTGTTGCTGTCTCCATGACTCTCTCGTGGGTGAAAGAGAGATTATGGCAGATATTTTTTCAGTTGTCCAGGGTAAAGTGGGATGGATAAGCTTAAACCACAGCAAATGTCCAACTTTTAAACGATGCCAAAATTTCAAATTCAGGTTGGCTTTTTTAGTTGGTCACTATTGATTTGCAGGACACCCCAGTCAAGGATTCTTAGGACGTATATGTGCTTAGTAAATGATCAAAACAAATTCTACCAATGGGCTCTGCTTTTTGTTCTTTTTGTGTTACTGAAATCTTCTGTAGGAATAATTACTTTCCCGTGGTCAAAGGGAGGAGTCTCTTGCCCTAACATTACTAGGGCAGGTGATTCTTAAATTAGTCCTTCACCTTTTAAGACAGGTGGCTGTCTGTCTCAGTCTACATATTTTGGTTTCACTTTCACTCTCAGTAATCTTTCAGAGTTTATGTGTTATTATCATTCAGTGCTGGGGATTAGGAGCAATATCATTAGAAAAGCTTGAGCCTTTCTATCACAGGACTGGTTATGATCTCTCATGATGAGTTTCATGATATATCCAAGTGTTACTGTGTACTTGCAGCCACAGTGTGTCTGGGTCTGGGATATATCATAGTTGCCACTTACACAATACAGTTTGCCACACAATGCATGTTATACATTCAGGTGCAGCTTAAAGTGGATTTTGTAGCATTTGTTCTATATGCAGAATAACTACACCTTTCTGATGCAAATTTGTGTTTTTACATTGGTGGGAAGTTTCAAGCAACATCTGACAAAAAATTCTATTTCACTTTTTCTAACCCTCATTATGCTCAGTTGCAGATACTGTTCCTGTGGAGACTTTCAGTCTGCTAAATAAAAAATTTAAAATATGCTTTCTATACTTAAATAAGGTGTTGGCATTGAAGCACTGAAGCCAGGATTTGTTTGTTGGGCTTTTTCTGCTGTATTGTGAGGCAGCCATAACAAATGGTATTATTGTTATCAAATTCTGTTCTACAAAACGGGATTGCCTGGGGGGTTTTCAGCCATACCATAAGTATTTAATCACCAAACTGATGTTTTAGTCATTTACTGTGGTAGGCATTGAGAGCCATTTCAAAGTTTAATGGTTTGTTTTTCTTGGTTGCTGCCAAGTCATGCTGCTTGCTCTGGGGTAGCTTGCTAGGTTAGCTCTTCAGCAGAGCTACACACCACCCCTGTCAGTCCCCAGCTGCTCTGTGATGTGGAATAATTCCATCCTGGGTGCAGGACGTGAGGTTTATTTTTATTAACTCACATGCAGTTCTTGTTGGCTTCAGCTTCCAGCACGTTGAGGTCTCACTGTATGGTGGTTCTTCCTTCTGCTATATCTGGCTTTCCACCATGTTGTGATCCATGACCTTCCTTAAGATGTATTCAGTTTTATCATCCAAATTATCTATAAAAAATATTACAGGGCTAGTTAATGTCTTTCAGGCATTAACTACTGTTTTGAGCTAGAGACCAGAAGATTCAGAAGTCCTTGTCTTCGTACATTGAATGAGTGATCTGAATATGACCTGGGCCAGCACAGAACATTTCTCATTGGACACCAGACTGTTTGAGAACTTCTGACAAAGAACAAGTCCCTGTCTGTGAGGACTTACTAATCTGAAGTTTAAGCAGTGTCTGAAACATCTTTTGAAGTTATAGTAGTTGAGAAATGCAAAATCATGATGTGAATCTCCATTCATGCTCTTTTTGTACTGTGTAAAAATAAAAAAGTGTAATTACTTGTTTGTGGCAGCTTGTCTGAGGTTCCTTTTTGTTGTCAGTCTTTAAGTTTGTGACTCATCCTTTTATACTTTTTCTTTGAATGAATATAAACAAAGAAATAGGGGTTTGTACTTGAGAAGCTGTGAGAGATGAACAGATCTTTCTCTTTCTGTAGCTGTGAAATGGAAATGAGTTTGATTTTAGAAAGTTGAAGTTTGAATCTAACAATGTTTGTTTACAGGTACATGAAGTGTGACTGTACAGCTGTACTTGTACAGGATGTGCTATGAATTTCTTCACAATTAGAAGGCATTTCTTTCAGTAACTGCAGCAAATATGTTTTATACTATTTCCTAGCATTCTTCCTTGGAAGCACTGAGCACTTTCAATTTCTGTTGGCTGTAATATCTCTGAAAATGAGGCTGTCCAGATCTCTTACCTTATCTGAGAATGTTAAGGAATAACAAGCATTCATAAAGCAACATCCAGTTTTAAATGGTGCAGAATGTGTTTCTGTTCTAAAAAGTATTTTATGCATGTGAACTAAAAATATAACTTTTGATGCTTTACAAATATAGCTCATTGCTTTTCAGGGATATTTTTCAGTATTGTCTTCTACTGGTGTATAGGCAGTGATTAAATGTTGCAGCTTTTGTTCAGACTTTTTAAAAAGTGCTTAAGAGATTAAGTTTCACATTATGTTGGAGCCAAATTTTGTTTTACCATGGACTTTTACTCTAGAAATAATTCAGTCAGACCATATTTGAAACTACTCAATGGACAGTGTTACCCAGCAATCCAGACTGCTGGTGCAAGTGCCAGAGGTCAGAATCTGCTGAAGGTAGCTGAATAAATAAATAATGCTGCTGTTGTAATTATAGCAGTACATTAACTGTCATAACTTACGTGATTTACACAAGTAATCCCCTCCACTCTGCAAGTTAGTTCCCTTCTGTCCCAAGGGTAAGTATTTAGTTCCTAACAGCGATTGATTCTTCTCTGCATTTCTGATTTTCTGCCAGTTGGAGCATACTGACATTTAAAAGTGAAAATAATGTTGTACCAGGGTGTTGGTAATTTTGGTGCAGTCTGTGATGTGGGAATTGGTGCTCTAGTATATTGATTTGGGATTAATTAGTAGGAAGTTATAATTAGAACTAGATAAATGCATATATCTAAATACCTAAGTTCTTCTATTCAATTATTCTTTTGCTGCGGGAAATTGTTTTGCAAAGTATACCTATTGTCAGTCTGCATGCTGCTCTCTTGTGACTACAAGAGAGTGAAAAACCACTGGTGACTCTCAGTATTTTTCTGTTTATAAGAAACAACATCTTGTGACAGAATTTATTGCTAATATCCATTTTCCAAACTGGTGTAAAGCTGAGTCGCTGTTGTAAATGACACTTCTGAAAATCTGGAAATTACCAAGTAATTCTTCCTGCACAATTTTATTGTCCCTTTTTATGCATTAAAAGGAAGGAAACATATTTTCTTTCTTGGTTCATTGTACGCTGGAGATTTGATAGGAATATTTCAGACAATAATTTTTTTTTCTAAATGCTATGAAGTGAACATGCCTGTTTCCAACAGTTTTGGGGTTTTGCCCAGAAGCAGGACTTGAAAAAAACCTGTGAGCTGGGAATTGCAAGTTGTTAGTTTATTTAGTTGCAAAAGCTGAGAGTCAAGGAGCGAAATAGATTGTTCTTTACTGCTGAAAAATACAGATGAAATTTTTAACAGAATTCAGTACTGCTTGCAGGATCCAAGCAAGATCTTACCTGCATGATGGGACAAGCTGGAGGCAATGTCCTGACAGGTCAATAGTGTTAAAAATGCTCTGGATTGCTTTTCATATGTGCTAGAAATGTGCTAAGTGGATCATGGCTGACTGTGTTCCCGATGCTTTCCCAGGATAAGGTGCTCATTCTCTGTTGGCTCTCAGAGAGCCTGTTCTAAATGTCCTTCAGCTTCTGTTTCCTTGCATCCTTCCTCCTCCATGAGTACCTCCCGCGTTTACATTCTTGGCTCTTGCTTGCAAGTTTTGTAACTCAGCAGAGACTTGACATTGAATTGTTTCAAAACTGCAGATTCAGAACTGATGGAAGCAGCATTAAGTTCTCCACAGGCTTAGTTGTGGCATAATTAAGCTGGTGTGTTTGGAAGACAGGATAAGGCGCTGTATCAGAGTGTATTTGTTTCACATTTTGTTCACACCAGTACAATCTATTTTTCTAGAAATACAAAATCTGGAGGTATTTTTAATTAGTATTGGAAGTATTTTTAATTTTAGAACTTCTTTTAGTTCTAAAGAATTTGTTTTCCTTGGCTCCCATGACTGCTGTGGACTTTTCCCTGCTTGTCATTGGAACAATGATAGATCCTTGACTGTAGTTCATGAGAAGGAATTTGGTATCTAAGACTCCCTTGTTTTGATATGAGCATCACAAAATGTGTTTGGTCAGCAGTTGCTTTTTGCTGTGGTGCTTCTCTTATTTCTAGCTTTTAAAATTTGATTAAAAATATGAATTTAAAGTCATATTGCATTAGTAGCTGGACAGTTCTTTGTGTACCTGAATGTGTGGGGTTAAAAGTGCTATGATTTGTTCATGCATCCTTCACTAATAGTGCAGTTATTTCCAAAGTCTTAGATCCTCAAGTGGAATTTGTCAGTTGAGAACTTGTGTAATACAAGAATGTAACATTTTCATGTTCACAAGTGTTTAGCTTTCATATGTGCTCTTCTTTATCAGTGTTTAAACAGAAAAAAAAGCAGGATCTGCGTATAACTGCCATGGTAGGTTTTAATCTGTTAATTCTGAAGAAGTGAAAGTCGACAAGTTTGAAAGGAGGGAAATCTGCCTTGCCCAGATGCTTCAGTTGAAATATGCAAAATACTTGAAGAGAGACAAGGAGTGATTCATTTGTCCTTGAGCTACACATCTAATTTTGTAGACAAATAAAGACTGTAAAGCTGCTTTTAAAAAGCCAACTTAACTTTCCATTACAGAAGATTTCAATCAAGTTGGGGAAGAGAGTTCTTGACCAGTGGCACTATATGTTGTTTATTACTTAGAAATAAAACATTAAAAAAGCAAAATCTCTCTGTAGATACACTTGAAGTCAGGTTGTTTGCTTTCTATCATTGAAACATTTGAACAAATTCTGCTTTTCTTTTGGACAAACTGAAAGTATTTTATTGAGATAAACTTACAGTTTTGGAGGAGAATGTAGTAATATCCTAAGCGAACAACTGAAATCTTTTCCCTTACTATTTTTGAGAAACCAAATCATTTTGAGAAACTTAATCTCTCTTTAGTTGGGTTTAGGGGTGGTTGATTGGCCCTTTTGGGGTTTTTTTTCTCTTAAACTTTGAAGTAGAAGGAGACCTTTCTTTTCTTGTTTAGAATTTTTGAATTTACTGGATTTTTTTTTAATAACAAAAGATACATATTTTAAAAATAGAAAAAAATCACAAAGTTGAACTAATTAGAAAAGTAGTAGGGAGGAGGTAAGTATTAAGTACTTAGGTGAGCATATTTGGCTCAGCACATGTTCAGGTCCTCCTCCTCTAAACAGAGCAGAAGCCATATGCCAAGCTGTTGTCCTAAGAAAGGAGAGGAGGCTGAAGAAACCCACAAAGAAATACAAATGAAAGGACAAAAGCATAAACCAGCCACATGTCAGAGCTGATCTCTCAGTGGTGCATTTAGACTGGGGCTTCTCAGCTCTCTTGGGGCCAGTGAGAACTAGAAAGCCCTTCAGGTGGCATCTTCCACTGTAACCAAACAGTGACTGGGAAAGGGGATCCGTGTGTCCTGTTCACTTTGGATGTTCCTGAAGAAGTTGGATGGAAGCCTGGCTTTCTCGACTGGTGAATATCACAAGCAAATGCTGTCTTTTCTATATTTGTTTTCTTACAATTGCAGCATGTTTATTAAAAAAAACATGGTATTTGAGTATTAGTTGATGTTGAAAGTTTAAAGTTTTAGGGTCTTTATTTGTATGTTGGAGCTTCATGTATGAAATGTAGTATATAATGTTGGATGCTTCAATTGGAAAGTAATGATTCTTGTTTTCAGATTTTATTGATAGGATCTTTTTAGTTTTGAATTTTAATTGGTAAACCCCAATGTGCTTGTTTTACTTATTTGAACAAAACTTCTGTTCTTGTTAAGAAAAAAAAAATAAATGGATTTTCTTGTGTAAACCACTGTAAAGTGATTAAAAGTGATAAGCTCTTCAAAAGGCAGTGTCTTACTGTATTTGAATAGCTTATATACTAATTGGTTTTTAAACTGTGTGCCTGGCTCACCTGTGACTTTTTGTTCATCAGCATGTTTTGCTACAAGGTAGTGTGTCTTGTAATCTGCTCACTTTCTGGTTTTAGAGTATTCCCTCAATAAGTATTTTGCCACTTAGCTATTTCTTTGTGTTTTCAGTAACTGTGTTATAGCAAACTTTTTTAAAAGCTTCATATGATACTTGCTTTAAGAGAAGTTTGCTTTTATCTGTCTCTGAAATAAAAATTAAAAGGAATTTCTGTAAATTATTTTAACATTCCTATGAAATTGAAAAATGAGATGAGGTTATTTCATTGTGTTTGTCCTTTATAATGACATTTGTACCTTTACCTTTGAATGTCTTGATTTTTAGGTATCAGTCTATGGAACAGTAACTTTCGAGTATGAAACTGAAAAGGAATTAATTAACTGGGTGTTGGTTTACATTTAAGATTTTGTCAAAGCAAAGTATCTAAATGGAAAAATAATCTGGGTCTGTCTCACATATGCAATACTAACTTCCACCGTGTTTTCATTAGTGATTAATTGGAAGCTTTCTGTAGAATAGTGGGTAAGGCTTTGTAGAGGATGTCATTAGTAATAAAGAGGAAAACTCACCTTTAACAAGATTTTGTCTTCTCTACAGCTTGCCCAATTTAGGCAGCGGAAGGCACAAACTGATGGTCAAAATGGATCAAAGAAGCAGAAAAAGAAGAAGAAAACAGCAAACATCAAAGATGAAGAATCAATACAAGATGGGATTGAAAGTGATCGATCTCGAAGTGATGAAATATCCACAAGCAGCAGTCGAAGGGGAGGAGCTGCTACTGCTGACTTTGCTATTATCAGGACTTTGCATAGTGGAGAAATTATCAAACACACCCCAGCTTACACCATTGAGGTAAGTTTGTCTCAGGCAACAGTCACTTTTGGGGTGAGTGGGCATAAAATAATCCATTCATTTTGAGAGTGGAAATAAAGGAATTGGATGAGATTTTGCACACTATTTCCTTTCTTCTTCTGATTGACTTAGTATGTTCAGAGAAGACACTTTCTACTTGTCTACTGGCATAATTTTTTATTGTAGTCAGTTCCCTGTAGGGTATGGAAAGTGTGTTCGTATTGCTATACTCCTTAAATGTGCATAAATTAATTTTGTTTTATTAGAAGTTGTGGATTGAAGTGGATATTTGGTTTCTGCACTTATGGCTACACCAAAATCTGAAACTAAACATCTTTCTTGTATTCGTGATGTAATTTGAGTCACTCTGGTTAATGAGGACAAAGAATGAATTTAGAAATCACTACTGAGATCTGAGTGGCTTAAGAGACTGGCAAACAGTTACTCTACTTTTACTACTTAATGAAATATAATTCTAATTACCATTGGCTGAAAGTACTTGCTCTGGGAAGTTTGGAAGATGCTGTGTGACATACAGTGGCAGTCCAGTTAAGTTCTAAGTGGACAAGAATTCATGTAATGTCATTACAGATAGAAGGGACAAGAAGGGCTGATATTATTTACAAAATAACTTTCTCCATTTTTGAAACCAGTGCTTCTGCAATTACATGAGTGACATTCTGAGGAGGCATCTCAATGCAAAATCCCAGCTCTGTGCAGATGAATAGAGTAATTTTTGATGTGGTACAGATAAATGCTCTGCATTTTGACTTGCCAGTCCTGTGCTGGGATAGTCCATTTGTAACAATTTTGGCTCCATTATTGAATTTCCAGCAACTGAGGACTAACTGAGAAATTACACTTTTTGAAATGTTTTTGCATTTTTGTTAACAAAACCCCCAAACTTACCATGATGGAGAGGCAGATGGACTAAATCATACATGCAAATGAAAACTTGTAAAGTAATTGATCAATTTATTTTACAGTTTTAAGCCTATAATACACTAGATTATATATATCAGTAATATATATATATATCAATACACTAGACATTTTGAACCTTGTAGTTATGTGCCTTTAATATGTAGCTTTTAATTCTTAGAAAGCTCATGTTAGGATTTCAAAACTGTAGTAACTCAATAGAACTGTCTCTTCAACTCAGATTTTCCTGGAGGAGGTAAGAAATTTGATAGCAAAATAACTATTTTCTTAGATCAAGATATGACTTCTTTGCCTTCTAGAAAAAGAGAAAGATATATTTTATTGAATGAATCAGATTATATACAGCTAATGAGAGAAGACTGCTAGGGAAGAGAGGTGTTTAGAATCACTTAAATTGTTGTTTTAATGATGTAATAGTCTGCATAAATGGGACAACTGTATGAAGTTATTTCCTTGATCAAATGTATTTTGAAGTTGCAGATGGACTCTGCTAATGTATTTCCTTTGTTAGAATAAGTATCTCTAGTACAGTGGGAGAAACAGGGTAAAATACAGAGTCATAGAATAACTTGGGTTAAAAGGGGCCTTTGAGGTTGTCTGGTCTGATCCTGTGCTCAGAGTGGGTCTAATTAGATCAGGTTGGTCCTAGTGGCCTGTGTTGGCCTCTAAATGCATACAGTGCAAGACAGAGATGATTTTAGAACTGGAAAAATATCTGCATTTCAGTTGCTAAAGAATGTGTGTATGATATATCTTAAGATGGGGTATGATTTTTCTGAGGTCTGTCTTACTTCCAAAGCAACTTGTCTTTTGTTTAAGTAAATAAATATGGAGATGCATTGGGGTTTCTGGTTTGCTGATGGAGGTGGTTTGTTTCTTTTTTAAAATGTAGCTTTCAAAGACTAAGCATTAGAATCACGTGAATCTGTAATTTGACTCTATTGAGTTATTTAGTGACTTTTATACCAGTATTCATTTCCACAAAAAAGAAAAAACACCCTCCTCCCAATTGGGAGATCATTTTTCTTTGTTAAATGTGGTCTGTAGCTTCCTTACTCATATTACTTAAATAAATAATTGGTATTTTGTAGTTGGAAGGTGATGGCTAAAGTCTTCGCAGTATTAATAGAAGGGGAAAAACTCTGAAAGTGTTTCAGTGAATCTCATAATTTACTGGTTTTAGTTTTACAAGTGCAGTGATTTGGACCCAGAGCCTGTATTACAGTAATTGGATTGGAGCTTGCTGAGTTGAAATGGCAGCCACTGTAATAGGCAGTTTCAGGCTAATCTCTGCCATGGAGAATTACAGCTTTGAGCTGTTTGCTTTTTCACCCAAAATTAAGTCGATGGAGGTTGCTGTGTCAGAAGAGTGAGACAGGATTACTGGAAGCATTATCCAGGATCATTTTCTAGCTAAACTTTGATTCTACTTATTTATTTCATCTTTTACTGGAACTGATATTTAGAATTGTTCTTTCTGTACCACAAAATACAGACTCAGAACATCTGACTATACTGCCTGTCTGTCCAAAAATCTTGGCTGGGCTTCTCTGTGGTAGTTTTGTGGGTAGAAGTTTATCTCCCTGCAGTTCTTCTAATATGATTTTAAGTCCCCAGGGGAATTAGCATGTCCAAATACAAGTAAAAAAGGGTTCTCTTACTCAATGTGAATATCAGAAAGTGAGAGATACTCCTCTGAGAGCTTATTTCTCTTGTGAAGGCAGAAGAGTTTCTTTTCAGAAAGGACAAAAGTGTTTAGAGTACAAAGAGGTTTTTTTGCAGTCATCCAATTCCTTTTTTTTTCCTTCTGTGTTCCTAAGGGTGCGTTCCTCTATCCCCCTGTGTTCTCTTCAGTTGCAGAAACTAATTGGAAGAGCTCTGGAAGAACTATCATTGTTTAGTCATTACATTTTACGTTCCATCTGAACTCATTTGTAATCTCTAAGGTTTCCATCCACTGTTGGAGGAACAATTTACAAGATTTCTTAGAGAAGTGCTAGTTGGTATTTATATTTATTGGGTCTCTTGTTTCATGAATGCTTTTTGTCTTTTTTTCACAAAGAGAATATTTTTTTGTCTTTATTCTGTTGCACCCTGATATCTTTAGATGTTGACATCCATAGTGTCCCTTAGGTATTGACATTCATAGTGTCCTTTTCTATATAGAAGTAAAAATAACCTAGACCACATAATAAAATGAGCCGGAATCAATTAAAATCTTAGGTTTAGGATTGCTTCTTTTTGTGACTTCTGTAGCTAAAAATGGAAGAAAACAAAAGTCACTTCTAAGGTAGATAATTGTTGAGATCACCTTTTCTGGGAAGTCTTGAAAGGATGGATTGGAGCACACTGCTTTGCAAGAATGTCTTAATGCCAGAAAAGCAAACGAAATTAATTAACCTGTGTCACAGTAAAATTGTCCTTGAGTTACCTGGGTAGTAAAAGCTATTATACAAAGCTTCTTAGAAAAGAAAAGTTCAAAGTTCTGTGATGAAGAATACCTGCTAATTGACTAAAGTTGGATTAGTAACTCGTCTTTTGGTTTTTAAAGGTCCTTTTGGTAATAGTTTTAGAATAGCTTAACTGTTAACAGTTAACAGTTAACAGTTGTAAAGTGGTAAAGTTAACAGTTGTGAAGTGGTAAAGCTCCATGTTCTTGTTTCATTTCTCTAAGGTATTCCAGTTTTTAGTGTCTGAGATTTTGACAGACAAGGATCAGCAAGTGATTAAGAAGAAGACTCTGGGTAGGATTCTTGAGAACTGGTGAAGAAAAGTGAGAGAAATCAGAAAGTATGTAAGCAATATGGAGAAACAGTGAGGATGCCTCAGTGAGAAAAGGCATAAGTGGTGAATGTGGTAAGACATTCCTGTGATGGAAGCATGAAAGCAAAGAGCATCTAAGGACTTTGACTAGAAAAGAGCTATTCTGGAATGTACAGCAAGGTGGAGGAATTGGAAAAAAATATGGATAAATAAAATGTAGCAAAATTAGCCCAGTCTCTTCAGATAATACACCATCCATTGGAACATGTTTTGAAATTGAAGAATGGAGAAAAGCAAACGTTTGGAAATATTCTGTTCAGTAGTAAAGACAGTGCCGCAAGAGAAGGTAGGAAATTCTCAGCAGCATATGGTTCTGATTGAAGCCAGTCATTCTTTCTATTCACCATCTGGCCAGAAAATTACCAGGATAACTTGTCAATTTTATTTGATTCATAAGACAACCTCTGGTATTACGCCTTCCTTTATCTCTGTAAATACTCATAAAATACTCATATATAATAGATTTACTGGCACAGAAATTAGCTGTATTGGAGAATGGTCTCTGCAATTACAGGGTATTTCACTTTAGATTAAACATTTATAAAGCCATGTTACCAAAGAATAGAAACCTAATTGAATGCGTAGGTTACCACTGTTGATGGTGTTTTCTGATACCATCAGAGGTTTACACACTGCAGAGTTCAGTACCTCGCTGCAGGTTATATCAGCTTTGGCAGCAGTTTATCTCCACTAAAATGCACTCAGTTTCAATTTGATCATAGTAAATTGGTTTAGATCATAAATTACTAGAGAATTTGAGTTGAATGGTTTTTGATATTAGGAGCTAAGGAAGACGTGATAAGGCAATATAAAAGAATAGCCCTTCATATTTAGAATGTTCTACAAGTATTAAAGGCCCATAAAGTTCAGGATTACCTAAAGAGAGGGTTTTATGTCTGGGATATTCTGTTTGCATTCTCTTTGCCTCACTTCTAGTCATGGTCTCCTTAATTAGACTTATTTGTGATCCTCTATGAATCTCTGTAAACCCATCTGAGAATGACCAAGTCAAAATAACTTGGTCCATAATTAATCCATCCTTTTGTTACATTTTTGTTACAGTTACATTTTTGTGACAGTTTTCACTGAAGTCATAAAAAAAATCAGCAGTTTCCTTCAGATAGAATTCTGTTCCATCAATAGTCAGTCTATGCTTTCATCCATTGCAATTCAAGTAGTTTAGAACCAACTGTATATTGGTTCTTGCAAAATGTTTTATTGTCACCTATGGAAATTTTCCAAAGAAATATGGAAATCACTTTGCAGTTTTTGTGGCCAATTTTGTATATGAGTTCTTTTGTGAATCCTGGGGTATTGTTGGATGCCCAGTGTCCAAGAACATGACTTGTGAGCAGTGCTTAACTGCATACAGAAACAAGTTACTGTAAAATGGGCCTACTGTATTCCACAGGCCGATACTCTTTTTTTTTTTTTTTTTGTATCATTTTGCAGTATTTCCTCTGAAGTACATAGACAGAACTTTTAAAAATTTTCTGAATACTGTTATCATTAAAGGTACCATCTGCAGAATTTATGGAGATAGTTGTCTGTAAAGAATCTTTAAGATGTCTCTTCAATGTATTTTAGCAATCAACTACATTGTCAATGAAGAAAATACTAAATAAGGTGTTAAGTATTTTGCCAGAAGAGAGTAACTGTTTGTAGCAAGAAAATACTGTGGGACACAGTTAATAGAATATGTGCAAAACAACTGTGAGGGTGTAACAAACACCTGTTTCAAATTCCATGGAGCATTGAGACCTGATTAATAGCCTTCTTGGCGTTGTCCTGTCGAAGTGTGTAGTAAGAATTTTTTGAAATTATTTCCAATGAGACTAGACCCCTGTGGCTCAAATGAGCTATGTAAAACCTAATTACTTTTGTTCACCAAAGAAGAATTGAAGGATACAGAGCAGGTAGCTTGATTATGGAAGGAACTGTTTTTGAAATAAAGTTGGTCAGGTCTTAGGAAGTAACATAGATGCTTGGAGGGCAAGATGACTGCCTGTAAAATGTTGACTATTTGTAATGTTATAGATTCTGATAGCAAAAGAATATCATGAAGTCTTGCAGTCTGGGGTGTAATGCATGAGCTCATAGGATTTAATTCTCTTTAACTGGTTTTTAGCAGGTTTTGGATGATCCCATTAGCAAAGGAGACAGTGCGTTTATCTGGAGTTCATTTGGCCATCTTTCTGTCCATAAAATTATAGAATCCTTTGGCAAAATGACTTGGTTTTAACGTGCAAATAACTATCTAGATCCAGGCCTGAAGTTGGCAGTTTGGAAAGATTACTTATGCTGCTAACAGATATTGTACACCTAAACTGATGGAGCACTATGTGGTTTTGATGATTTTGTAAAAAAATGTTTTAGTTTTTTTTTTTTAAATTTTAGATTGGTATTCAGAAAGGACCAGCAATATATTAACTTTTTAAAAAATATCATATCTGGCCAAATTGCCATAACAAAACAAGAGAATTTTTTTCAATAATCAGCTTCCTATGAGAATTAATATTTTCTCTCTCCAGCCTAAGCTTCAACCTACAAATTATTTCCCTTTTTCTATAATTATCTACTAGGTTGATCTGTCTGTAGTTTATGTGAGGATGTACAAATTCATTTTTCATCTCTGTTATGAACAAGAGGCTATTTTTATAATTTAAAAAGGAATTTTTACAAGGAAAAACTATTGAAGAAGTGGGACTAGTTGTTCCTGTTTTTTGTATGTTGGAGAAGTGCCTATATTTCATGCTGTATATAAATATTTCTTGAAGAGTTCTTAGATCTAGCTATATATATACACATTTCTAGTAACTCTTCTGAGCTTCTCTAGGAATGCTTCTAATAATTCTTTGTGAAGACTCCTGAATTGAAACAAACCATGAAAAATTCAAAGAAGATAACAACCATATTTGTTATCCCTGTTACAAAAAAAATAACGTGGTTTTCTCTGATTTTATTTCTTCCAGAGGATTTTGTCCTAGACCAAGGACATAGACTACAAACAAGATGTAATTTTTTTTTTATGAATGTATATATACACAAATATTTATATAAATATAAATAATATGAACAAAATAATATTTGTGTGAAAATTAAATATTTTAAAATACTAATTTTGTATTTCATAGCAGAAACACTTGTCACCGTAGAGTTTTAAAACATAATTTTGATTTTTGTTTCAGTTCATGTCTTATTTTTGAGGTGGACCTGTTCTTATTTTTTAAAACTATATGCACTGTATGAATTTTAACTTCCAAATAAATATTTTAAGGCAATATTGTGCACTCTGTATGTGAAACAATACCCTTTGTTTACATTAATGACATTCTGGACCTGCATATTGGATTCAAAATATGTAGAATCTCTGTTGTTAGGATTGTGAAAACTGCAGAACTTAAGGAGGTCTGAGTGGTCGGTTACACTGAAAAAAACCAAAACTAAACACCCTTGACCTTCCAAATTTTACCTATGTCTTCTGATGCAAAACATACCATGTTCTTTTGAAAATAAGCCTGAAAGAACTCAATGTAAAATTGAGACATTTAATGTGAGGCTGGCTAACCTGTTAAGTGAATTTTGGACAAGCTCTATTAATTGCACATCATTTTTGCCAAAGTAGTTCTAACTCAGGGTGACACTTCTCAAAGTTTTCAGGTTTTTCTTTCAAGTGCACTTATTCCATGATTGTGCTCCTTATATACATAATTTGCATCTTTTCCCGTGAACATTTTGATTCTCAAACTTCATACTACAGTTTATGTAGTTCATCAGCATACACTGTGTTTCATTCAGGCATCTGCCATGGTACATCTGTGCTCAGTTTCTTAAGGCTTTGTTCCCCTCATTCCTCTGCTTCATTAGATCACAAGATTTGAGTCTTTGTCTTATTTTCCCTTGGTTTCCATGGAAGCTGCAAGATGAGTGTTTGTTTTAAAATTCTAGTCAGCATCAAAAGTCTTGCATGTATGAAAATTATGTTCTATACACAATTGTGTTCTTAAGCCAGCAAAGTTTCGAATTAGGTAAAATTGATATAGCAGAGACAAGTTATTTTCATGATACTTCTCAGTTCTTTTTAAAAAAACCAAAAAAAAAAAATCCCAGAAAAGTAAGTTTAATTTTCAAAATATTTTGTACCTGTAGTTGTGTGAAAATTTTATCAGGTAATTATAGTGTTTCTGTGATCACAGTTCAACAGCAAAATATCATTGTTAAAGCTGGGATTTCAAGGAAGTGAAGGTGACCATTGCTCTACATATACTCTTATTAAATTCACATACAGCTTTGGGCTTTCAAATACTGTAAAATGGAAAATGTCTTGTTAAGTATTTTTAGAGTGCCATCATTGTAAATATTTTAATATTTTATTTTAGCCGGAAAGTGAAATTTCCACCACAGTAGAAGATTACAGTTCTGAGGTAAGACTGAAGTAATGCTTTTCCTAACTTTTCTTTCAACCTTTTCTGTTACATGTTTGCTGCAATGCTGTGCATAGTTTTTCAAAAGGAGAAGGAAAGAAAGACATGGACAAATCTGTTCCATGTTATTACTGGTATGATAAATGTACCATTAAAAGCAAGCATTATGTCAACTCCATAATGGGATGGCTACTGTAATAAATAATGCAGTATATACATAAACTGTTGTAGCAGTGTCATCCTTAAGGTCGTATGAATGCTTTGTATTGCCATGGGACTATTGGCTGTGCATAATCTCTGCTAATTTTCTGTGAGAGACTATTTAACAAGTCGATTACATTTTAATGAGTTTCAAAGCAGCCTCAGTGACTGGCTGAGTGTCAGTCTGCTGCTGGGAGATGATGAGTGATTGCCTGTGCATCGCTTCTTGTTTGGCTGGTTTGTTTTCTTTCACTTATTAAGCTGACTGTATCTCAGCCCATGAATTTCAGTTGCTTTTGCCCTTCCAGTTCTCTCTTCCACCCTGCTGGTGGGGGAATGAGTGAGTGGAACAGGGGCTTAGCTGCTAGACAGAGTCAGCCCACACGTTGGCATCTACAAGTCATCTCTGTCACATGGAAGGGTCGTTGTTTGTGTGGAACTTGGGTCCTGCCAGATAAAACAGTTATGTTTGTAAGGAATAGACTGCCGCATGCGTAAATGTTGGTCAAGAACATGCCAGCAAGAAATGGCCATGGAACATCTGAATAAAGTAGGAATTGGTTTTAATTTAAAAATCTAATTTTTCATGTCTCAAACAATCATTTTGTGTTGGGGAAGTCTGGGTTTTATTTTGTAGTTCTCTGTGCTAAGCAGTTTAGAGCAAACACACCCAGAATCTTAAGCTTGGCAACAAGGAAGAGGGGATGAAGTAAATCAAATCAATCTCATTGCTGTTTGCTGTCAAGAGTGTAGCAGATATACTTTTGAAGAACTGCCATGACTATAGTACACTTTTTTAGAATATGCATCACCGTGGTATGTGATTACTTTTAAATGGAATTTGCAGTATGTGAAGAATGAACCCTTGAAAACAGTTGACAATGTCATTGATATTCATGTATTTTGACAAGTGAGACATATTACATATATATGTATGAAATGGATGAAATTCTGATCCACTTCTAAGGTGGTAGGAAGCAGTGCTGGAGACTGATTGCAAAAGCTGAAGAAAACATGTCTTTGCACAGGGCAACAAGATACAGAAAACATCTGGTATAATGCCTCGTGGTAATTGTGGATGCGTTCTGATTCTAGTGTTTGGGGCTTCAGTTTGAGTTGAATTTAAAGCTCTCATTTTAACATGAAGTTCCACATCTAAACATTCTCCAAAGATTCCCATAGATTATCCGCAGAGGATATTAGGGACCAAATTTTCAAATACTGAAGACACAGAAGAGTAGAATTGCTGAATAGGAAGAACAGAGATATCTGAATATTCCTTACAAAAATTACCAATTTCCTAAAAAATGTAGTGGCAGATGCATTACTAGGCAGTTCTTATTCCTGCAAAAAGGATTTTTACCTTGCTGAGAGTTATTTTTCTAAGACATAAATAGGCAACACAAAACTTATGAATAGAAGCACGATACTGGCTCTTATAAAGAGCAAGCTCAAGCTGTCAGATTTGCCATCTTTAATAAACTCTTTAATTCCAGTTCATTACAATTAGTTGGTGTCTGAAATGGGGAGACATCACATTTAGGAATGCAAATATTTTAGGAGCTGATTTTTCAATATGTTTCATATCAGCTGTAATGTTACTTTTATAATTAAAAGCTCTGTTTCCATTCATGGACACACTGTGAATATAATGATCTGAAGCCTTTTCAGTGGAAGATGAGAATAAATTAAATTTTGTCTGTAACAGCATAATTATGCAGATATATAAAATATTGAGCATATGTTTTTTTCCAAGTACATGATTTCCTTTTCAGAATGCTAAGAAAACCCATATTTGAAGAGACATAGGCCTGTTGATCCATCTTTTTCCTTATAGATTAGAACATCTCTATTATTTTTTGTGGTTTTGCCAGAAATTAAGTTGAATTGAGGTTGTCATGCTTCGAATTCAAACAGGTTGTAAATAGTTTGTTTTGTTGTTGTTGATAGATTAAATCAGATGGTGCTAATTCTTCAGCCCCTTCTCTTGAGGAATTTATAAAACTAAGTGACAAGGTATTTCCCTCTTTAGCAGACTTACCAGACACAAAATTATTATTAAGGCAATACAGTCATCTAAGCAAAACTGAAGGTATATTTATGTAAGAATTCTTGTATTAAAGGAAGTTTATTGTAAATACAGTCTTTTGTTCAGTTTTGCTCAGCCACCTTTCTAATACCTACACTCTTCCAGGTAGTAGCTGACTGAGAACTGGTAAATCCTTCATATGTCCAGCTTGTCTTGTGGGACAAGTTCCTCCATGTGAGCAGCAATGACACCTACCTGCATGGTCTTAAATGATAATGGTGGTTAGCTATTTAAGGTTATGGTTTGAACTCAGAGCTAAGAGAAGTTAGGCTTTTCCTAACAGTTGAAATTTTGAGGGATTTTATAACTGTGTAAGGTAAAGTTGCCCCCATACATTTTCCATAGCCTCAGTTTTATGGTATAACTGAAAAGCTGTTCAATCTCATTTTTTTTTCTCCTCTTTGTTCTCTTTCCAAAATGCAAAGTATATCTCTGAAAAGATGGTTAATACAAAGTGTAGAAAGTTGTTTGGTTTTATAAATTTTAATGAAATTCTATACCTCAACCTTAACTACTGCATAAAGAAATCAGTTGCTATTCTGTTACTATATAGAAAAATATATTATGCCATGATATTTTAAAAAGTCATTAGTAGTTCTCCTTTAGAAGTTACTAACCTTAGTTACAGGACTGTAACTATTTTCGCTACATTCTAAAAATGGCCTTTGTTTATGGAGTATAAACCCTCCCCACCAAAACCTCCAAAATATGATGAAATTAATTTTCCCAAGGTAACCTGATTGCTAATTTTAGCTAAGTTCCATATAGTCAGTTGTGACATAACTAGAAAATTCAGGAGAGGCTAAGAACATTGACAAGCAGTAATCAAGGTCTAAATATTAATTTCTAGGAAGGAATCAGGTGTCCAAAATGTACAATAATGGGTGAAGGGGGAAAGAAAACATGAGGTAAAATTGTTAATATGTTCCAGATACTTCTGTATGTTTCTAGTACCAAATCAAACAAGTCTTTTAAGTAAAACAGTATGTATTGATTTATGCTGAGCATGAATTTATTATTTATAGAGGGAAATCTCTGTAGTAATGGTATTAATGTTGTAAGTAGTTACACATTATATATTATTACTGCTGTTTTTGAGATACAATTTCAAGTGTTCCAAGGTCTAAGGAACATTAGATAGGGTACAGTGTTTTCATAAATGTAATCCTGACCTCTGGTGGTATTTGTCATGAATCACTGCCTTAATCCCGTGGTGGAGGTTGGTTTTCCTTGTATCTCTCAGAAAGAATATTCCTTTCATTTGCCTTAAGCCTTTGTATTAACTGATGCAATAGAAATGAAACCTTTCTTTTTAGCCATTAGACTACAGATTATATTTTACTTTATAATATTAAATAACATTTCTGTGAATTATTTTGAAAATGCAAGGAAGGAAGAACAATCAGACATAATGTCCTTTGAAACTTGCATAACCTTCACTTGTTTCATATTGTTTGTTCACCAAAACTGTGACTGCTGAGTAATGTATTGTAAAATTTAATCTGTTCTTATTTTGTGATTATTTACTCATGCAATTTTATCCAGAGCTCTTGTTACTGTTTGGTTCCATTATGTTAAAATGGTATGTGGTTTGATTTTTTCAATGTTTAATTGTTTCCTGGGGTATGTAACTCAGCAGATCATAAGTAAATAAGGCATAAGAATGTTTCAGTTTAAAGGTGAACTGCAAAGCTTTTAAAGAAGGAATTATAAGAATCTACATGAAGAGCATTTATAGAGTTGCAGAAGATCTTTAAATGGGTAAATCACTGGGACCATAATCCAAAACACAAGAGTCCTGCAGGCCTTGTTTAGCCATCAATTGACACTCAAGTTGGCATCTGAACTACTGAATTCATATATTTCAGATGAGTGGAAAATAAATTTTTAATTAAGATATTTTAAGCTAGTAACTCATTACCAACTGTTTGCTCTTACACAGCAGAATTTGTCATGCTAGGGGTTGCCAGGCTACTCCCAAGGTTTCCCTCAACACAGCATCCTGCTGTGGCTGCCTGGCTGGGGTATTTTCCACAGATTGCAGTGCAGTTTGTTGCCTTGTCATGTTTCCACTTACAGTTTGCCAGGAGACATTTGAAAGAAGAAGGTATCAGATGAGAAGAGCATGGACTACCATGTTACTGTGTGCATCACTTGCGTGATGTCAAAGAGTTACACTCCCGTGAAATGGAGCAGCATTTCTGACATTCCACACAGTTGATTTGAATGTGTGTAGCAAAATCTCTTCTCAGAGTTAAAGGTCTTTTGTAGAATTTTCAGCTGCTGAGCAGTCTGGAGCAGCTAATGAGATAAGACTTTTGTGCCTTTCCTGTTAGCTGTTGTTATAAAGTATCTTTGATAGTCACACATAGCCATGATTCGTGGAAGAGAAGTGTATCCACTGTGGTAGATTACAGTGATTGTACACTGCATCTTTATCAATTAAGCCTAAGTAAAATGGGAGTTGCAAAGGGGAAAGGAAGGATTTCATAGTAGTTTCTATTAAACTACTAGTGTTGTTAATCTGGGACATGTGCCAAAATCTGAATAAAGATGTTAGTGCTAGGCACTGCAAAGACATTTGTGTGTCTGAAAGTAGAGCAAACATCTGGCAATGCACAAATGATACACAGTGCCTCTTTGAGCTGCCTGGACTGCTGTTTGCTGCAATTTTCTTTATACCTTCTAAACTAAAGTAGTAAACTCTGTGGTGTCTTTTTTTTACTGGGAAAATCAGAAATTGAAAGGGCGCTGTATCAGCTCTGCAAATTCTCTAATGCAGATTTGTCCATTTGCCTAATACAAATTCAATGACTGTATTGATCCCATTTATAACAGTGCACTTATTGATTTGCTCAGGCGTGGTAGTTATTTGTAAGTAAGTCCTGATCCAGGCTATGCAGACATCTGAGCAGTGCAGCTTCTTTTTTGATTTAAACATAGTATTTGGATCTGAAATACTATGCCGCCTTTCCATTTCTAGTACCATTATTTTTGTTTCAGACTCTGATGTAATAATGAGCTCTGAGGAGAAATGCAGTTTTTCTTGCTTTCTCATTTTTGAACATTGGTCTGCTGCTTTAAGAGCCTGCCTTTTTGTTTGACCACTACTCATGTGTACCCAGCATGCTCTTTTCATTTGGATTGTTTTTGCCTGTAACTGCTGCTTTGGCTTGTGCTTGCCTTTTGGAGATTTGCTGGTTTTGGTTTGTACCATCAGTAGAACCAAAATTCTCATAGAAGCTGAAAGGCCTTGCAGTGTTAGGTGAGTAAAAGGATTTATTTTCGAATGTCTTATGTTGAATGTATAATTATTTTTTTTTCAATTTCATGACATTCCTTCAAATTGAGAATGAAAATCTATGATATTGCCTTTCATCCCCGATCAAGAGATAGGTGACTTTCAGAAAGACTAAATTCTGTGGTGTATAAAAATCTTTCAGAAAGCATAACTATCTTTAATAATACGTAAAAATATTAAACATGTAATTTAAAATGCAATAGTGCTGTGTTTTAATGATTTACAAGATAAAGCTTTGCATTGACCTTTAAATCTGAATTCCTTTGTTTTCTCTAGATGCTGATTGGTAATAATGTTTTTTGTTTTAGACAGTAGTATTTATTTTGGAAATTTTGGGTGTTTTGCCTGTTATCTATGCTTACTTTGATGCAATTTGCTATATGGAAAGCTATTTTGTATTTCAAATGGAATAAATTTTTGTAGCATAATAATTCCCGTGGGTCTGCAGAAATTGCCACATAAGACTCAAGTAAGGGGAAATAAAAATCAAGAATTATTTCAAATAATGTGTTTAGAAATTGTCTTTATACAGGTAAATGGTTGCAGTTTTGTGACAAGAACAGCTATACCTGCAGACTTAATCAGGGTACAGTATTGCAAATTGAATCGGAATACTAATGGAGAATACTAAACACCTCAATTTTGAACAAAAACTGTGTTGCTGACTAATACTTTGCATGCTGTGCTCTACATCTACATTGTTTGCTATATTAATATAGTGTATCCTTAAACTTGAAATGCAAACCAGTTTAGTCCATCTATTAAGGCTAAGTTTATAGAGCACCACTGGCAGAAACGTTTTGTGTCAGTGCTTTTGAGGTGTGAATTATACTAACAAAGGAGGTTACCATGGCAATAAGATCTTTGATGCACTATTGTATGTTAATGTTCTAAGGTGGCATTTGGTACAGAATGTGATGCTTGACTTTATTTACTGTGATAAAACATAAAAATTGGCATGTAAAGGAACTTGGATTGATTTAGGAAGAAGAATTTGGAGCTGGAGACATTCATTCAGAGCATGGAATACAGCACTCACACACACAGCTAGAGGTGATGGAGAATCAGTTGGCTGGGAAACAACAAGAGATTGGAGAACTAAGCAGAGAGATAGAAGAAATGAGGGCAGCCTATGGTACAGAAGGATTGCAACAGGTATAATTACCTTACGTTGCTTTCTGCTTGCTATTTGGTTACATGCAAAAATGCAGAGCCTCGCTGGAAAGAGTTCACACTAGTGGTAGCTGTTCAGAATGCACTCAATGTGTGATATAGAATTAAGTACATGTAATTTCTTTCAGTCATATGCCATGTGTTCTTTTACTTTGAATGGCATTTCCATTGTGTGTCTTTTTTCTCTGTATTTTGTGACTAAAATTTGAATTGTCTTTACAGTGAGATTCTTCAAATTAGGAATGGAAAGACAATTTTCTTCAAGAAAAGCCCTAATTCTTCTCTACTTATGCAAATACTTTAATGTCTTCCTGCTCCTCCACGACCAAAAAAACCTCAGGTTTTACTCCCTAAGGAATAATATAACTGAACCAAAATGTATTTGTATGTCAGACTTCACAGTGTGAAATGCAAAAACAACAGTGTCAGAATGTTTTAATCTAAAACACCTAATAATTTGAGTTTACAGGAAAGCATTTCTTACTTTAAAAATACCATTGGAATATGAACTTAAGTTCTAAAGTAAAGAATATTCTTCCAGTTTAAGCCAGTGGTGCCTTGCACTCAAGTCAGTGCTTTGCTGTGCTTTATGTCTTACTTGTCTCTCTCCTAATTTGGATTCAGGTCATGTCACTGTATTTTGGTATTTTTTTGCAAAGTACTGTAAAATTTAAAAAACCCTAATATTCAGTTATTTTCACTGTTGCATTATTATTATTATAAGTAGTAGTAGTAGTAGTAGTAGTAGTAGTAGTATTACTACTGCTGTGATAATAGATGTCATTTTATCCACCATAGCACCAGTTAAGTGGTTGCCCCAGAAGAGGTGGTTTATTATTTCTTTGTCTGGTGTTGAATTTTAATTACTGTGTCTTGTATCTGTTGTGCTAAACATAATAGTCATAATCATAGCATAATAAACAAAATAAGTATTTCTAGTGATTGTAACTACTGTTAATTTTTCCTGAAAGAGTAGAAAGTGAAAATGTTTTTTTTAAACTGCATTTTTAAATGGCTATAATTACAATTTTTAAAATAAAATAAAAATTTACTTAAACAAAATTGAGTGTTTTCGGGTTTGGGGCTGTGGTACAATAATATTTTAATTGTTAAAGTGTATTTTTGTTTATAGTGGTAGAGTGAGTAGTGTCTCAGTTGAGAAATGTGTATGGTTTATTTTTCAGAAGAAACAAAAGAATTGTAAAAGGGGAGTGGAGAAGATAATTGTGTGCTTTGTTTCTGCCTTTGTCAAGAACAGAGATTGAATTTAAAAAGTTGAAAATTATATAACATGATGTGCTTTGGAACTAACATATTTACATTTTCAATTTCATTGAACAGATGCTAAAGCAAAGGTGTAGCACTCTTAAGTTCCTGATCTGTTCCTGATTTTCTCCACTATAACAAACATTTAGTATTTTCATTAGGCCTGTGCACTTTTTTTGGAGTTGATTCCAGTGTTCTAAAAGAACTTTATCTGGAAGCATTACCATGTTAAAAACCAAGATTCAGCATATAACTTGGAGAAGGTTTTTTGGGGGAGTATTGTAAACAAAGCACTTACAGAATATTACTAATGGTTTAAGAAATTTGCAGCATGTAGACAGGAGGCTTCTACTAGCCTTAAGTGAGTTCAAATTGAGAAAGAAACTTTATACTGATACATGATTATATAAATGCACACAAAAATATTGCAAATCCATATTGTAGAATTTCTGACTGCTTGAATGTAATTCTACAAAAAATTAAAACAGCAAAGAATTTTTTGTACTCTTACAATTTCTTCATTATTACAAATTAGAGAAATTCATCTGTTAAATATGTTGTATCCATTTTGCAGCTTGAACTGATTTTCTTGTGTAGTTATGAATGATTTCCCTGGGTTCACAGTGTAGGATACCCTGATTTAGTACAATGAATGCTGTTTGTTGCACTTCAAGTGAGAGGTGATATAACTTGCATTTATTGTGGGAAAAATGTGTGAACATGAGTAGTTGTGCAAACACCATTAGTAGATATTCTGGCTTCCTTTATGGTGGTTTGTTTATGTGGCCACACTTTTTATTTTAAAAGCAAGTTAAATATATAACTAATTAACCTTCTTAAAAGTTCAGATTTTATTTGGTAACTATATTTTATGGAGAGATCATGTATTGTTCAATGAGGGTGAAAAAGCCCTCCTTCTGAAATTTTTAGAAATAAAGCTTGTTAAAATATAAAAACTATACTAGTGAGACACCTTTTAAATAGAGAGGTTAGGGATGACTTATTCCTACCTAACTGAAATTAGCTAGTATTTTTGACTGTAGTTCTCATGTGCATTAATAGTTTAAATTTCATCTTTTACAGCTGCAAGAATTTGAAGCTGCTATCAAAAAAAGAGATGACATTATCACTCAGCTCACTACTAACCTGCAGCAGGCACGGAAAGAGAAGGATGAAACCATGAGGGAGTTCTTGGAGCTTACTGAGCAAAGTCAAAAACTGCAAATTCAGTTTCAGCATGTAAGTTATACAGCTGCCAACATTTATTTGGGTTTGACAATAGTTGTGTTGTTTGGAGGTGCCATAAATAGCTACTTCCTGCAAAAAATATTTTGTGCATTTTTCAAGTATCAGCCTCTTAGCATAGATCAGCAGTCATTTTCCTGGTCCTACAGTTGTTGTCACAGTATAGAATAATTAACTGTAAAATTATAAATATTAGTCTGTTTTCTTTCCTATTATGTGGTAATAGCTTCTGATAAATACTTAATTGTGGCAGTTATCCTGGGGAAAAATACTTGGGTAGTTAGTTCTCAGAGCTTTGGGCAGAAATGTTCCCTTTGAAATCAAAATATCCAGCCATCACCTTCCATGGGCCACAGATTCACACTCCAGTTCTTACATTTCTGAATAAAAGCTTCCTTTGTGGTGTTATTAAAAGGTGGTTTAAATAACAACGTGAAGCTTCAGAAAGACATTTCTTCTAACAAGCATGGTGATTGAGGTGCCACAGGCATACAGACTACAGTGTTGGAGTTGAATATTGTAGTATTTCATGCTGTTTAAGCACATTATATAGCTCATTTTGAGCTTTAAGTGGATTATATTCTGAAGCCTGAGATTTTATTATTAAAAATCTGATTATGGGCTCCATAGCTGCGAGTAGTGAGTTTTACTACACACTGATGTATCTGAGACACTACTGTCCTATGTTACCTCACCATGAATATTTAATTAATGTGAAATAATTCTTGGCTGGTCTTCCCAAATGAATAAGGATGTTTGACTTCCTCTAAAAGAACTTAGAAATCTTTGACTTGTGATGTTGAAGAAGAAAGTAAGGATCACTATTTCTGTATGTGGCACAAGCATTTTCTGAAAAACCTGATGTATTTTAGGTTTTATTTCTTTAAAATTCAAGTTGCAGGCAAGTGAAGCCCTAAGGAACAGCAGCCATAGTTGCACAGCTGCTGATTTACTGCAAGCCAAGCAGCAGATACTTTCACATCAGCAACAGCTAGAAGAACAAGAAAGTCTGCTTAAGAATTACCAAAAGAAGAATGAAGAATTTGAAGAGCAGATTACACATCTTCAAGAGAAAATAGTGACATATGAAATGGTATGTTCCTTACTCTAAAGATCTCTTTTCCTAAACACTTTTTAGGATTTTGTAATTCCTTGGAAAAAAAAGCCAGAGCACAGGTAATGAGTTTGCTGCATAGAATACATACAGCAATTTAAAGTTTTTGACACTGTTTCTGTTAACTAACACATAATATGTATGCAATTTAAAACTGAAAATTTTATGTCAGTATTATATATTATTTTTATATGAGTTGTAGAAATATTTAGAGCAAGTTTTGAAACTATGTTTCATGTGTTAAAACACCTTCAATGAATTATATAATTTTAGAAACAAGAATTACATTATCTGCTTGAACATTCTTCTCTGCATTAAGCGAAGAATGAATTTTTTCCTTTGTGTACTTTTTTTATTCTCCTTCATGAAAAGCATTCTAAAATCACCTAAAAAATCAAATATTACTATAAGTTATAGACACAGTGGGGTTGGAAAGAGTAAGAGAGAGACATGATGACATGGGTAGCTTGGGGGTTCTCAGTATTCCAAGGATACAGGAAACTTCCAAATGAGGTCAACAAATAATTTATGTTTTATAACTAACATAGCCTCTCTAGCCTTCTAAGAAAAACTAAATAGCTAAGTCTGTAAATGTTCTTTCATGTTCAGATAATTAGCTAAAAATAAGAACATGGCTTTCCTCTTCTATTTTAAGGAAAAACAGAGAAAAGAGGGGGAAGATTTGAGTAAATTAAAAGAAAAAGAAGCATTAGTTGAAGAGCTGGAAGCAAAACTTGGGGAAGAGGAAAAAAATGCATTTCAGCTAAAGGAAAAATTATCAGATGTCAGCAAATTACTTGAAGAATTGAAAGAAGAAGTTTCCCTAAGGAACCAGCAAATAAGTAACATGGAAGTTGAACTTACCACCTACAAACAGAAAGAAAGACAATGTTCTGATGAAATAAAGCAATTAATGGGAACTGTGGAAGAACTGCAGAAACGATGTTATAAAGACAGCCAGTCTGAAGCTGACATTGTGCAAAGAATGGAATTAGAAACACAAAAGAGACTGGCACAACTTCAGGCTGAACTAGATGAAATGCATGGCCAGCAGATTGTACAAATGAAGCAAGAATTAATTAAGCAGCATGCAGCAGAAATGGAGCGGCGTCTTTTGCAACAAAAAGTAGACTTGGAGCAAACTTTGAGTCTATGTTTTAATGAGAATGTTAATAAAGATCAAATGCATTTAATGAATATTAAAATTAATGAATTGAATGCAAAATTGCAGGATGCTGATAAGGAAAGGGAAAAAATAAAGCAGGAATTGTCACAACAGATGGAAGTTATTGCAACAGAGAAATCTCTTCAACAAACTAGAATTGAAGATCTTCTACAAGAACTGAATTTTTCAAGAGAGCAGGTTCAAAGAGCCAAGCAAACTATAGTGGATATGGAATGTAGATTAAATGAAGCTGAAAAATACCGGTTTGTGATTGAAGATTTAAAAACTCAGCTGGCTTCTGCCTCTGAATTTAGGAAAGACTTGGAATTAAAACATGAGGCAGAAATCACAAATTACAAAATAAAACTTGAAATGCTGGAAAGGGAGAAGGATGCAGTTTTGGACAGGATGGCAGAATCTCAAGAAGCAGAATTAGAGAGACTGAGGACAAATCTTCTGTTTAGTCATGAAGAGGAACTTTCCAGGCTTAAAGAAGACTTAGAAAAGGAGCACATGGTGAACATGGAAAGCCTTAAACACAACTTGAATATACACCATAAGCAGCAATTAGATGAAATGCAAAATGAAATGAGGCAAAAGATAGAAGCCATGCAATATGAAAAGGACAACTTAATCACAAAGCAAAATCAATTGATTTTGGAGATTACAAACCTGAAAGATTTGCAGCAGTCTATTGTAAATTCTAAATCTGAAGAAATGACACTTCAAATCCATGAACTGGAGAAGGAGATTGAAGTGCTTAGGCAAGAGGAAAAAGAGAAGGGTACTCTTGAACAAGAAATACAAGAGCTGCAGCTTAAAACTGAGTTGATGCAGGAACAAATGAGGGAGAGAGAAGATACCCTTCAAAAAAAATGTTCAGAATTAGAAATACAAAATAATGTCCTTAAGGGGGAAAATGAAACTCTGGAAGAGAAATTAAAAAATATGTTGGTATGTTCTGAAGAAAACTTACTTTGTAACAGTGGCGTTAGCTCTAAGACAGAAATTTTGGACTTGCAAAAAAGAATAGAAAAGCTTATTACTGAAAATGAGCAACTTAAAAACCAAAACAGTATCCTTCAAGAGGATACTGAAAGGCAGAAGAGTGCCTTTTCATTGGCTGAGAAAAAACTTGAAGCTAGCTATAAGGAATTACAGAAGGAATGTGCAAGTCTTCTGAAGGCAAAAACTGAGTTAGAAGAGAACAAGAAAAAGCAGGAAGCTGAATATAAAAGCAAACTTAAAGCTTTGAATGAAAAGGTATGCCATTTACAAAGCAATAGACCAGTTTTATTTAAAACTAAATCCTCTGGTTTTGAAGGGAGTAAAGAAATAAAGGTGTCCAGGGAAGACATATTTGGGGCTGGAGAAGTTGTTGAGAAAGATGCAACAGAACTTATGGAAAAACTCCAGGTTACTCAGCGTGAGAAAGTGGAATTATCCCTGAGACTTGCTGATCTCTCTGAACAGTTAAAGTCAAAGGATAGTGAAATCTGTCATTTAAATGAAAAAGTCAAATCCTTAAAAGATGAGAAAGAGCAAATTCTAGTGAAATGTAAAGAACTAGAAGTCACAGTTAGTCATGTTCAGAAAAGAAATAGTAGTAATAATGACTCTAAGAAAAGATGCTCCAAAGGAAAATCTCTAAAGGCTGCTACTCCGGCATCCGAAAGTAGGAATAAACTCCCTGGTTCAAGGAGTAAAGCTGATGAAGGAATAAATTCAAGAGGTAATCGAAGTTCTGGTAAGGACTGCAGCCATGAAGTAACAAAAAAGAAGGAGGTCCAGCAAATGCTGAAACCAGGACAGCAGACTGTTGTGGAACATTTGCATGGGATGCCAGACAGGCTGACAGAGGAAACATCATTACCAGCCATTACACAGAGTGAAAATAACCTTCAGCAGCAAGTGGATGCCTTACAATCAGAACAGGTATGTGACATGAAACAGTATAAAAAAAGTTTAAATAAGAAAATTGGTAGGAGCTTACACTTGAAAATTTACATCATATTTTTTCAAATTGGATGCTTTGGAGTATAGGTGTGTGTGTGTCAGTGGGGGAAAGGGTTGTGGCCAGTGGTTGAAAGGGGTTACATGAATGACCAGAATTACAAGCACAGGCAGTGTGTATGAGGTTGGGTTTTGAATGAAAAAAAAAAACACCTCTTCTCTTGTGTCTAATTAAGTCAACAGCAACCACAAAAACCTAAGAAGAGTACCAGAGCCTTCATATTTTGATGCAGATTTTCACTTTCTTGAGGGAAAAACTTACTTTGGACAAAAATTGTTATTCTGTGATTAATTTTTCAGTTCTTTTAAGTACTCATTCAAACAGTATAAAGAATAATGAAACTTCATCAGCCATCATTGACGAAACTTTTGAAATTCAAACTTGTGAAACACCAAAATTACATTATCAACAATTTTGTTTTAAGGAATGTATCTGGGTGTGATAATGAGAATTCATATCATGTGATTCTAACTATTTTCTTAACACAAAACTGTTCTTAGCACAGTTTTGCTTGTATTTCTCGGAATTGTAAATTAATTGTGGTAACATGGAAAGGATTCTTATTTGTCAATACAAATAGCCAAGTACTGAGTTAAGTATTTAATTAGGTGGTGGAATCATAAATCTGTATATAAATTTAAATTTATGTACACTGATGAAGTTCAATAGCATGCTGCAAGGTGTATGCAACTAAGTGTTCTGTGGAAACAGATGTTAAGCAGACTTCTACTACTTTTTAAGCTTTTTTTTTTGTTTGTTTTATGAAAGTCAACCTAATGGTGAACTAATACCACCAACTGGCCTAACATTGCATCATAGTTCATTCATTTCCTGAGAAATAAAATCACAGGCAAAGCCACATTGGAAACAATTGTGATTATAAAGAAGAGCTTTAGCTTTGTGATGGTTTCGTTTAGGCTTTTTTGTTTGCTTGATTGATTGCTTGATTTGTTTTTGTAAGGCTGTTATAAGGGTCTTACAATTTCCTGCCATAAAATTAAAAATTGTTGTGGTCCAAAGGTGTCTAAAAACCTTTTCAAACTTCAGCTCTAAGTAGGTCCCTGTTGGCATATCCCAAGTATATTTTTTCTTTAGCAATAACATCCCCAAAGTGCAGACTGTAACTACAAGCCTTGAAAATCATTGTTTAGTGCAGACTGTAACTACAAGCCTTGAAAATCATTGTTTTTAACGCCTGCTAATAATGCAATCTTTTCTTTGTGTTTAGAGTGCACTTTCGTAAGTGCTCTGTTAATAATGATATTGCTCTTGCTTCACTGGGTTAAAATTCATTGGATTTTTATTGCTGCTAGACAGGAATTGAAGCATATTGAATTTTGTTTATTTTAATTTAATTCTTATTTTAAGTTGAAGTGTTTTACTATTTTGGTAAAACTCAGTTTTTCAAACTAATTATTATTTAAATTTACTTTATTATTTATTTATTATTTAAATTTACTTTATACATACCACATGTGCAGCATTCCATTCAATAACATTATTAGTGTCAGAAATTTCCAATGATCTATTTGGGGCTTTCTATTTTCTTGTTTTTCACTCTTTTAATTGTGTCTTTAAATTCGAAGACTGATTTACAACTGCAAATGGAAGCACAGCGGATTTGTCTATCCCTGGTTTATTCAGCTCATGTAGACCAGGTTTGTGAGTCCTTGAAGGCAGAAAAAGAGAGTGCACTTTGCAGTCTTAAAGAAGAACTTGTTCATAATCATATACAAGAGATGACTGATCTTAAAAGAATGCATCAGCTGGAGCTCCAGACCCTGAAATTTCAACAAGCAGGTAACTTGACCAGAATTATGAGAATCTGTATGAAAGCTCTGTATCAGAATCTGTATGAAGCTCTGTATGAAAAACTGCCTTAAAAAGCCCCAACCAAACAAGCACAAGAGTTTGTGCATCTAGCTGCCCAATAAATTGTTTTTATATAATATTTTAAAGTGGTTTTTTTTCAGCAAATTGTTTACCCAGTACATGCAGTCTATCACTGAGGTAACTTATTACTGAAAAAAAAGTATATAAAAAATAAGGAATCAAAAGTATTACAACTCATTGTTTGCTGTTTATATCAGCTGAATTAATTGTAAAGAATACTGTAGATTCACCTGTAAGGTAAAAAATAAGCAAATTCACCAGCAAAGTTTTTTTGGACTTTTTCTTTTCTGTTTTCTTTCCATTGCTGCATTGACTCCCTGCACACTTTAAGTAAACTTTGGTGCTACTTTTTGCCTCAGTGAACTTTTATGTTATCATGATGGTTTTCTATCTCAGGTTTTTGTTATACCATGTTTTGCCCTTGTTTAATTTTTTTGCAAAAGTTCTTCTCCCTCCACTAAGTATCTGTATGCATTTATCTTTCTGGAGGTCAGTAATAAACAAAGCCATTTCTTATCTTGCTCCTCTAGAACGTGCAGCTCAGCTGTGCTAATTGAAACTGTCCGTGTGTTGTAACAATAAAGAAGGGAACAAAAAAGTGTCCTTCCTCAAGCTGAGGCAGGAAATTAGGCCTTTGGAAAGTTGTTGTGCATCTAGTGTTTAAAAATAATATGAATCATTTGTATTCATAGATGATGAAGAGAAATCTACACAAAGACTCATCGAAAAGCTGAATGAAGCTGTCACTGAGGAATGTTCCAGGCTGGCTCAGGTAAGACTTAACAAAAAGCCTTTTTCAAAATGAAAATTTGAAAAACAAAAAATTATGGTTAGTGAGTCATCATATTTTTCTACATTATTTATGCAGGTTCTCTTTGCAGCTTTTCTCTTTGCATTGATCTCAAAACAGAGACTGCTAAACCTGAGTTTCCAAAATAGTATTGCAAATGGTTTTGTTTGGTTTTTTCCCCCTAACCTTGTGTCCTTGTCCAGACAAGTTTTTGTCTTACACATAGTCCTAATCTTCTAGCTAATGTTGATCTCATCTCTGCTAGTTTGGAAGTACTTTTTTCATTTCTCTTTGTTTCTGGATAAATGTTTTTGATTCAAGAGTCTGCTGTCACTCACAAATATCTTGATGCACCGGACATCATCTCTCATATCTGCAATAAGACAGTAATTTCTTTATCAGCTGCAGCTTATCTTTCAAAAACTTAAAAGTGTCAAACAATCTAAAAAATTTGCTGTCTGTATTTTATTTTTTAGAAAATGAATATCATAGTCAAAATTTGAACCTTATATTTAGTCTTCATTCTAATATCAGCCACCTATAATAATATTTTGGCATATCTTTTCTTCTAGAGTAACAGTAACTGATGGCCCTTACAGGTACTTTTGGACCATCAATTGAGTTAATTGTTAGACTTATTTTTAGATAAATTCAGCTGCTTTTTTCACTCATTGTAAGTTTTCAACTCTAAAATACTTTGGATGGAATTTGTGGTTTGGGGTTTGGTGGTTTTTTACCTTCTTTGCTGGACTTTTTTTAATACCTTTTTGGTATTCCCATCTTTTTGGGAAAGTGAATAGCAGAATTTTAACTTGGGATCCACCATGGGAGAGATTGAGCAGAACTCCATGGTAGCTCAGAGAAAGTGGCAGCTAAATGAGAGTGCTTGGCAGGAGTTATTTCACAATGTGAAAAATACTGCCTGTTTGCATGATCCTTTTGTAGAGCTGTTAGAGAAATTATGGTTTTACTTTTCTAAGTTGAATTTGGTTTTTGTTGAGTAAAAAATCTTTGAATAAAGAGTTCCACTGTGCTTTGAGCAAGCAGTTTCTTTTCAAGTATCACCTTCAGAAATCATATGGATAAATCTTCTGTTTGCCTGTCCCTTGTGAATCTGGCAGTGTTCTGCTGACCACATAGCACCAACAAACATAGGTATTCTGTTCATTACTTGCTTTTTTATGCCATATCCTTTTGTCTGATTTGTTCAGCACTTCAAGAACAAGATGAGCTGTAATGCCTAAAAAGATACCAATTTTTGTTTTAAGGAATTCCTCTTTAAGTAAAATTGCAGCTTTTGAGAATGAGACATTTAAAATGTAAAGTTGCTTTCCATATTACTAAAGAAGGCTTCTCTCTAAAAGATTTTACTATTTGGCAGTTCCAGATTAAATACTGATTTGGAAACATACGTGTTTATGCTTCAGCTGAAAAGTCTTTTCATATCTGTTTCTTTTATCAGGAGTTTTAAAGATTGTCTGCATTCTTAGGATTCAATGGAACATTTATGCCACCGTTTTCACAGAAGTTAATGCTCACAAAATACTACTTTTTCCTGTTTTTCTTGTATTCTTTGTGAATTGTGATTGACAAAATAATAAATTGTTTACTTTTCACTTTGTTTGATTTGTTGTGCAGGTTTTGTGTGGCAGTCAGAATGAACATTCTTCAGCTGCTGTAGAAGCTGTTGATAAAGAACAGGAAATTTTCTGTAAACCTGCTGTAGAAGAAAAACTGAGTGTAGAATTACCAGTACACAGAGATCAAGCTCAAGGTAATGACTTTGTACTATCATGCTGGTTAAAAGTACTTATTTAAGGTATGTCAGACTGGCAATTATGCCATTACTTTTTCAAGTACTAATTCATGTGCTTAAATAGCTGTTTTAGAGATTTCCTCATTATTCTGAAGCACTTTATTTTTGTTATGGATATTTTCTTACGCTGTTTTCATTTTCATGGATATTGGTGGAAAAAAAATTTGGGGGTTTTTCTCTTCCTCCTTTTGTAGAAGAAGCTAGCAATCTTACCAAAAAATACAGATGTATCAATACATATAAAAATGTGTTCAAAATGTGGAAGGACTTCACTTGTTTCAGTATTTTGTAATGTTTATCAGACAATTCTTCGAGGCAGAACTTGTGAACAAATCACTTGTGTTAAAATTTATGGTAAAATGTTCATTTTGTTTTTTTAAAGTCCCTGATTCTTTGTGTAATTTAACTGTGCAAGAAGGTATGGATGCACTTCTGCAGAAGATAATGGAAGAGTACAGCAGGCTGAAAGCACTTCAAACACAGCTGATGGCACAGTGTAAACAGGTAAACTTTAATAGCATAGGGTATATGAGCATTTGAATTTTCTCTGTTGTGCGAATTCCTTCTGGATGACTGAGGAAAATGTGTGTATCGTGGTTGAGTGGTAGAGCAAGGCAGTGATTTGAGAAAATGGAGGAAGCTGCTGTCTATGTCACAGAATTGTGGGTTGGTTGAGGTTAGGAGGCACCTCTGGAGTTCATCTAACCCAGCCCCTGCCCAAAGCAGAGTCAGCTAGGAAAGATTGCCAAGGACTGTGTGCAGCTGAATTATGATACTTCACAAGCTCAGTGGGCAGCTTTGCCTTCTTCAAGTTATGCATGCCCAGCTCTTCTACCTCTCCTAGTACAACAAATGCTCCAAGCCTCCCATCTCCTTTGTTACTCTCTGCTGGACTCATGTCAGTATGTCCATTTCCCTTTCATACTGGGAGTGCAGCACTGGATATAATATTTTTGTGCTGCTACTAGACAAATTGATGTTAATTTCATTTACTTGGTTATTATTTAGGTTAAGGTACCAAAGGTGTCTTCTTCAGAAAGGAGGAAAGAAGAGGAACCTATCCATATGGAAATAGGAAAGGAAAGTCTGCAGACTCCTTCACAGAATCTAATGGGTAAAAAGATATATATGCTGTTTTTAATGTGTGTATATTCAGAGAGAAAGAAAAGACAATGACTTTTAATTTTAACTGATTTATATCTTACTACAGCTAGAACATAAGAGATTTTTTCTGATTTTGCAGTACAATACTCTAATTTTCTTAATTCTGTAAATTCTTTCAGAAGTAGATTCTGTGATGCATTTTGGTAGTATTTTTTATTTTTCCACTATAACAATTTGTTACCCATATCAAATATTATTTTGCAAAATTGAAGATTAGGTTATCATTCTTTGTTACAAAAAAGTAGTTGACAGGATGTCAGAAATTTTTTTAAACTACATTAATTATTCAGTCCATCATTGCTAAATATTTGTGAAGAAGTTAATATAGTTTCTTTCTTTCATTCTTCCGTTCTTTCATTCTTTTGTTCTTTTGTACTTTTGTTTGTTCTTTCTTCTGTTCTTTCTTTATTTTGTGCTTCTTTCTTTTGTTCTTTTTTTCTTTCTTTCTTTTTCCTTCTGTCCGTCTGTCCTTCTCACCCCCTGCGTGACACAACCTATATACAGATCCTACAATTCAAGAATACTGTTCAAAGGAGATAGGGAATCTTAAAAAACAACTTGAGGAGCAGCATGCTCAAGAGCTGGAGCACCTCCGGTCCTATTTCCAGCAGCAGCTGAGAGAAAGTCAAGAGAGGTACACTACAGAGCTTGTCCATCTGCAGGAGAAGCTTCAGATGGCTGGGCTGTCCTCTGACCACACAAGGTATTCACCAGTTTTTCAATGCTTAAAACTTCATGCTCATTTAAGAAGTGTTTCAGATAACCATTTGTGTAAAGCTCTGTGTTCTGCTTCAGAATTGGAGCAATTCTTTATAAACATATTGCTCTGCTGTAGTTTTATTTCTTCAAGACTTGTTAAGAGTCTTAAAAGAAATGATATAAACATTGCAAATTAAGTATTGTTAATAGAGGAAGATTTGATAAATGGAATAATGTGTAAAAGTAATTTCATATATATGAGCTTTATAGCAGCAATTTCAAAACTCCAACTCAGTAGACCACATTTAGTCTTCAAAACTCCAGGCACTGTCCTTTACATCTAAAGACATCTTGTGTAGATGTAGTTGCCTGAAATTAATTATTTTCTAGAATGATAGGTAATACTAAAGTTTGTGGTAAAGTTTAAGTCCAGTTAACACATAATGGTTTTCACCAAGTCATGGGCAAAATACTGATCTTTTAAAAATTATTATTTCTCCTCTCTGCTTTTTGTACTTTTTAGTGTATCCACAGATTCAGAAAGAAAGTTAAAAGAAGTCTTCAGGAAAGTAAAGTGCACAGAAAATCTTCATCAGAAAAAAACAGATAAAGCATTAGAGGTATGATGTAAATCAGTTGATGGCTAATATATATGAGTGACATAATTTAGATGCTTTGACTTCATATTAAAGTGAATTATGGACTAATACTTAGTAGACTAAGATAGTTATCATCTTAGTGTTGTTTTATACTATTACACAGTCCATGTGAGGGGCAAAATATTTAAATTTTTCTGAAAAACATATCTGGGAATTATGATCAAGAAAACTTGCTTTATTGATGCTGGGTTTACATTTATTTTATCTCTGAAATAAGATATTTCAGTTGGCTGCTTCTTACTGAAGTGGGAGACAATTCATGTTCAGATTCTGAGATATCTTCAGGAATCTTTAAAATATTGTGACCTTTCTTTAAAGATGAGTTATGAAAGGAGCAATTTAAGTTAAATACCAGGACTTTTGTAGTACATGCTGCACAGTTTAGGAGAAATTTTGAAAAAATTTTGGAAAATTACCCCAAAGATTTTAAGAGACCAGTGCAAATGGGAAAGACCCCATGCATTCTTCCCGTAGGAGTGCTGGAAACCTGGCTCAAAAATTCTGCATTTTGCAGGGTAGTAACAGTGTTTTGTGCTGTGATTCTGTGCTTACTGACCTGGTTTCACAGCATTTAACATCTCAAATAGTGCTGGAAGGAGAGTTGTTGCAAACTTAACTTTTAAAATTCATTTTGAAGCAGAAACAAGGCAAAGTGTTCTACCCAGTTCTTCTGTGTTGTGGTACAAAATTATGTGATTTGTATGAAATGAAGAAAACCTAATTTAGGGAAAAAATCTCTTGCTGGATTTAGACTTGAAACTAATGAAGTAAAATTACAAATACATGATCTGAGATTTCATGTTTTTCTTACAGCTTGGTAGGGAGATGGAAATGCAGAATGATCTGGATGTTATTCAATTGCTCCAAAAGCAGTACCAAGAAAGGTTAGAAGAAGAAGTAGCAAAGGTATTACTTTTATTTCATTACTTTAAAATATGTTTAAAAAATCTGTCATATTTATTTGCCATTTTCAACTATTTAGGTAATTGTTGTAGCATATGCTAACTTTCATATGATTTATTTACAAGGAATAATTTCATTTGGCTTCTGAATGGGAAAGCCTTAAAAAATTCTGGAACATTTTGGGGTTTCTTAGCAGTCTGTCCTATTCCTAACTCATAATTTCTCTTCATATGGGTTCTAGTGGTAATTTTTAAAACTTCAAAGGAAATAGACAAGATGCTACCATATTCTGCACTAGAATTTGTTTTTGAAATCCAGAGACTTAGGGTGTATTTCTTGCTGCCATAGGCTTATCAGCAGGTCAGTTCAAAAGACTTTTGCACTTAATAGTTTAATATTATTTTCTCATAATATTTTATTGTACATTTTAATATGTTGTGTAAAATGCATCATTTTTATTTGGATCTGGTGACTAAAACAATGAAAAGTAAAAGTAAGATTTTATAGGTAGAGTATATGTGTTTGTGGATTTGCTTACTTTCTGATTTTCCAAAAAGTTTCCATTTTTTTGCAGAGTGAAAAAAATATTCTCTTTTCTGCTGCCAAGAAAACCCTTCTTTATGAGGAAACAAATTTTGCATTGGTTAAGATCAGTTTAAGTTCAAAAGACAAACTCAAATTTTCTGGAAAGGAAGAGTTTGGTGTTTTCAAGTGTAACAATTCTGTATTTATTATACTATTTTTTCACACTTTTTGTAGCTTATGCTATAAATCATCGCATTCTAAATCTAGAATAGAATTACTCACATGAGTGGAAAAGAGATTTATTTGTATTAGAGATACTTAGCAACACAAAAGTTATCAGCCTGTTGTAACTGCAATTGCAGCTAGCTAGTACCAGTAATTTCTTTCTGGTTAAGTAAAATTCCTGTGGTAAGTATCAAGCTCATGGCACTGCTTTCTTTATACAGCCCTAAATTCCATGTCAGTAAAACTTTTGCATAGGATGCTTGGCTAGATAGAGAAAGCTTATTAGCACAGCTGCTCTTAAGCCTGTTGCCAGCACTTTTGAAATCATCTAATAGAATCTTTAAAAAAAACCACAACAACTTCATATTTCCATGCTAAATAATCTATTGTAATGGAAAACAGCATTGTAGTTCATTAAACCACCTTAAATACAGCATATCTGCATTTTAAGATGTGACCATTTTCAATATTAAGAAGATATCTTTGTTCTTTTATCTTTTTTTGTTTCCCTCTGGGAACTTTTGGTACTTATATTTTTATTGTTGATGATCATCCATGAGATTTCTTCAGTACTAGGAGATGCTGTGAAGCATAAACTAATGCAGACTTCTCTTTTTCAGGTTATTGTGTCAATGAGTGTAGCATTTGCCAAACAGACTGAATTGTCAGGAATTGCTAGGCAGAAGGAAGAAGAAGCACCAAGGCAGATTGTACATCCTGAGAGAATACATTTTGGAATTAAGAACAGTGAGGAAGAGGTTGACAGCCTTCTTAGGAAAGCAGCTGGAAAAGGCAGTAGGAATGAAGAAGGATTAAAATCACTTTGCAAGGAACTCAGTGAAGAGTCTGGAGAGATCAATTCACTTGGAGAACAGCTTCATTTTAATAGCAGCCCTGATTGCATATTAGGACACTCAACACATAAGGCAGTGATTTCTGAAGAACTTTCCCATGGCAGAGGTCTTAAAGCAGAAGAAACACCAGTAAGTGTTAAAAAAAGCAGCAAAGGAAAAATGAAGATAAAAATTCCATTTAAATATTTCCTTTTCCCTTTCAAAGAGTTGACAACTTCAGACCAGAATTATCTACACTTCTTTCCTGTGTGCTATGCCTGAGGAAGGGAATGCAATGCCAGCTATATTGCAGACAATAAATTGTTTAAAGAATTTTTGTAAACTAGGTTATATTTTAGTGTTTATACAAAGAACAGACTAAAAATTGTGCTTAAACAGTTTGAGCCTCTTGTGATAAAGGATATCAGCTGAACGCAAAAATTATTGAAGTGGTGTAAATCATATATTTAACATTTCACAAACATGGAGTGGGGCCAAGCTAAAATAAATATGATAAAAAGGAGTTGTAATAAGCATGAAAGCTAATACTGTTGAGAGTTACTGGAAAAAAATTATCTTTTTAAATGGAGTATAATTCTAAGCTTGGACTGTCCAAGAAGCAGGCAACACGATAGTGCTTTCATTCCAGTTACTTTCATGTATGAAAGCATTTTCAGAAATTTAACTATGTGCTAGGAACAGTTGTTGAGAATGAGGTGCTAAAGTAGTTGCACTGTTTCAGCACTCAGGTGGGGTGGTGGCCACGGACAGAGACACAGCCACGAGCAGCCAGCTGCTGCTGTACGAGGAGCGCCTGGAGGACATGCGGCAGGAGCTGGTGCGGCAGTACCAGGAGCACCAGCAGGCCACCGAGTTACTGAGGCAGGGCCACATGCAGCAAATGGAGCGCCAGAGGGAAAATCAGGATCAACTCCTCGCTGAGCTGGAGAGTCTTAAGGTGCAGTTGGCTGAGGTAATACATAATTCAACCAGTGAGTTAACAAAGGAACACCACCAGGAAGATTGATATTTATGCATTTGTATCTATTTAGAGGGAAGGAGGCATGCACGTATTTGTCATGTGCATGCATACACACTCATGCACACACACATACCTTTTTGTGTTTGTGTGTACATACAAACCCATATATGCATATATTTATAGAAGACATATTTCTGTAATCAAAGCTCAGGCTATGATTTAGACTTCTGTAAACATGGAGCAAACCTGCAGTGCTGTACAGCAGCCAGAAGAGAGTGATTGTGGATGCACTGCCAGATGCGTGGCACTGTGCAGGATGCAGGCTAACAGCCATTTACATCCATGAAGCCAGCAGGCATGACTAGAAATACTATAAAATTCTTCATTTTTCATCATTCTGATTTGAACAGTATCAGTGGCTTCCTGCAACAATGTGTTTTGGCATTTTGGGGGTTTTTCCCCCAGTTCTGGGAGATAAGTCCTTACCAACTTTTAGAGTGAAACAATATCTGTAGGATTTGGTGGGAAACATCAGTGTTTGTTTGCCTCTTCAAACATAACTTGCTGTCACTCCATATCTATTCAAAGCCTAGAGTAGGTGTGCTAATGAAACTCATTAGTTTATCTTAGTAATTCAAAAATAATGTCATTTATAGACAGTCTTTCAAGGATTCCTTCTCCTGAAAGAAAGTAAAAAGAATCCAGAGCAATATATCTTGCTCTCATTTAATTTCAACAGTGTAACATTACCAAAATGCACATGAAGCTAGTAACCAGTGAATTCTAGAATTCTTTGCTGTCACTGTGGAGTGGAGCTTCAGACCTTTCCAAACCTGTTTCTGCTCAGATTAAGTGTGGGCTTATGGAGTTCTGGAATCTAGAAAGCCAATGACTTGTACCTCAGGAGTCCTTTCCAGCAACATCAGCTGTCTCTCCTAGCTGCTTTGAAGGTGTCCTAGAATAATTTATTAATTTATCCTGATAATCTTTCCTTTTAATATATGCATACTTTCTCCTTTTACCTTTTTTTTTTTTTTCAGTTTTTAACTGCATCTTTATCAGAGTTGCAAATTCCTGTAACTGATAAAAATCACTCAGTAGAACTTAGGCTGCTGGGTTTTTTTTTTTTGTTTTTAATGCTAGGTATGTATGTTCATAAGAACTACATACAAATGTATGCATTGTGTTTAAGCCATGAACACTTCTAGCTCTTCTAAAAGAGAATGTGTGTAGGGTTTTTATAAAAATAAGTTATTATCTTTTTGTGCAAAACATGTTATAGCATGTAATATTCAGAAATTCCCTCCAGTTTGCATTGTGACCATTGTATTTCCTAAAGAACATAAAAATGTCATGAAAATCTTAAGAAAGGTTTAGGTATTTTTATCTGTATTCCATTCTAGAGAGCTTTTAGTGTTTTTTTAATGATTTAACGAGACGGACTGAAATTTCATTGTTTAGTGTCCGTAAAGAATTAGAAGAGACAGGACTCACTTGACTCAGAAGCTTAAACAACTGTGTGAGCCTCTACAACACTTCTTTCTTAGCGTGTCTCAATGGAGAATGACAGCCTGGTTGCAGAGAGAGAGAGAATGCTTTTGGAAGAACTGGAATCATTAAAACAACGTTCCGGACCCGGAAAAGAGAGGCTGTTTTGTGAGTTACAGAACAACAGCACACAGACAGAGGTAAATATGGACTTTGACTTTCTGGGCAACCCTGGCATGTAAAACCAGTAAAAGATTCCTCTTCGCTGATACTCCTTCTGGGTAATATATTTTGCTAAAAGAGGTTGGGTATTGCTGCAACAGAGCAGGTGTAAGATTCAAGAGGTGCTAGTGGTAAACATAGATTTTTGACTTCAGGCAAGCAGAAGCTGGTTGAACAGCTTGAAGGTGGGGATTATTACTACAGCTATTTCCTTAAGTAAACTCACTTTTCCATATTGCTATAGCAACGCAAACAGAAAGTACAACAGCTGCCTAATCAGTGTAACAAAGTTCATTCTAATTGGCCCTGCCTTGGATTTCCTGGTTTGTTTTGTTAATATTTTTTTCCACGTAATAAGAGCATTACTTTATTTGTAATTTGGTGTAGAAGTATTAAAAAGGAAATGACAACTTATTTAGGTTTTCAATTTCATATCCTGCCATATATAAGAAGAATATGTTGATTCTGACATGACAGGATTCCTGTCCTTTTTGTTTTCTCTCCCTCTGCCAAAACTTACTCAGAATGAAAATGAAAACCCAAATGATGCAAGAGAGCAGCTCTTTGAGCATGAAGATGGTGAAAGGAAGCCTGATGAAACACCTTCAGCTCTTCTTTCTAAAGAAAGGTGCCTAGAATTCTTAAGAAAATATTCTTCTTAAATTTTGATAATCATGTTTTTGCTGTTAGATTAATAATATTTATAAGTTTTATTCTGACTGATGATGATATGCACATTTTGTTCTAGAAAACCATATTTGTAAGTTTATGTACTTAAGGTTAAATAGTATCATATTTTTTATAAAGCCTGAGAATGTAATGTTACAGAGGATGAGACAAATCATAGCGTACTTTACTATATATTTTGCCTTACACACGTTGAATCATAAACATTATTTATACACATATATTTATATACATACTGTATGTTCATATGGGAATTAAGTTTATATTAGTACAATTGTTTTATTTTATGATACCAGTTGACTATTCTGTAAAGTTCTTGATCTGTGTAGAGAGGCAATTTTCTTAACTGTCATTTGAGAAAGGATTAATTTTATAATGAATACCAGGTGAAAGCAGACCTCCGCTTTAAAAAAATGACTAGATAAAATGCCAAGATAAAAATAGAAATAGAGATACTTGGACTTTTTACATATCTTGTAAAAATAACTGATGTTTAACACAAATGTGTATTTAGTATTTATATGATGTAGGGTTTAGCCTTAAAAAAGAAATCTTAGTTTTGTTATTTCAGTTGCAAACTTCTTTGGTTGCAAAAGTGTATAAAAGGTAAAACCCACTTGGAAACAAGGGAAAGATCAGAGGATTGATTAGTTTCTGTCCTGCAGGCATGTTTTTCAGAAGGCTAATGAAAAACTCATGAAGATTCTTTTAGAAGTTGTGAAGACAACTGTAGCAATGGAGGAGACAATTGGTCAGCATGTTCTTGGCTTACTGGATCGGTCTGGGAAAGTCCAGGCTTCCAAACAGGCTGGTTGGGACACTGAGACAGAGGAGTCAATAAAACCCTGCATCCGTGTGGGATATGAAAAAGGTACTGATTGTATGGTTTTATATTTCATAAGAAGTATCATTTGCATGTTTTAATGATATATTTAAATTCTCTTAGCTTTGATATTTTAAATTAAACTTTTCTTAAGGAAAAAAACCCCACAACCTATTTTTCATTTGAATGCATATGACATCTCTGTTTAAGAGATATTTCAGGGGTTGTTTGGGTCATGCTCCACACCAGTTACAGCTCACATCTAGGGTCCTGTTGCAAAGCCTGCAACAGAATGGGAAAGTGATTGAGAAGTCAAGAAAAAAAAAGTTTCTGTTGATGGAGACAAAAAGAATGAAACACAGCTCCATGGCATATTGCACCACTTACACCCTCCTGTGTGGGGAATTGGCACTGGTGTCAAGGGCTGCATCTCCACCTTTGCACTAAAAGTACAGAGGTGTCCTGCTGGTCACTGAGGCCAGGCTGGCAGGGGAGAGCTCGTATATGTGTGCTTATGGACTTCATTAGCTTCCTAAACATGTGTTTGCATGCAAATCCAGTTCTGGACACAGTTCCAAGAACTTCTCAGCTGCCAACACTTGCCCATCAGCTGTTTCCAGGAGTGCTTGTTGGCACAAGACTGAAGGAGCATTTTGGTGTTAGTTGCATACCAGTGTCAAAGAACACTGCTGGGCTGTGTTTATTTTCTTGTGCACTAGGATAGTGTCTGTCCATTTCTCTTTTGGGCAAGAGTAGGTAGGTGCTTGATTACACTGCCCTTTAGGTACATTAAGGTTGTGCACGTGCATCCTGGATCTTGTGGAGAGCTAATGAGCAACAGATCAGTTCAACCTCAGACACATTTGGATTTGGCTGGAGTTTTAACTACTAGGAATGAGAAAACAAACTGGAAGTGGAATACTACATTTCTGTATTAAGAAGGTGTCTCACAGGAGAAAAATACAACTGGTAAATGCGAGTGAACTTTACCTCTTTCTTTCAAAATGTAGATTATGGCATGTTATTGATTCCATCTAGCTTTAAATATAGGTCACATTAAGCCTTGGGGCAAGTTAAGAAAGGTTGCATGAATTTGTAGCACAGACTCATTGTCAGTTGATCACTCAAAAGGTTATCTGCAATGACGTGTATAAAGTTGTAGTCTAACAATTTCTGAAGTTTTCAAGTTAATAGCAGTTTTTTTCTTGTACTTCTGTTTCATTTTTTAAAGAAAGTAAATTTTATTTTCTATGCATATAACTGTATTTAGTTGTGGGAAAAATTATCTTTTCAAACTTCAAGGTTTTGAGGCTTTGCCTTTTTCCTCAAATAGCAGATTGAATAACTAAACTTCTGATCTTATTTTTTGGTACATTCACTTTTGCCTGCTCCTGCTTATCAGTGTGTATACTTGTATGTGTCACTAATTATTGTCATTAACAATTCTTAATGCATTACATATACGTAGAAAAAACACAGTTTAAAAATATATCTTTCTGTCATTTTTACTTATTTGGCTTTCATAATTCTACTGTCTAAACACACAACATGCCCTGTGATTGGAATGATTTGCTTATTTCTTGTGAAGTCTTCTGATGAAAGAGAAGTCTCTTCAGGTAGAAAAAAAGCTCAGTTCCATTCTGTTAGTGTTAGAAAGTGTTTGCTATTAGTGTATTTTGAAGAGGTATGAAAAGTTTCTCTCCTCTAAGAAAGCAGGTGTCTGTTCTTGTAGTGCCCCTCCTTGGTACAGAGCAGCATTCAAGCTGCCCACCTACCAGTTGTTTATTCCAGTATTCTTTTTGCATGTTTCCTAACATTCAGAAATAACAATGAAGGAAGGCGTTACAAAAGTAAAAAGTGAAAATTAAAGAGCTAAGCTTACAGTAGCTATAATGGCTGAATGTGTGGTTTGTAATGTATCTCTGGGGCTGTATTCACAGTTCTCCCTTTTTGCTCTCAAAATGATACTGGAGCATCCTTTCTGCCACTGGGGTCATGCAGCCATAGTAATAGTTGTACTGTTTCATCAGCTGAAGTATTTGGTCTTTCTTCAAATGGAATAAGATGATAGATTCTGTTAGCATTTTCAGCCATGGGATTCTCATTATTCATATTCTATACTAACACTTAAATGGCTTGAGAGGACAAATTTGAAAATTTTTCCCCATTATTTTATGGAAGTAGACACTGTTGGGTTATTTTTAAACTGTTATGTTATTGTGTTTTCTAGTACCCAGCCAAACAGATCTCCCTTTTTAATTACTTAGGAAATATGTAGGAATAAATTTATACCAATAAAAATCTAATAATAAAGTAGTAAAATAATGTGTTTCTTGAAGGGAATGCTCTCTGACCTACTGAACATAATCTATATGTTTTGACAAGCAAAATTCAACTTACTGTTTTTGCTGAGTTTCAGCATTTTTAAAAGCTCAATCATTAAGATCATATGCATTTAACCACACCTGATTTATAGAGTGCATTTATAGAGGGACATTGACTAGGTTATCTGCAAGCACAGGATTTCATTTCTAGAAGAGTGAGTAAAGTTCAAATTTCAGTCATAAAACATATCATTGGAATGACATTTGTGCTCAGTAATCTAGTGAGTTTGCTTGGGTAGAGGGACTGCACTAATGCAGGTTGCTCTGGAAAAGCCTGCGAGGTTATGGCATTCCTTGACTATTAAACCCTCTTTCATTCTGAGCTTCTGAGCTCCTTGTTTCTGAGCAGTGTACCAGGAGAAAAGGTAGTAAATAGCTAAACACTGTGCTGCCACAAGACTGATTTATTATTTTCAGCTTGTAACCCCTAAGCTTATTTCCTAAGTGGAATCCCAGGAGTAAACTGAGACACTGGCTCTACATGATACAAAATATGTATTGCCTCATAAATATCAGTTGGCAGCCCATAAACAACTTCTGTATCTGAAACTTCTGAGCAAGCACTCTATAATTGAGCACTTTTCTTAAGATTTAGTGGGCCATGACATCTGATGTGCTGAACTGCATGCTCCATGGCAAAGGAAACAAAATAAACCTTTGTTTCTTTGGTTGATTTTTTTCTCATTACCAGGAGAGAGTTTACGCAGAGAGATGATAGTTTTACTTAAGTCAGTTATGTTATATTTGTTATTTTGTATTGACTGGAAAACAAAATTACAGGACAGAGGAATTTGATTTAATTCTGTTAAGGTGGGAGACTGAACAGCCATATAAGGATTAACAAAATGGGGATTAGACATTAAGCTGCCAGGGGTGATTAATGAGACTGGACAATGTTTCTGTTTCTTATTTCCACTACTGAAAATTGTGTGGAAAGATGCTGTACAGAGGTGCTGTGTACTAAGACCATTTTGAGGGGGAGAAGATACAGAGACTTTTACTGTGCACTTAGGGAGACAATGTGAATTTGTGGTCTTAAGTTCCACTTTGTAGAAATCATAATCTGGTTGTCTACTTTTATCAATTAGGTTGCCAACACCATTATATAAACATAATTTTTGCAAGTTTTTTGTGCATTTGATACTTGTTGGGGTTTTTGATATCTTTGAGACTACTAAAGTTTCCATGTGCCAGATTATACTTTTGGTGATAGCTCACTTTTTCTTTCCTCATTTTTTATAGTTAAGTTTCAGGCAAATTATGATGTTTTGTTTTGAGATATTTCTTATAACAAAATGATGTTTTATTGTCGATTTATTTTGTATTTATCCAAGAAGAAATGGAAGCGAATTACAAAATAATTGTCATAAACAAAACAGGAGTCTTAAGTTTTGTTACAAGTTTGTGGAGGCCCATTGGTACTGTTCTGGTCACTGACAAGAAGACATAATAATAGTAGTGACATTATTAATGTAAACGACATATTCTGAACCTGGCTTTACATTTACTTTCTGAGCTGCCATCAGTGTTTTTAACTTTTTCTTCAGAAGTTCAGATGATTTTGCAACCAACTGCACATTTCTGCAGTCATTTTGTATAATCTTTATTTTTGTATTTTACACACAATCATCATTGCACAATTCAGATGTACCTCACAAGCAAATCATTTACTGAAATGGAAAGGTGACAGGACATGAATTATGGGTTACACCTGAGAAGGAAAACGGGAATATTGCCGAGATTATTTGTACTCCATCAGGAAAGAATTAGATTGTGCAATAACTAATATGTCATTGTTTTATCTTGTTTATAGCTGTGCTACTGTACTGTGAGCTTTTTTTTTGTGAGATCTCTGAAGCTAAGCAGGGTCTTACCTGGTCAGTTCTTAAAATGGGTGGCCTCCAAAGAGCATCAGGTGCTGCAGTAAGTGTGTTGGTGGCTCAGTAGGGAGTATATTTCTCTTCAACTCAGTCTTTAACCAGTACTTTGGCACAGCATTTAGAATATTTATGCTGCTCGAAATCCATCTCAAGTGAAGGTCCTTTCTACTCTGAGGATATTAAAGCTTCTACATCACTATTGATATATGTTGAAACACCCAAAGGCAGCCCATATTTGGGTGGCAAGATATCAAAATCCTATCAAATATAAAAAGTGAAATTGTTCATTTTGCAGCCTTCCTTCTACTGCAGGGGGTTGGAATATTAGGGTGTTGTGGGAAAGCTTTTATGGTCTATAAACCTATTGCAAATATTTAGTGTGCTGGCAGAAAATGACTGCCAGCCACTGCTAGGGTGATTCCACTGCAGGAGTTTGACTGCCATTCCAAAGTGCAGTACTCAAAAGTGCTTTGAAATCCTGTGTAGATGAAAGGTGCCATGTGAATGTATCTTCAGTTCATCTGGTTATTCGTCCTGTTCATGCATATAGTGTGCTTCTGTTTTTTCCCTTTGGAGTCTGAAAACAGTTTGTAACATATCCCTCATACCTAAAAGGAGATATGAAACAGTAATAATACAACTAGAAGAAAACAAAAAATACTAAATGCATCTGCATTTGAAAAATCTTAGCAATTTTAAGAGAAAAGTAAACCAAGAGAAACCTTCCTTAATTAAAATCACCACAGATTAGTTTGTTGTGTATGAGTCTTATATATGGCTGCAGATATTATTGTCAGAATACCTGCAGGTAGGAATGTATATTAAGTACACCAGGTGGTTACTCATGTTGCAGCTTGTTACAAAAAAGCTAAAAACAAACATCAAACTAGAATCTGACTTGCTTGATAGGTTCAAACAACATCAACAAGAGTGCTCATATTATTATATGCCTGCCAGTATTATTTGCCTGCCTGGTTAGGAGGTAAAAACAACAAGACCTAACTACATTTTTAAACACAATTTGTGAGATTGACCTGTTGTAATTTCAATTCAATTTCTGTAGCTAAACAAACTGTTCTAGTTCAGCAGTCACAATTCGTAGAGTAACCAGGAACTTGAATTCAAAGATAACCCAGTATTGAAACTTCATTGCTAAACAGGCACTGAGCATTCTTAATTCATTTAGTTACAATGCTTTTCCTGAAAAATAAGATATTTTTGAGAAAATTCTAAGCAAAACCATCTAATTGTTAAAAAATGCGCCCTACGAACATATTTACTTTAAATATATTCCAGAAACATACTTCATTTAAATAAATTGTCATTTAAAACACTCTCCACAGTAGGATTTGTTTCTGATATTTCAGATCTGTCTGTCTAAGGGCGTAACCCTTCTTTATTTTTAAAAAGCTATCAACAGTACTTTCAGCTGTCGTGATATACCTGCTGTATTGTTCTTTCATACCAGAAGTGTGATTTTAAAACATCTCAAGACTTTGCTTTCACTTGCATTGCTTAAATACAGCCTTGAATTCTAAATATGGCAAATTTGCTGTTTTCTAGAGGACTTGCTGTCAGCCTAATACCGTAGACAAACCTTGTGTGTCTGGCTTTTCAGTAAGAATGGATAATGTCCTTAAATGGCATCAGACCTGAGGAATTTTCAGAATCAGGCAGGTGCCAGCTGGCCCAGCAGCAGGAGCAGTTGCAGTCCTGCTGCACTGTCCTTGATTTGTTCAGCTACCCATTTTAGTCAATTTTCAGTTCACTAATAGCCATGCTGAATATTGTTGTTCTGTATTCCAGTCTGTTTGTCCTGAGAAGCTGTCTGAATTGCATGCATGCCTTTCCTTTTACTCACTTGAGTTTGATTCACTGACTTGAACAGTTTTGTGTTAATGCATAGTAACATAATTGGTTGTTGGTGAAACAAGGACTGGCAGTCTGGTGTTGGTTTTGTTTGGAGTTTTTTATCTGATTTGTATTTTAAAGACAATCTTGCAAGTATTATTGCAAGTATTCTAAGTAGTAAGGGTTACTGATTGTAACAAAGGTTCAAAGATGAGCGTCAGAGCCCCTCAAGCATACTGAAAGTATGTCTAAAGTATTGTCTGTTAATATCTCCTTTTCTCTTGCACTTCTGCTTCTTTTAATTAACACATTGTTTATCTTGTTTATGTGAATTTTAGTGTGCAGTATTTCCCTTTCTGTTTTTGTGACTAAGATGAATATTTTAATCATTTTTGGATTTGTCTTCCTTATTGTAACTGAGTTGCACAGCTTTTCATGTTTGCAGTTGCTAAGAGTCTGTGTGAAAAGGTAACTGTTTTTTTTTTCCTCAGAGTCCTTATATCATGGTAGTAGTATGGGAGATGATGATATTAACATGTGGTCAGGAGCAGCAGGTGAAGGACTGCTGAGCCAACATCTTGCAGAAAGTGGGATGGAAATAGATCCCGAAAATGAAGAGCTCATTCTGAATATTAGTTCTCGACTGCAGGCGGCTGTTGAAAAGCTTCTGGAAGCTATCAATGAAACTTCAAATCAGGTGGGGTGATTTAATAGAGATGCACTTTAAATTCTGTGTCTCGGTTGGGCTTTTTTCTTTATTTTTCTCGTGATTGTGTTTTCATAAGCCTAAAACCCACAGGTTCATTTTGACAGCTGTAAAAATGCTTCAGGTGCCTCCACCCAAAAAAACGCTGCTCCAGTATGGTTTTACTGATGAATTTACTTTCCTGCTAGAAATCTGCTTTGGTCTGCAGAGGAAGCCTGAATTTGGGGCATTCTTGCCAATCTAGGGCGATCTTTCATTGCTCATATGGATCATCTGCATTCTGCTACAGCTGAGAGATGAGACAGGAGGTATCAGAGCACATAGAGCTTGTGAAGAGAGAGGATTGAGGGCAACTGTGTCTGGTTCCCTTGACAAACATCATAGTCAATTGACTGGCCAAAAAGATAGAGCTCTCCTGCTGTCTCTTCCAACTGTGATTTAAACATGGCCAGTTAAGCACATATCCACCTTGCTATCAGAAAAGGAGTCTGCACTCCAGCATTTATGTGAGGTATGTGATTCAGGAATAGTGTCCAGAAAAAAGGCAGTTTGCTATCGGAGTGCTTTCTGTGGTGGGATGCTGGTTGCTGTCTGGAGTACTTCCTTGTTAACTGAAATAGGAACTAGATGCCTAGGTCAGTTCAAATCACACTGCTTTTATCATGTGCTTTACTTTTAGATTGTGTGCATTGCAATTTGAAGGTGTCAAAGTATTTTCCTTCATATCTTTGTGGCTGAGACTTTGCCAATACCAGCAAGAGTTATGGCTCAAACACATACAGACACATTTTCTTCATTAATACCTATTATACAAAGATGGATTTATCCCTGATGATCACATATGTTTGGCTTTTTTTTTAAGTTAATAAAAAGCCTTCTGTTTACACATTTTCTCACAGTATAAATATTAACACTTCTCTGGCTGTTTTGTAGAGGGTCTTCTCGAGTTTGTCTGCTTTGCAGTGTCTGCTTATTGGATTATATACAGTTCTTGTATATACCATGGATATAAAGGTGACTTGAAAATTATTTTTAAATATTCAAAACTGAATCCTTTATTTTTTTCCAGTCTGCAATATTTTATAATGTAAAACTTGTTACGAGCAGAAAAGATTTTAACCTTTCCTCTAATCAGTTGTGTTTTGCATACAGACATGTACCTATTTCTTCAATTAAACTTTAAAGAGTCAGAGAAAACCTGGCAAAATCTTCAAAGTAACTGTATGAAACCTGTCTGAACACACACTTTCAGACCTGAAGTGCAGTTTGAAACTTGAGGCAAGGCATACAGTGGGTGTATTAATTCAAATTCCACCTGCTGGTGTTATGTATAGGTAAATAAACTGGGCCACTCCCCTGAACTCTTTCACTTGAGAGATACTAGCAGGAAGCCTTTAAACTAGCAGAGCTTGAGAAAGTTCTTCCTGTTGAATTAACTCCAGCAGCAAGGATGACTGCAAATCATGACATAGCTGTATTTTTCTTTCATTTGCCGTAGTGGAGTTGGAAAATTTTTAGTTTCAGTTTTGTTAGCTTCCCTGTCTGCTGCAGCGTTCCTGTGCAAGTAGAAGAAAATTCTGCTTCCTTGCCTTGGGAATTACTTGCCAGTTGCTATTGGAAGATTTCTGTTGCTTTTTGATGTGAAACTTCTATAAGAAGGACTTTTTTAGGAGAGATCATATGAAGTTTTCCTGTACCTCTTTTGTTTGGGATTAATCCACTCCTGAATTACTCAGCTTGAAAAGTGATCTGAGGCTTCCTACTGATTCTGAGCAGGTTTGTCACCAACTGTGCTGGGATGTGTCTTCAGACTGTTAAACCTATGTGTTCTGTTACAAACTCCTGTCAGAAATTCCTAAAGCCAGCCTAGCTCAGAAGAAAGCAAAAGCAATATTTTTTGGAATGGATTCTTACCGCAGCTACTGGGCATCTAATCTGTTTAGTGGTTTGTGGACTGAAGGCCAAGAAGAAGATATATATGAGGTTGAATCTCGTGTGCCTTTGCCATTTCCTTTTCCTTTCACTGAACACTTGGATGAAAATAATTCTGTAGTTGTAAATACTTCAATTTTTCACTTCAGCCACAAAAAAAATGGGCACATTTTGAAAGTTGTCTCTAAAATCTCATTGCCTACACCTCCCTATTCAGTAAGTATATAAGTTTTTAAAAGAAAATAAGCTTAAATAGAAGAGAATGCAGTGAAAAATTGTATGTGTGAAAAGAGGCCCTTTTCCTAAGCAGTTTTCACTGGGCACTGAAGTGGGCACTCAACTATACAATTCTCTGGTCATTTCTAGCACAAGAAATGTATTAGACACAGAAATATGTTAAATTCTAGATATTTGAGATCTCATTTTAAAGCACTTCAGTGTTACTTTTATTATATTTCATTTTTCTCACTTATGGTAATTCGGAGTGGGGAAGAGACTGCAGTCAGAGCTGTTCCCTTTAACTTGGGTGTACTGTCTGGTAACAGTAACTAGCACAAGCTGGCAGCTTGCTTTCAGTGATCCCGTGGAGAAATTGTTGATCTTAAGCAATCATGTTTGCGTTTGTACTTCTTCTTGATTTTGCCTGGTGATATTTTGAACAATACTTTGTGCTGTTATTACTGAAAAAAGCTGGAGAATAGTTTTTGTTTTGAGTTTAACTGAAAAATTTCATACATTTCAGGAAGGCACTTTTACAGTTGTCCATGTATATAGTAAATCTATCATATATTTCCCCTTTATCCAAGGTGGGTCTTTCATTAAGCACTTGAAAATACAAGAATAAAGGAAGGGTGTGCTGTGATTTTTAAAAATATCTCAAATTAGTGCAGATAGTTACAGTATTTAGATCTTTCTTTAACTCTTGTCAGAATAAAGAAACATCATGAACATGTTAATGATGCCCATCTGAAAAGGAATGCTGTAGAAAGAAATTGAGTATTTAAATTCAATGTATTATAAAAGAGAATGTATTGATTATTCAGATTTTCTTTTCAAAGTTTAAGTGGATAATTTTGTGTGCACTGTTTTGTTTAATGTTCCTTAACCCATTTTTCTGAGCTTTTAAAGCAAACTCCTCATATTCATGATCTTAGTGGGACTTAGTGAGAAAGCTTTTATATTTTAAGAAATCAAGAGACAGAATAATTTATAGAAATTGTAGATGTAACTATCTTTCAAATTTCTGCCAATAACCAGAACATTAAAAAGTAAAAAAAACCCAAAACACTAAAAAACCAAAGGAACAGAAAACACATTTTGTGTAATCAAAACATTTTGTGTAATCAAAACTTCTAACAATGTTTAATCTTTATGCATTATTTTCCTTTTTTAATTCTAAATTTAATTCATTTTGAAATTATCATTTTGGATATGTCTAAACTGTAAATATGCAATTTCATATGACAGGGTTTTCCAGTACTTCAGGATAGTGGCACAGTGAAACTGTGCTGCGTCCGTGTCAGTATATGTTAAATATTAACCCACCAGACAAGTGGAGAAGAATTAAAAAAGATCATTAATAATTCTGCTGGGTTGACACTGTTGGAAGAAGCATTGCTTTACTCTCTTGTTGGTTGAAATGTGCAATACTTTGAAAATTCACATTTTCCTGGTGTTCTCATCAATCTTCATGTTAAAGAGAAAAAGAGGAAAAGAGGAAAAGTACCATTTCAGCCAATTTATAATAAGGCTTCTGCCAGTTTTATACAATATTTTTTGGCCATTCTAAGCCTGTGGTGACTGGTAGCTTCCTCATATTTAGTGCAAAACTCGTGTAAACAAAGGTGAATCTTGTGTAAACTCATAAATCAGGAATTACCGGAACAAAGACACGGATTTAGCCAGGTGGCTCGTGGAGTTCACTGTACTGACAAAGCCTGTTTGTTTAGACTTTTATAAGTCAGTCTTCATCTTGTACTCTGCAAATGAGTGTTCAATAAAGATTTTATCAAATGTTTAGTGAAGTTATGTGAGGCTTCCCATCACGCTGTAAAGCAACTTTGAATTAAATAGGAGTGAAAGAATAGGTTTATCTAATGTCTGAATTTTTTTTCCTGTGATAGCTTGAACATGCTAAAATTACTCAGACAGAACTCATGCGAGAGTCCTTCAAAAAGCAGCAAGAGGCCACAGAATTTATCAGGTATCAGGAAGAGCTACAAGAACGTCTCAATGAGGAAACCAAAGCCAGAGAACAGTTGGCATTGGAGCTTAGTAAAGCTGAAGGTGAGTAGCTCTTTTTATGAGTTGTTGGACTTGCATCTACTTACTTATTAATTGGGTAAAGAAGTTGCAAATTTGACCAATTTCTTTGATGAAATTTTGTAAATTTTAGAATGTTTTCAGCCTTCTGGATAGTTATGGACATGATGACCTCTGGAGGTCCCTACCAACATCAACCACACTGTGATTCTGTTTTCCAATTTTGACTCACTTATTGTCTGAAAATGTACGTGACAATATTAAAAATAATAGGTTGTGTATGTGTTTGGATCCTCAGAGTTAGTTCATTTCATCACAACATGTTTGTTTGTGCAGACAAGCTTAAATGTTAACAGCTTAAAATCATAAATAGTTGTGGCTGGAAAGCACCTCTGGAGATCAACTCTTCCCACCCCTTGTTCAAAGCAAGATGAGGTAGAGCAGCTTGCCTAGGACCCTGTTCAGTCAGGTTTTGAGTATCCACAGCCTCTCTGAGTGGCTGTTCCAGTGTCCAGCTAACATCAGTGAGGGGAAAGGAAAAAATGCCAAAGTTATTTTCAAATATTGAAGTGCACTTTCCGGTATTTCAGTTTGTGTCTGCTGCCTTTTGACCTTGACACAGAATCTTTATTCTGAATGTGATTATATGATGGTAATATGTTTCAATTTGCACTGTTTGAAGTGATCTTTTAAAAAGTGTATTTGCAACTGCATTAAGGAAGCAATTAAAAATTATAGTGTCTTACAGCAGGGGAAATCTAATAATCTCTCCTGGCATCAGGAAAATATGTTCAAATCTGACGGACACTTAATTTGTTCTCTTGTTTTGGTAGCTCAATGTTTTGTAGCTCCTCAACATTTCTGTCATTATATCTGATTAGCATCTGGAAAATATGCAAAAGACACTTGTTCTATAGATAGGATCTCCGTAGTAGTAAGCAGAAAGATATTTTTGATAGTTTTGAAGCTCAGCAGACTTCTCTGTTTCAAAGTGGGAGCATAGAGTGAAGTTTGGTAGTCAAATGTTACTCCTGGAGAATGCTACCCTGCCAGGCTTCCTCTTCTTTTTACACAGACAGATAATCCATCATGATTGCACATGCTGTGAATAGCTGGGACACACATAAGCTGAAAAGCAGTGCAGGTTTCTAAGCCATGTGTCTAAAATGTGGTGTGAGGGACAGTTGATGGCCTGCAGTTCATACAGCATAAATGTTGTGTATCAGCAACAGCAGTACTGGCTGCAACAATTCAGTAGCTTTAGCAAAACCAGAAAGGATGAAAATTGATTTCAGAGGGAATGGATTAAAATCTGACATAGGCATTACTTTTTTTTTTTTCCAAGATTAAATTAAGAGTAAGAAATATTGTTTAGAACACTTCTTAAAATGCAAAAATATTAAGAACTCTTCCACAAGATATAAATGACCCAAGAATTTATATTCTGACACAGATGAAGCTACAAAATGTAACTTTTTAATATTGAAGAATTTCAGAATGTAGGCAGCTATATGCTGCTGCTTTCTTTGGAGGATAATATTTTGTCTTGATAGAAATTTTATTCACAAACCTTCAGTAAAATAAAGTAAAAATGCCTAATATCTTAGGACAGAATGACTTTGTTGATTTGATTCATGAACAGTTCTAGAATATAAGAGAGAATTAGATGTTAGTGTTAGCCTTTGATAAATATATTGCACAGTTGTAAGTTAGTTGCATTTGAAATTAATGCACTTTTAAATGACTGGCAACGTTTTGTTGATGTTGATATAACAAAACAACGATGTCTTAGAACTCTTTTTATTTGATTTGTGCCTGTTGAACTGAGTTGTGAGCATACTCTGACAAACTGCATTCTTTTATTGAGTTCCTCAGGTAGGTATGCAGAGCAATGTCTTAGTTCATTATACATCTGATGGCACTTTGTCTTCTCTTGAGATTAAATGCGTCATTTGTGATCATTTCTTTCTTATCACAAAAGCTGCTGCAGCTGAGACATTTTCTAACCTCTTGTGTTTTAGTGGTGTCAGATATGACTTATCTGATGTGATGGAAAAGCTAATGCAAATTTGTTCACTGAACTCTGACAATTTTCATTACATCTCAAAAAAAAACCAAAAAAAAACAAACGAAACAACCAAACCCTGGCAGAAGTAAATAGCACAACATGTAATTTTAGCAGACTTCATAATTTTTTGTGGGAGTGTGCCTTCCATTTAACCTGGGAATGTCCTCTCAACTTAAATCTTTTAGATATTCATTGTGAACAGCATCTGATATGGTGGGAATAACCACTGGAGTTTGTATTGTCTCAAAGTTTTGAAATGTTACAAGTGACGTTACTCATTCAGTATTTTCTGTTTCGATATCCAGTCCTATATGTCCAGTCCTGTGTGTTCTCTGTGAATTCAAATGTGGAAAGAAAAGATGGGTCTACATGGTTAACAAATGTAAATACTTTTAGTTTTTCTACATTCTCAAGACAGGGTAAAATCCGTTTTAATACTGACTCAAGACTGGATTTATAGTGATTTATACTGAATTTATTTAAATTTATTTCTCCTGTGTTTATTACATACATATTTTACCTTGGCTTTGAAGTTCCTTTGCTCCGGAGGTTTTGTGCTGAGTTAAAATTAAGAGCTCTATTTGGTGTTCTGGTATCTTTCCTGTAATTTGTTCATGCTGAAAGGATATCAAGAATAGGAGTAGAAATTGTTAGGTGTTTGAGCATCTAACAGACATGTGCATTCATGTCAGAATACAATAGTGACTTCAACAAGAGAAAACTTGCTTTTGATTGTCTATTACATCTGCCTCCAAACTGATGTTTTACAGGCCTCATTGATGGCTATGCAGATGAGAAAGCATTTCTGGAAAAACAACTCCAGGAAAAACTAGATGTGATTGACCATCTAGAGCAAGAGCTGCTGTGTACAGGTAACAAATTGCAGGAGTTAGAGGCTGAACAGCAGCAGGTGCAGGAAGAAAAGGAATTACTCTCCAGACAGAAGGACGCCATGAGAGCAGAGGCGGGGCCAGTAGAGCAGCGTATGTATTTATCACAATCTTTTTATGACATTTGCTTTTACTTCTAAAAAACAATAAGTGGTCTTGGCAAAGGCTTCTCCCCATTGCCTTGTGATCATTAGTAAAAATGTGATAGGGCCAATTGTGATATTTTCACACCTGTTGCCTAATGTTAGCATGATAACTTATCTTGATTTTTAAACACAAAATGACTGAGTTTTTAGAAGTGTTGAGAAATTATAGCTGTTCTTTAAGCCAGAAAAAACCTTATCTCCAAAAATCTGCTTTCATTTAGATTACCACTGGAGATGGAATAGCAACAGTGGATAAAAATGCTGTCTAAATACTTTCCAAACAGACTTAAAGACAGACTAGGAAGCATACCTACTAGAACATGATTGCATTACATATGACAGCTGTATTTATTTTAGCCATGGAAGATAAATTTTTCTAATAAATTCCTCTTTCAGGGAAGAATAGCACAACAGTTCCATGATAAGGAAAGCCTTTTATCTACCAGTAATGAAAACTTTCAGCCCTGATGGTGAAAATTTCAGATATATACCTTGTCAGTATAATCTAACTAACTGCTTACTCAAAAAAAAGCATTTACCCTCATGAAGTAAAAGTGTCTTTTAATTCTCCCTTAAACTAATAACTGAAATTAATATTTCATGTTTGAGAGGGGAAGAAAACTAGAACTCTAGTGTTTTAAGAAGTACTGATTCTTCAGGGATTGCGGTGCTTACATTGTAAATAGCAGGATGAAGTAAGAATTTTATCTAATTTCTAGAATTATTTATTTATAATATTTATCAATTTATTCCAACTTATAATGTTGCCTTTTTTGTAGATTGCACATCTTGTGTATTTGCAATTTCCTGCAATTTTCTGTAACAACAAAATTTTAAGAACAGCCTGCTGCTTCCTACTCTGTAATAAGGAAGATCCTTTTCTATGATGCCACTTCAGTTATTTTTTGTATAGTTTAGGCTTCTAAATATATTAAAATTATTTTCATGTTTAAGAGCTGTAAGGACAAACAGTTCTATAAATATGTGTAGGTACTTATATCATGCATACCAGAATAACTTGTCACATTCCTTAAGTTATCTCAACAACTTTGTCATTAAATGCCACATCTATCTTTGGCTTCATTTTCTCTTACATTGTTGCACCACAAGAAAACTATAGCTGGCATGTGAATTACTTTGCTTCTTTTTTTTGTTTTCTCTCTCTCTATTCTCCTAGGCCTAGTAGATGCTGCAATCGATGCAGCTTCCCAAGCAGGTGTGTTTGTATGTTGCATGGCCAATCTGTAACTGGGTGGAAGACTGACACGTACTGACCCTGTTAATCAGGATTATTGGGCTTTTGGCTTACTGATGTTACTTGTCATTCTTACTGGCCTGCAGCTTTGATGTTGTATTTCATACTCAGTTCTACATTTTGCTAACAACATTTCTTATAATTTCTAAACATAATAAGCAAATTCATCAATAACCATCATCTTATTCACCTATGAATTACAGTTACTTAGATGGTATTTGAGAGATATTTTTGTAGTCTTTTATTTCTTTTTATTTCCAAATACAGCTGAGTCATTCAGTGTGGTAATTAAACATCTTACTATATTGATATATAATGGTTACCTAGAAATGAGAATTGGTTAAATACGATGTAAGATGATGGTGCCTGAAGGATCTTTCTTCTGTAGTGAAAGTAAATTTTATTGTTTCTGTCTAAATATCAATCCTGTTTTTATGATTCTCCAAAAGTAAGTGCACTTTGTTTGGGTTTTACCTCAAGGGGTTCATGTGGTTGTTTAATAGGCACTTCAGTGGGCTGTGGCTTAAGAGTCTTAGAGTGGTTTGGGGCTTTCCTGTATATGTGCTTGCTGGCTTTTTCATGATGACTCAAAATTGGGCATTCATGCAGTCACTGATTTTGCAAGCTCCAGTTGCAGGTCAGTAATTTTCCTCTCTGTCTGCCCAGCAACCTCGCTAAGTCTTTCAGTATTTCCCTCAAATTATTTATATGTATCGCATTAAATAATGAAATCTGGGAGTGGATTGATTTTACTGGCAATGGGGATGAGAAGAGGGTTGGGTTTTCTGTACATCACTGTTAATTCCTGTGCTGACTCTAGCTGTGGTTTGATCCCATACATTTTCTTTTCTTTCTAATTGTACAAAGGCCTTTTAATTGATATGAAACTTAAACAGGGGAGTGCTCTGATACAACTTCAGTAACAGTCCTTTGAAGACTACCTAAAGGATAGTAATTTTAATATGAATTTGCTTCAGTCAATATCATGATTATTTCTCAGAAGAAAATATATTCTCAAAAAAGAAAAATAGTAAAAAAACCCAAGCCAGTTCACATCCTTCTGCAGATTACAGCATGGATACCTTGGGGAGTGGTTTTGCTTTGTAATATTGCTTACTATTTGTATCTAAAAGTAGTGATGCTTTTATTATACTCAGAATTACTGGAGGAAACAGAAAAGTTAATGAAGGAAAAAATTGAAGTACAACGTCAAGCTGAAAAAGAGTATGATGACCTTCAGAAGCAAGTGAAAGTCTTGGAAATAGACTTGGAAGAACAAGTCAGTCGTTTCATAGAGCTAGAACGAGAGAAAAATGCAGAACTAATGGACCTAAGGCAGCAAAACCAGGCATTGGAGAAGCAGCTGGAGAAAACAAGAAAATTTCTCGATGTAAGTATGGTAAAAGGCAGATATCATGAAGAGTGGAGGATGGGTAGCACTGCTACTGAAGTTTGGTTCAGGGAGAAATGCTAATTTTTTTCAGATCTTGAGCAAACATAGGTAGATGATAGCGAACATCAGCCATGTTTTAGGTTCCAGCCCAAGAATTTAATAACCTTTTAAAAGTTGAAAATTAATTGGAAGTGCTTGCTTAAGACAACTCTGTATTTCAAGCAATTTATAGTTCTTTTGTTCTGATGGCTTTTCATATATTAACCCATAGGTAATTTCTGGTTTTAATTTCTACTTACAATTGTTTATTTATTGAAGACAAATCGTAGGGAAGAAATCATAAAATATTTGCTTGCTGTCATTTGTCTGGTGTACCTGGAACAGAAGACACAAACCTTCTATTTTTGTGAAATGTTACTTGATGTGTCTGTGCTTTGCTAATTTTTTGATTAAAAATAGGAAATTTATTGCCCCAAATTATTAAGATGTTAATGGTATCTGCAATAGGTTCTGCTACCTTATAAATTCTGATGTTACTGTTACCAGCCTCACATGAATGGAAGTTAGAAGTGATGACACTTAACTTGGATAGTTTTTAAATCAAATGGTGTATCCACATAATATCTTAAATTTCAGGAGCAAGCAATTGACCGAGAGCATGAGAGAGATGTATTCCAGCAAGAGATACAGAAGCTGGAACAGCAGCTTAAGATTCCACAAAGGACTCAGCCTGTCAATGAACATCAAACCAGAGAGGTATCACATTTTGTTGCTTGTACTCAATCAATGTAAATGACAAGTTGACAGCTTTTAAGATACTATAATGAAGCTATTTTATGGTGTACCTACTCTGCATCCATTTGCAGGGCAGGAAAGTAAAAGCCCTGAGATTGAAGGTGTTGCAGGAAAGTGGTGGAATGGTGGTTTTGGTTTTTTTTTAGCTGTTTGTTTTTAGTAGCAGACATACAGAAACTTCTTGACTTTCAGTAAGGCATTCTCCTCTAACTGTTCTCAAGAGTTTGTGGAAACATTCAGGACTATTTTAGCAATTTTACATGTTCTTACAGGTTTTTTTGACATCCTGTTTTTATAACACGTGTACACTACTTAGGGAATCAAGTTACTGAGATTTAGCACCTGTTGGCACTGAAACAAATGTAGTGACTGTAGAACAGCAGCTCAAGGGAATCACAGAAAGCTCTTAGACTCAGCAAAATCAAGAAGTGTCAGCAGTGTAAATGCTATCTGTAATAATGCTTTTGCAGATTTTTTTATGAACTGTTAGTCAATTAAGTTACATTTTATTTTTTGTGAGTTTTCTTGTGTGCTGCTTTTTGATCAAGGCTGGTACTTCTGCATGATTTTCTTGCTTGATTTTCAGCATTAAAATGCCCTCTTTTACATTAGATTGTCATTTTCAAATCAAAGGTCTAACTGGAGTAGTTCAGTTGCAGTCATTTAATTCTTAAATATTAGCAGTATTTAGTATTCTGTATTATCTGAAATCGTGGAAGGTGTCCCTGCCTGTGGCAGGTGTGTTGAAACTAAGTGACCTTTAAGGTCCCTTCCAACCAAAACCATTTTATGATTCTAGGCTATAGTTTAGGACCTTAGACAGTAATAGGACATACATTTCTTATATGTGAGATGAGCATGTCAAATTACTTACCTATTTAGAATTTGCAGGTTTAAAACGGTGTTTCATTGGGTTTCTAAACATTTTTTAGTACAAAGGTTTGTATGAAATATGGCAGTGTTAATTTAGCACTATGGGATATGGTTGTCATCAACCTCTGTGAACAATGAATCATCTGGAATTAGCTGAGTGCATGTTAAACAGAATATACAGAGCAATTCTACGTCTGTTTCCTTCTGTGGCCAAGAGTGTGCACATTCCTCTCCCGCTGACATTTTACACAGATGGAGGTGGCTCTAGCATAATTAATTTTCCTGAATCCAGGATGTTAATTTTCAGTTGATTTTGTTACATGTCTGTTTATTATTTCTGGCATGGGTAGCATAGCCATGGAATTCCTGGTTAAGATTCTCACATTAAAAAATTCTCCCAAGAAGAGTTCAAATTTGATAGCATAATAAAAATTGTCCTGTTTGTTCAGAATCTAGATATAAAAATCATCCTGATTTATATGTACATGTACACATATGTGTACACTCTTAAGGTGGCAGATATGCTACAATGGAAATTGAAAACATGCTGTAAAGACATGCTTTAACTGTGATTAAAATTTTGAGATTTTTACTTGACTTTTTAAATTAGAATTTTTTAGTGGGTAGACAGTAAGGTAATGTCTGCAAACACCACAGATGTAGAAGCTGGTTTAGATATAGGTGATGGTAATGTGACATGCTAGGAATTATAGATGGGATTTTCAATAATGTATTAGATTTACATTTATCTTATCAAATGCAGTACATATTCTTACTACATCATGTATTTTGATGTCACAATGTTCCTTGAAATATTTTGTAAATATACATATTTTCATTATTTATCAGGCTTTTGAGAGAGCTATTTTATTTTTCATAGTTGCATATTTTTTTAAATAATAAATCCTCTTCTGCTTTGAGGGAATGCCATGACCATTTTTGGTTGATAACTAAATTTGTTTCTTGCTGTTGTTTCAGCTTTATCAACTTATTCCAGGAAGGGTTGTCATAGAGTCTGCGCCAGACTTGATTTTTGTTTTTCCATTTCTCTCTCAGGACTTTTCTGAGGTCACTTCAGACTGTGATGTTACTCATGGATGGATAACGTCAATAATGCCATCCTGTCAGCTTTATGTTCTGGTCCTCTTCTCTCCTATCTCTTGAAATGCTTTGAGTCTTCTACCTTTTGGCTACATCGTAACTTCCTAATTGTAAATACTGAAATCAGTTTCTTGAGTGGGACAAAGATTACTTGCCCTGTCTCTTGCTCAGTTACTCAGGTCTTATCTCTGTACATCATACTACGGATTTGTTATGAGTCTTATCTGTAATTTCAATACATAATTTCTGAAATACAGCTAGAAGTGGATAGATATTACTGTCTCTGCTACTTTAGTTAATCTTTTAATATGTTGCTTTTGAGATACATACATCTGACCTACTGAGATTCAGAATGTTCAATCCCCCATAGAAAGTGAATTTATTACATCCATGACATCTCTTTGGTCCCATTTAAGGAACACAGCAAAAAACCAAAACTTCCTGTCTTTTGTCATTTAAGAACAGCTGTTCTCTTCAGTGTTAAAGATCCTTTGAGTTTTAGGATATTCCTGTATGTCACTAATCAGCTCCTTCTTTTGAATAATTTTGTCACAGATTTTTAGAACTATGATTTTCCTCAGAGGCAAATAGTTTCTTGACCTCTAGGGTCAAGACATTCCATCCATAGATGTTAAAGGCATCATTTTAGTGGGCTGCATAGGGATGTTGTGCTGCTTGCTTTTAACTGACTGCAGAGTCTGAAGGCTTCAGAAGACCAAGAGCAGATCTAAGAGTAGGTGGTGTGGCACAGAACGTACCACTTCTTAAATAATGCTGTTTGTATTTGTTGGATGTAGTACCCCACAGTATTCTGACTGTATGTTCTGTTTCACCTAAGGAGTAGGAGTTTTGTTATGGTAGAAAAAGAGGAATATTTTCTTCCTGTCAGAAATGCATGGTGTTGCTATTGCTAGCCAACCCTTCCAGTGCAGTACAATATAATAATCTTGCCATCTTGTCATCAGGTTGAACAGTTAACAAATCACCTCAAAGAAAAAACAGACAAATGCAGTGAGCTTTTGCTCTCTAAGGAGCAGCTTCAGAGAGATGTACAAGAACGAAATGAAGAAATTGAGAAGCTAGAATGCAGGATAAGAGAACTGGAACAAGCCTTAATCATCAGTGCAGACCACTTGCAAAAGGTATTTCTTGTTTGAAATTTATCAAGGATTTGCTGCTTTTTATTTTCTTGAGACCAAAATAGTATGGTTTTTTAATCTGATAACTATTAGTATTATTTCTATTTATAGGTGGAGGAAAGGAAACAGTTTGGCACCATCATAGTAAAGGGAGAGTTACCTCTTGAAGTACAACTGCAAGCTGAACGAGAAGCTGTGGACAGAAAGGAGAAGGAGGTAAAATGCCTGTGAAGATGTCTATCTTTCCACTTAGATCTTTGTTTGTCAGTTTCTGCCTTTTGTTGTGCTTAGTGAACTATACAAATGAGATTTTTTACAGTTAGAGAGACAGCACTCCAAATCCCTTTGAAATTCTCTCATGATCCATGGTAGTTGTTGTTCTATGTTAATAATTATGACTTGAATGAGTATTTCTGAAATAGAAATTCAGCCCAAGTAAGGAAAGCTGATTTTTTTAGTGTTGTTTAAAATTCCATTCAGTTTAAGGACTCAGAATATCACCAAGTACCCATTCTTTTGTGTGTACATAGCCAACCAGTTTACTGTAGAGAAATTTATAGCACTTAATTTTTGGTATGGCTTCCTACTCATTTTTCTGCTCCTTTTGTTGGAAACATAGGTGACGAACCTTGAGGAACAATTGGAGCAGTTTCGAGAGGAGCTGGAAAATAAAAACGAAGAAGTTCAGCAATTGCACATGCAGCTGGAAATTCAGCGGAAGGAGTCCACTACACACCTGCAGGAACTTGAACAAGAGAACAAATTATTTAAGGTAACTGTGCAACAGAGAAGCCTGAAGATTTAGTTCTCCTTCCTTCACAGAAATAAGTTCTTTGAAAATGCCAAGACATCAAATACTTTCTCTTTCTCAAGTATTCCACCATTCAACTTGCCAAAATACTAAAAGGCTCATATGATTACTTGTCATTCCATGAAATTTGTGTATTTTAATTCCTACACTTGAAATACTCATACAAGAATATGCTGAAAATGCTAAATACAACTGTAACATGTTTTTTGGGGGGTTTTTGGGCAGGATGAAATGGAAATACTAGGACTAGCTATCCAGAAATCTGAAGATGCTGCCATAAAGGACCATCACTTAGTGGCTGGGAGGCTCGCTCACATCATGCAAGAAAAGGATCAGGAAATATATCATCTTCATGAACAAATAGCAAAACTGCAACAGCAGCTTGAAGTCACAACTGACAACAAGGTACATACTTCTGAAATCCATTTCAGAGTCCTATTTTCACAACACTGCTAGTTTGAAGGAAAAAAACCTCTGTCCCCTGCCAGTTGCATTATCTTCTATTGCCACCTTAATTTAAAAATGCAAATGCCTCTATTTCAAGCAATGCTGTAAATCTAATCTCTTTTACCTTTTTAGTCTCATGTATGACAGCTGCTTTTTTGCTTGCTTTTCTTTTTATTTATTCTCTTTTATTCATTCTCTTTTATTTCTGCTTCAGTTCTTGTCTTAAATTCTTCTTCATTCCTTGTTCCAATACTTCTGAATATTTAATAGTATTTAGGTAGCTGGATTCAATCTCCACATTCATTTTAGCATCTTCCCTCACATGACATACATTCAGTGCTGCACTCCAGTGACATCTGCTGGATCATATGAGATTTTAATTCATTTTTAGCAGTTACTTCTGAGCTCCATGAGCTTGTGTGAATGCTTTGTTCTCATAGTGGTGTTGGCAACATTTTTTTATCCAATTTCAAGCATGGAGGTACAAACAAAATGCTATGTTTTATTAGAAGTAGAGAGAAAGAAAAAAAGAAGCAGGTTTATTTTTTATTTACTGAGCTTTAGCACCTGTAGCTTTCAGTTATTTTTCAACTATGTGTTTTTTTGATTATCAGCTTCATCTTTTTTTGGCTTGCTTTAATTTTATACAGATAAAACACACTGATTTTTTCAGTGGCTGAATTTTGCATTCTGACTATTTTGAATGTTATTTATTAGTCATAAGCTTTCATTCAAAAGCAAATTAAGAACAGGATTTCTGTTATCCCTTGGTAGCTGACTGAACATTTAGGCCAACATTCTACTATAACATATTGAATCCACTAAAATAGAGCTCTCAGTGAGCTGGATAATTTCACTGAGTCTTTAGTTCAAAATTCAGTTATAGTGAAACTCAGTGAATAATGATGAAACTTTGAATTGGATTTAGGAAACTGGATTTAGGAAATATCCAGAATCCAAGAATCCGGAACAGTTCTGCTCTATGCAATGACCTCAGTAATAGACTTACAGTTCTTGCCTTGAGAAAAATACCTTGGATTCAGTTATAATTCATTTTGAGGAATTGGTTCTTCTCCTGTTACATGAAGCTTAATTTTCTTAATTTCATCCTCTGACTTGCTTTTATTTTCCAGGACATGAAATAATTACTCTGCTTGGTTATGAGAGCATTATTAAATATTAATAGATTATTCTTAGGTTAATCCCTTTCCTAAGTCCCTTAGACATCTTCATTCCACTAAGTGCTTTTCTTTTATTTACTGTATCTGCATTCTCTGATCCTTTATTCCATTATGTTATCAAGAACAGAAACTGTTATGCTGAGTTGATAGCAATCACCAGGATCACTGTGCCTGTGGCAGTGGGGTTGAAGCTATATGATGTTTAAGGTCCCTTCCAACCCAAGCCATTGTATGGTTTTATGACTCATTCAGATTTTATTTAGTGTTTCTGAGCTTTCTCTAGTCTGAGGTTTTTTAATATTAAGTTCTTGGTTGGCAAACCAGCCTTTCTAATTTTTATGGTCACATTTATTTTTGTACATATTATACTTATTACAGAGTCATCCTATTATTGTACTTAACTAACTAAGCATAGTGACGTATTAAGTCATAAAGGAAAAAACATGGCTGTTTGAGTATGAGTTAATCATCTTTCATTTTTTCTGCATGTTTTTTTCATATTTGAAAAGACTCTATTAGAGTTCTTGCCTATTTCAGATACCATAACTGATTTAATTTTATTTTATTATATGTTTACTGGATTATTTTTGACATATCTTCTTCTGCCTTCTGCATTTCTACTGTAAAAGCACTGTTGACTTCAGATCTCCAAACATTCACTTTAAAAAAAATATTTTTTGTTTCTTAGCCTTACTAGTTACAATCTTGTCTGTGTTTATTTTGTCTTCATAAAGATAAATTTTTTATCATTCTTCTACACTAAAATGAAATTTCTTCCACTGCAATTTAACAAGAAGGTTTTTTAACAAATATTTATTCCTTTTGCTGACACTTTTTTGTATATTGAATTTAGACTTCATCAATATCAGTTGTTCCATTTTTTGTTTCTACTCATTTATTAGGAACCAATATAAGATATCTTCTCTTTTCTGCAACATAAAGTCATCACCTTCGTATTTGATCAGTTACATAATTTTATTAATTTCTTAGAATTTTGATCCCTTTACACAGCATCTAATTTCAAGTGTCTGTAGAAGTAATCTAGGAAAGTATTATTCTTATTTTATTCATGTTTTCATGAGTCTGTGATTTTTGTTTGGATAGGCATATACATTATCAAACAAATACTTCTGTAACTTTGTCTCTTTTTACTTTGATTTAAACTGTGGCACTAAGAAATTATTGTGCTCTGGGTGTGTGTGTACTATTTGCCCTGCATGTTTGTGTGCACGTTTGCATATGTGTGTGCATGCGCATATAAACACACAAACACATATTTGGAATTGTGACAGAAAATGTCACAGTCACCTGATAGGTGTTTTCAGTGGTCTAAGATTAAAAAGCATGTTACATTGGTATTTTTCAACACAATTAGTAAAAGGTCTATTTGTACTTAAAATACATATTCATCTAAATTGGATGTGTCTTATATAAGCAAATATTTGCTTAAAATTCAGTGGTCCCTAGCTCTGTGAATGTTACAAATGCTTTCAATTCATCTGATGCTTTAATACCTATTTTTCAATTCTTTAAAGTCTTGGGCTACTTTCTCAGTCCTATTTGAAGATGTCTCAATTCTCATTAAAGCTTTAGAAGAGACATCATGTTGAGAAATTCATTGAGAACTTTCTTTTACAAGATCTTTCAAAGTTTGATTAAACTGTTTCTAGGAAGTCCTGGACAAACATGATCTTGGTGGTTTCGTTTGGCTTTTTTCCCCCAGGTTATTGAAGAGCAAAATGAGCATATACGGGAGCTTGAAGCCCAGGTTGAATGTCTGAAAAGTGATCAAGAACGTGTGAAGAAGAAAAACGATGAGGAAATAGAGCAGTTGCATGATGTAATTGATAAGCTTCAGCAGGAGCTGGCAATTATTGAACAAAAGACACCAACAGATATTGCTGGTTTTCAAGAAGATGCTGACAGTGCAAAGCACATACTTGAAGCAGTTCTGGCAGAAAAGGAAGCTTTGGAAAAGCAAGTAGAAAACATAAATGCAGAGGCGTCTCAAACAAAGAATGAGCTTGAGGAAACAAAGTTAAAAATGAGCCAGTTAAAGCAAGAAATAAGTATATTAAGAAAAGAGCATGCAAGTGTAACAGAGAAATATAAGTGTGCACTAGTCCAAGGTGTTAAGTCAAAACCAGAAGACAGGGGCAATGGAAAAACGGAACAAATGAAAGGAGACTTATGTCAGGAGATAGACTTGCCAGATCAGTCCCAGCTTAGGACTTCAGATGAGAATGCACAAGTCACCATTAGCAAGGTGGACATACAGCTGCAGCAACTTCAGGCATGCATTAAGCAAAAAGATTCAGAACTGTGCCAGTGCTACAATGAAATAAAAGACCTGAAAGAGCAAAGCAAAGCTGAAAAAGAAACACTTAAAAAGAGGATATTAGAACTGGAAAAGACACTAATGGAGAAAGTTGCTGCTGCTCTTGTGAGTCAGGTTCAGCTAAATGCAGTTCAAGAGCAGAGAAGATTCATGCAGGAAATTCAGGAAGCTTCAGAGTGTGTGGATGAAGCAAGCAAGAATACCCAAACAGAGGGTTTGAGTGATAGAACTGAAAATGAGACAGAATCAAAATTATCACTCTTAACACAGAGGCTTAGTGAGATGGAAGACCAACTGGCAATGGTAAATTGTAGCTTGGAGCTAGAAAAAGAAAATGTAAAAGTTGCACAAAGGGAAGCTACAGTGAAAGAAGAGAGGTTCTTAGAGCTTCAGCAATTGCTAGAAGAGGTTAAAGAAAAACATAAAGGAGAGATTCAGAAATATATTAAGCAAGAAGAAATGCAGACCTATCAGGTAAATAGACGCCATTTTCTTTTCTCTTGTTTTCACTAAAACCTGTTCTTTTATGTAAGTATAATGAATGAAATGGTTCATAATGAGAATAACTACAGGCATATTCTGCTCTGTGTAGCGCTTTCATTTCTATATTACTCCTACAGTTACAAAGAAGAGAAGGATGTTATTTTACAGGAACCCCACTATCAGTTTCCATTATGTAATAAATATACCTTGCCTTTTCATGATTGTGAGGTGGTTTTGAATTTTGGACATAAAATTTCTTATTACTTCTTTGACTTGACATAGAATGGAATGTAGTACACTTTTACATGGTGTGGATGTAGAGACATAAAAATTAAAATTATAAAGTGTCTAAGACATACACGGGACTTATAATGATAAGAAAATTATACCGATTTTCTATACAGGTGTTTTTGGGATGGAAGTTGTTTATTTATATATGTTTTGATCTTGATTTGTTTTCTTGTTTTCCCACCGCAATTCCAAAGATATTTCCCTTAGTGGCTTTTCCAATATTCATTTGTCCAGATTTCCATGCAGCAGTGGTTTATTGCTTCTCAATTTAGAGCCATCAGAAACCAAACTATGTTTGATAGTCCAAAAATGGGCTTGATGTCTCTGAATGTGAGTTTCGGTAGTCAGGGAACCTAGTACTGGACAAGAAAAGATTCTAAGATCTTTCATCCAAATACAAATTTAATGCATGTCATAAATGTCTTATAAGTTAAATAATATTATCATTTCCTACTCCCTGTTGACCTTCCACCCTTTGCGGTGTGGTGTATCCAATTTATGCTTGAGTTCAGTGAACTGTGGGATAGTCTTTCCTCCCATGGTCTTAGTCTTATTTTTTTGAAGCTGCGTTAACCCAAATTACATACATTTGTTTTCCACTTTGGTCTTTTCACTTTGTAAGTTGGTGTGAAAGTGATCAGTGCTGTTAAAATTTGAATCTTTACTATTTTCCATGTTTTGTGTTGCCATGTAGGTAGAAGCACAGCTCATGCAAAGTCAAAAAGAAAAAGTGCTTATTACTGAACTTGAACAAGTGAAAGAAGAGGCAGCTGCTGCTAAGGAAGAACTGAACAGTTACAGAGAAAAGGCAGAAAAACTTCAGCAAGAACTAACAGTAAGAACCAGAGTGTTCCATATTGTATTTAAATCAAATAGTTGTACAGGACTTACTGTTCAAATATGCATGCTATAGTTTGGGATTTTTTTATCTTTTACTGAGAATGCCACCAAGAAAAGCAGCCACTCAGTGCCTACTGTGAGTGGAACAGAGCTGAGGCTGTAGATCAAATATTCACTCATTGCCAAAGTACTTGGTTTTACTGCAGTGCAACAGTGGATCTAGAGCTGTATTTCTGAGGAGATAATATGTGCTACCTTGTGTCATAACTGCTTTAAAATAGAACTAAACTGAGCGGTAATTGGATTTTAGCTGTTTGAAGTATTTGGAAGGATTGCAGTTGAGATTCTCCATATTTACAGGTAAAAGAGGAAAGTCTGATACATCTTCAGGAAGACCTGTGCAAAGTCAAAGAGAACCTGGTTCAAGCAGAGGAGAAGCTTGCAAGTTACCTGAGAAAGAACAAAGAAATTGTGAAAACTGAAGGCAAGAAGGATGCAGAAATATCGTGTGATTTGTCAGCCAATGAGTCTACTCTAACTGGAAACAGCTCCTCATCAAAAACAGACAAGACTGTGGAAGTCTCACCAGTCCTTGTTAAAAATGCAGAAATCCAAATTGATTTGCAAAATGAATGCTCTTCAGAAGAGATTGCAGAGATTGTAAGAGAATTTACTGAAAAAATTGACCAAATGCAGGAGCTCCATGCTGCTGAAATCATGGACATGGAGACAAGGCATATCTCTGAGTCTGAGGCATTAAGGAGAGAGAAGTTTGTTGCAGTACAAGTATTGACTGAAGAATGTAATAGTTTGAAGGAGGTCATAGAAACTCTACAAGCCAAAGAAGTATGTATTTTATTTTATAATTACTGAAATATTTCAGTTCAAGCTTTTGCTTTTGCTACAGAAATTCCCATATAAAATCTGTAAAGTGTGAACCACCACATGCGCAGTAAAAAACTTTAAAGTGTTCTAATGTTTCCATGGCCCTGGGAGAGATTTCCATGGCCCTTTCTCAGCACTGAAGTTTGCAAGTTTGCTCAACTATCAGTTGTTTCCTTGTGCTTCTGCCTTGAACCTGCCCTGCTCTGGGAAATGTAGGTCACCCTGTGGAATGCCTTCTCTCTCATGTTCAGTTTTATTGCTTTGATTGCAGGGGAATTGGTTCACATTATTTCCTGCTCCTTAAAAGTTTCTCCCTTACTGAGAGTGGGTGAGGGGTTAAAGACTTGATTGTTTTCTTTTCCAAATACAGAGAATCCCAGTTTCTGGATTAGCACGTTCTCCACCACATCAAGCTAGAGATGGAGGTTCTAGTGGTAAGAGATTTGTTTGTACAGTTTCAAACAGCATTATAAATTAAATCTACTTTGATATTAAGTTTACCATTAAAGAGTTTGTGTTCTAAGAAATCAAAACAGCTACTGCCCAGCTTGAAGCAGAAGCCTGTTGCACCAGCAAAAGATTCTGGGCAAGCCATGTCTGTTAATTTGGTACAAAAGGAAAATATCTGGAGCAGAGATGGGTTTTAGTGGAGGCATCAGATGCTAATTATTTTCCTTTCCATAGGAGTTTCTGTATCCTTCTTAGCTATTACATGATCTCTTCACCATAGCTTCATCATCTCCTGGTAGTATTTAAAGTTACAACTCCCTAGCAGTGGGAGATGATGATTGACTTCTCCAAGTGTAATGAAATTTTTCAAGTGATCTTTGACATAGGCAATGCAAAGCATATGGCACAAGTGTTTATGCAAGTAGTTGTTTGTCTTGTAAAATAAGATAAGGATTTTTAGGTTTGGTTGTGGTTTTATTTTTTAGTTTTGTTTTGCTGTTACTTCTCTGAAACTGAAAAAGAAAAACTATAAAACAGGTAGTCTCCAGGCTTAGAATGAACCCTTAGTGACATGCAACTACCTGTTAAAACAACAGATAAAAAATAGTTTTCTGATGCCTGTTCTTCAAAGCTTCACAGTAACCTAGCTTTCATGTTTTTCTCTCCTTTTATTTTAGACTCCAGTTCAGACTGGAGTCAAGGAATGTATCTTGCTCAGACCCAGGGATCTGACATGATATCTGAAGGAATAGATGAAGGTGAAACTTCAACAGATTTACTCCCCAAAAAAATTAAGGTAAAATAAAGACGAATCTTTTTTTTAAGGAACAAGAGTGATACTACTGAAAGTTGAGATTACCTTCTGCTTGATCATTTATAACAGAGCCATTTAGATAAGTTTTAGTGTTGACTATTTTAATACATCTTCTCACAGTGATGTGCATTTTAAATTAGGCTAAATATGAGTTTTATATCTGTAGGCTTGTTCTCAGTTATGATTATGAGAAATAAAAATAGAAGATAATTATAATTTATTGCAATTTAATTGTATTAACAATAATGTCATGATCACATGTTACACAATTTTATGGCTTCTATTTTTATAACTGTGTTATGAAAGCAAATTTTTTATTATAAACAGTAAGGGTATCATGCTTTAATTACATTTTTTAAGAAGTAATTTGTGACAAAGCCCTAGCTTCATAATAATTTCAAAAAGTGAATGGCAGAGCTCACCTGGAAGCCTTCCCAGGACTGTTTTGAAAATGTCAGTTTCCTTTAGTAGCTATTTTAAAAATAAAAAATTGATTTGACAGATGTACACTGGAAAATTTTATTTGAAATTGAGGAAAACTGTAACTATTTAATAAGTTTCTTTGTGACACATATAAAGGACCAGGTGACTCTTCTGTCCTTGATATGAGGAAGTATAATTTCCTTATCCTGATTAAATTAGAAGTACAGCTTTCCAATACATATTAAATATTGCAGTTATTCTTGTTGTTATATGTTGTTATTACTGGCCCCACTGATTTCTTTTTGCTTTTATTGTAGGGTTTGCTGAGAGCAGTCCATCATGAAGGCATACAGGTGCTGTCTCTCACTGAATTTCCATATAGTGAAAAAGATCTGTCACCTCATAAGCAAGAGCCAGAATCTCGGCTAGAAGAAAGAAAAGCTTTCTTAAGCACCATCTCATCTTTGAAAGACCTAATTGCAAAAATGGAAGTTCATAGAGAAGCTGAGGTATAAAAAATATTGTAAGATTCTATCTGAATGAAAAATAATTTATTTTAGCCTTCTAAGGCACATCCACTGTTCAGGATTAAATGCTTAAATATCCTATTACAAGATGAAGCTTTTTTAAAATGTGCCATAAAACTGCATATTGCACTTCATGGTATTACAGCTTATATTTGTTCTTCTGTGCATTGATAACTTTTGACTGTATAGGCCCGCCTTCTAAGAAGAATTCTGTTTTGAAATATGTTCCAGTAGCAGTTTAAATAGAATTTTTAATGCTGTTATTTATTGGCTCATTAATCAGTAATCTGTTAAAACTTTTGCTTGTTAAATTACCCCAGTTAGACTCCTGGATATATGCAGGTAGTTTCTATTACTTCAGCATTTTCTTTAGCATGCAAAGTGGGCAGATGAACTTCATGTCATTTAAAATTAAATCTTTTTCATACACAGTATCTGCACAATACCACATAGCTTTGTGAGAGCCTAGGGAAAGACATGTAATATAAGAAAAGTTAAAGAGTAGTGTGATATAGTGACATCAGTAGTAACTACACAGGGCTAAGTTTTCAGTTACAAAAAGCTGATTGCCTCCCATCAAAAGCAAAGCTAAAAGTTTATGATTTGTAAATGCAGAAAAATTTGTGATATGTACAGTAAACACATCCATTTGGATGAGTGACTTTTCCACAATTATTAAGAAAAGCTAAACATGCCACTGAAAAACACACACTATACATAGAAATTATAATGATGTAATCTTTCCATTTGGCTCTTTAAATTGTTTTTGTACCACTGCAGATCTATGCAAGTACTGAGTCTCCTGAAGGTGTGTCAGACTGGCGAGGAGAACTTCTGCATGCCATTCAACAGCTTTTTGTGAGGGAACAAAATGTTCTCCTTGCTGCATTTCAAACTGAACTTGCAGAAATGGGCACAAGAGATGCAGTGATGTTGATGAATCAGTTAGAGCACAGACTACAAGAGCAGGTAATATAAACTGTACTGTAGTCAAAGTGTTTGTCTATTTTAATTTTAAATTTATAAATCCATTATAAATATATGTATTAATGGTAGTTTTGACAGTCTAAGGATGAAAACAAAGTCAGACTTGCAGAAAGAACTGGTGTCTTTTAAAAGAAAAATTATGTGGCATGGGAAAGAAACTTTTGGGTGCACAAGGTACAGAATATATACAGCCTGCAGAGATCAATTTGCATTGAGCACAGTTGTCCTGAGCTTGATGTCACTAAGTTGATTAGAATTATGTTACACTGTCTAAGAGAAAAGGTAGCTTGTTTATACAAAATAATTTGCAAGAAGAAAAAGTGTTAAGGCTGCTATGGGACAGAGGGAAGTCAGTTACCTCCTCTGGAACATGGAAGGATTAGTGAGAAAATTGCAGTTTGCCAGAAAAGTAATAGCAATTTTCAGTCTGTAATTTTGATGCCTAGAAGAGAACTAAAAAATAACAAGTAGTTTTTCCAAATATTGTAATAGTGACTTCATTGAAGATGTTTTGAATGTATGTGGACTGTGAATATATAAATAAATGTGATGTCAACGCCATAGTTATTCTCATAAAAATTGGAGTTTTACTTAGAAATCTTTCTAATGCTAATAGGCTACTAGCCAGAGAGCAGCAATGGACAGCCTTCAGAATGCAGACAGAAGAAGTTTGCTGATGGAGATTCAAGTATTACATGCTCAGATGAACAGTAAGAAAAGTAACCCCAAGAGAGAGCAAGAGATTGATTCAAAAAGCCAAGGTGACTTCTGTGGTATTATATGTTGTTTCCAAATGCTTTCAGGGCAGTGCTCGTAATGTTGTGAGTGACAAAGATGGTGACTTTCTTTAGTTTCTGATTTTGATATGTGTGTTCTGACCATGCATACTTTTCATCTTCTTCAGTCTTATTTAACTACTTTTGCAAAAATTAAGGTAGTCTGTGTTCCTATGACTTATATCAAACTGAAAGTGATACAAAGCTATAAAAATGGAGCTTGAATTTTAAGGCACATTTCCATGTATATGCTTCACTGTTTAGCTTCAGCAGCTTTGAAATTATCTAAGTTGGATAGTCAGTCATAGGAAGGAATTAGAATGAAGAACAAAAGGTTCAGAGAACAGGTATAGTTTAAAACTAAGTAAAGCTCACTGTCAGTGTTTAGTTACAAATATTAGGTCAGAAGTATACATATATAGTATAACTAACCTAAATTATGTTAATCATTATCCAAATGATGCATATTGATATAGTTGCACACATCTTAGAGCCTTTAAGAAATAAAGACGCTGCAGTAATTTCTTCAAAGTATGAAAGATATTCAAGGATAAAAGTCATGGGTTTGCTTTTATTTTGCTACTGAAAGAAAATACTATTTTAAAATATCACTCTTAATAATAGCCTAATAGTGGTCGTGCTCTGGCTAGGAGAAGCTTTACCCAAACACAGTTTTTCATGAAGTAATTTCCATATGAATGGTGCTCTCATTAGAAATGCTGGAGTATAATATGCAGCAGAAGCAGTTGCAGATTCTGGAGATGCAAGTGGAGCTCCGGAGTGTGAAGGACCGAGCAGCAGAGCTTCAGGAGCAGCTGAATTCAGAGAGGATGATGGGTGCAGAGATGAAGAATGAACTTGCACAAGCCAAACTAGAGCTTGAAGCAACCCTTAAAGCACAGCACAAGCACTTCAAGGACCTAGAAACTATCAGGTGTGGCTTTCAGTGACAGTTTGTGTTGCCTGGGAAGATTATGTTTCCTTATCTGAAACCATAATTCTGATTTTTTCAGGGGGCTGGATCTCATGTAGTCCAATTGCTTCTCACTATTTCTGTAAAACCTACCTGACAAAAATAGACTTTTTACATTTCGCAAAGAATATATTTCAATTAATAATTAACTCTATTAGTTATCAAGTTCCTTTTTAAAATTTGTTGCATTAGGCTACTCTATACAAGCTAATAAATAGACCATATTTATTAAAGGTTTTTAATCTCTATGAACATGGAGAAAAAAATTGCACAATTAAGATGACTTTGCAAGTACTTCCATATGAAATAGTCTTAAATGTTTTTTGGACATGGTTGATAGCAAAAACCACAGATTTGGCACTTTGGAAAGCCATTATTGTTTATGCCTGAACCAGAGGGGTGTGCCCATGAACAGTATTATAATGTTCAGCTCAGAGATAACAAATTAGGCTAGAGCTTAGATTTGGATTACTTTACATATTACTTTATAGCTTTTTACAGATCATCAGGAGCAAGTTTCTTTTTCAAAACAGATACAAAATTTATTTGCAAAAAAACGAAAATTTAGGTCATAGATTTTTCCTTCTCCCCCCGTATATTTTTTCCCTTGAGAAACGTGGCAGGAAGATGCACTTCCATAGCATTCTTTAAGATTTTGGCCTGTGACAGGATAAGGTTGAACACTAACTGCCTCTGAGCCCCCACCAGTGGCAGCTACAAAGGTAGCAGGGTGAACACACTTGTTGTAGTTCTTGAACTATGCAACTCTTTTGGGTTTGAGTTAGTCTTGTCTTTCTAAATAGGCTTTTTACTGTTACTCTACTAGACTAGCAGTGTTTTCAGTGCCCAGGATGGAATAAATACCAAGTAACTGACTGCATCATGATAGGATTAGAGTCACTGCCTAATGTAAAGTTTGCTCCATTTTTCTTTTAGGACTGAAGTTAAAGAAAAAGCAGCTGAGCTAGATATTCTCAAGGATACAATGGCCAATGAACAGAAAAGATCAAGAGAGCTACAGTGGGCTTTGGAAAAAGAAAAAGCTAAAATGGAACGCAGTGAGGAAAGAGGAAGAGAAGAGCTTGAGGTATTCCATAATCCCAAGTGGTCTAGGACATCAAGGAGCATGAAAATATTCTTTTGGTTAACATTTCATCTCAGTTCACTTTTTTTGTCCAATGCATGCTTCATTGTTCTGTCTTCAGCTGCAGTATTATATCATCTAGAGCTGAAGAAAAATCTATAGAAGCTGTTTGGCAAAGTATGAAAAAGACCTGATGCTCATTCCATTTAAATCAATAGGAATTTTACTGTTCTTTTCAGGCCCAAGATTAAAAGATTCTATAATGGCTCTCAGTTATTCAAGGGGACAGGACACTGCTGATGGCTACACTCAGCCCCCACCACAGCCTGACTCATAAAATACAGTATTTAAGAATATGATTTAAGGAGACATATTGTTTGTCACAGTTTAAAAAGTCTGCAGTTTCACCTCATGAAAATCAAACTAGGGAGTTTACTTTAGGAGAAAATGCTTCATTAGTACCTTCCTTGGTACCTCTGCAATATTTGATATAGTGGAGAGCAGGTATCCTGGTACAAGGCAAAAGTCAAAAAAGCAATAACTTCAACAGTATCAATTTATTTACATCTTGAAATACAAAGCTGAAAAATAATTTTCACAGTTTTAGAAAGTGAAAGCAGCTGGCTGTCTTCAACTTCAGAACTACAGTTGTTTGTATCCCACTATAAAGTATTTGTTAAAAAGATTCTTTTATGAAGTAATCTGATTTTAGAATAAAGACATCTGTAATGTATTTTAGTATCAGATATAACTGCAGCATCCAGAGTATTGTCACATTACTTGGGAATAGCAAAACCTGTTAAGGCAGCATATTTGCACTTTGCAGAATTTAATGGAAAGTATGCGCAAACAGCTTTGATCAATTCTTGTTTTCTTTTGAAAGGACCTAAAGTTTTCTCTTGAAGATCAAAAACAAAAGAACTTAGAGTTAAGTAAACTTCTGGAGCAGGAGAAGCAGCTGTCAAGTGATCTGCAGCAGAGGATTGAATCCCAAGAAGCACTCAGTGCTGCCCAGCTGTCACGTGAGCGAGGCCGTAACTCTGAGTTGCAGGTGCTTCTTGAATCAGAGAAGGTTCGAGCTCTCGAAATAAGCAGTGCCCTAGAAAGGGAAAAAGAGCTGTGTGCTCAGCTTCAAAGTGCTGAAGATAAGGGGCAAGCTGGAGCACCTAATCCATCTGAGGAATTGCTTAAAGAGCTACAGAAGCAAATGGATGAAAAGCATGACCGTATAGTGGAGTTAGTAAGTGAGATGGAGAAGTACAAACTGGAATCTGTGCAAGTGAGACAGCAAATGGAAAAAGAAAGGCAGATTCAGAGACAAGCACTACAAGCAGAACAAGATGCTAATATAATAGTACAAAAGAAACTCCATGAACTGGAGTCTAAAGTAGAAGACCTTCAGTGGCAACTTGGAGAAAAGAAGCAAGAAGTTCATAAATTAGGGAATGAAACAAAGAAGTTGCAGGAAATAATCCAAGATCTACAGAAAAAAGAGCAGGAGGATGAAGGAAGAAGGGAAGCCAAAAGGACACCAAGCCACAACCCAAATGAGGTACAGTAGGATTAAAAGTAATGTGTAATATTGAAATATACCATTTAACTTTAATTTTTTTGCTCAATTTTGTGTCAGTGTGCCTTGCCTCAATCTGTAAAATAGCCCGCAGATTACAGAACATGGGCGCCAGAGAATGGAAAAGGGAAAGCATCCCAGTTTGCTTCCTAAAACTATTCACATGCTTCCTCCTGAGAGTGAAGTTATAGGAGTATATAAGGAGGAGCGTAGAAGTGTATAAGGAGGAGCATGAGGAGGAGAATGCATCTGGGTTTATACATACACTTTGTGTCTCAGTACAGGAGAATGTTCCTTGCAACCAGTTGCAGGAATGAGCTATTCCTACTCAGGAATGCCCCTACTCAGGTCACTGCCCTTAATCTGTAGTTCATAAACTGCAAGGGATCTTTGAAACACCATAAGGGATCTTCCAACAGCTTCAGTAAAGAAATGAGTTAGCAATCAAACAAGCATATGTATGAATATGTGTATGTTAGCAAACAAAATAGAAGAAAGAAATCAAAGTAAAAAATCAATTTAAGAATTATCCTAATTTTTAGTTGAGTGAAAGTGCTGTCTCTGTTGCCTCTAAGTTTTTTCACTGTCATAAAAAAGTTAGGTGAGTTTTAAAATTCTTTTTTAATTACTTTTAGAAACTTGCTTGTAAGAAGTAAGTGTTGCTGGTGAGTGATTTGTGGGTAGTCACAGAGAGGACTGTCAGAAGACTTGCTTGCCTCTTTGTTCACCATGTTTTTGCCCATCCTGTCATCATTTGTTTTACCAGTTACTTGCATGTGGAGCCAAGAAGGAAATTTTTCTTTTCATTTACTTTGGCTACTGGTTTTTCTCTTCTGAAGCATTGGAAATTACCCACATCTAGAGGCAGGCTGTAGAGTGTATTGGGAACTGTGACAGCAGCAGCCTTCCTGCCATGCTCATTTTGTGCACCTTGTTCTTGGGCACACAGGGAGCTGCCAGCACTGTGGTCAGCAGAGTGTTCCCTTGGATCAGGGTAGCAGCAGCTGTTGGGGTTTTTTCCCTTCCTCATTAGCAGATAGTCTGATCTGCTTTCCAGGACTTGCCTGGAATTTCAAACAACGAATCTCCTGCTGTTTCCTGTGATGTTTGAAACACTCTGACTTTCTTATTTGGTACTGTCCTGTAGAGGAAACAGCCAAAGGCAGAGCCACAAGCTCAGGTTTCTTTGTGAGGGTTAGCAGTTCTTGCATGGCAGTTTTGGGAGGCTGGTACCTAGGAACAGCTCTTCAGTGCTTGTGCCTGCCTGGGCCTGGACTGACCTCCATGACCATGGTGGTCTCTTTCAGCCCCTGTTCTTCTGACTATAAATTTGTTACCAAAACACATAGGCCCAGTTTCCCAGAATCCTTGCAAAGCTGGTAAAGGAGCTGCTGATGGAAGAAACAGAAAGGCTTTGTGACATCCTGCTGAGTTTTTTTCACTGGATTCACACTGTACTTCCATGATTGCTAGTTCTTAGTACAGAAAGACACTAGACCTTTCACGAGTGATAGTTTAGTGCTACATTACAGCAGTGTTGTAGTCACACTAAATTTGTCAGAATTATCTGTTGTTCAGTTTCTGAGTATGTTTCAAAATCATATGTTTTCATTTTACAACACTGGATCACATCCATTCTATGGATATATATTTAAAATACATGTTTCTTTCCAGACTACCTGGGATACACCCAATGACAGAACAAGAAATTGGGTTCTCCAGCAAAAAATGGAAGGAGCTGAGACCAATGAGCTGACTTACCGCACACTGACGGGAGATCTCTCTGCTGCTACTGAAATTCTGGAAAAAGTCAGACAAAAGCTGCAAAATGCATCTCCAAAGCTGAAGCAGTTGGCTCGGAAAGCTGCTAGCAGGTTAGACCAGTTTTCAGCAATTTGGTTTAGTAAATAGCAGCCAGCAAGCTAATATATTGGGTTTGAATCCTAATTCACAGACTGCAGGATTTAACTGAGTTTGGGGTTGTTAGTTTTATTGTGTACAATACATGTACAATTTTATTGTGTATGCTGTCACTTGAGATGTACTGATGGAAGACAGGATCACAGAGTATCAAGTGCTGCTCCGTAAATCCTGTATGCTTTAATAGGGCCCTTTCTAAGGCACAGCAAAATAGTCTTTTTTCCTCTGAAAAGTGATAAAGTTTATTTGGGTATGGTATAGGTAGATGAATTTTAAATAGTAATTAAATAATTCATCATGTATCAGGGAATTAATATAGGGATTATTGTTGTGAATTATCCTCCTTGGGGAAAAAATTATTATGGTCAAGTGAAACTGATCTTGATTCTTATTTTTGGAAGGTTACTGTCTCCATAAGATTAAAAAATATCATGGTACCAGGTCCATGGGAGGTTTGAATCTCTGTTTATTTTGCTGTGATGGTCGTTTAATATTAAACATTCCTTCTGAAACATTTGCAGAATGCAGTATATATGGAAAATACCCTAGGACTTTGATAACACAGATTCAACAGATTTGTGGGAGGCAGAACCACTATTTAAAATGTGCTTCATGTAGAATATCCCTGTCTACAAATGAGTGGAAACTGTTCTATATACTTATTTTTTAAAACAAGACAATTTTGTTTAGAGTCACTTAGCAGTCTGGGAAATGTTGCCCTGTCTCCAGTACTGCTGAAGTGACTTACTATAGATCCAGTGCATAGGAATCCATGGAAAGTCCTTTAAGTCTGGCTCCTGGTGTCACAGCTGATCTGCTGTTGAAACCCCTTTTGTTTCAGATTGCAGTTTGAAACAGCAGATGATCAGGACTTCGTTTCAGTACAAAATGCTATTGAAGAAGTTATTTCAGAACTGAAAATACTACCTGGATTGCCCAGTCTGGAAGAGGTGAGAGTCAATGCTGTAACTTTGATGAGAAAGTTAGGATGAAGAGCTGTGAAAAACTGCAGGGAGTTTGTAAGCTTGTACTTATTCAGGTCTTTATAGGGGAAAATTCCATAGGGGAAAATTCCAGCAAGTGTTCTGACTGGAGTTTGTAAAGTGTAAAAACCCCGTTCCTTTTTTTTTTTTTTTTTTTCAAATTTTAATACTTTAAAAGTGATTTTTCAACTTTCAAATCAGAACTTTTCCAGTTTCATTTTAAATTTCTGCATCTCATGGCTTTTTCTTTAAGATATTTTATTTTCAGTAGTAATTCTATAACTGAGGAAACTTCTATATTTACCAAATGAAAGGCCACTGAAGATTGAGTAGCATGCACTTCTATAAAAAAAAATGAAGTGAGGTAATCTCTTGCAAAGAATTTGGCAATATTTGATTTTTAAGTGAGCTTGATTTGGTCCCTATATTTAGTCCTATATTTTAAGCAAGGATTTTCAATGTAACTTGAAAAAAGCTTTGAGGCTTTTCTTTTCCTCCAGGTTAGATAAACATAAACATGGTAGAAAACTTTGCAAATTGTTATAGCTGGAAAAATTGAGCTTGTGTGAAAATACTCTGTTGTCATATATACCGTGAGTATAGACATCATGATTTGTAGTTTACATGTACAATGAAATTTTTTATATGAAGCTGATACAAAGCCATTATCATTATCTATATAAACGTTTTTCACTGTAAGCCAGTTATTTTCAAGCTGGCAATTTGGATCAAACAGAAGTTGAGTTTGGTTTTCTTTATTCCTCGTAGCTGAAGATGGTGCTGCCGCCAGGGACTCCATCCAGCTCTCTGACTGAGAGGCTGCTCAGGCAAAATGCTGAGCTGACAGGCTTTGTCAGCAGACTGAGTGAAGAGAAGAATAATTTGAGGAATGCTGTTATGAAACTGGAGGAAGAATTGAGAAGATACCAGCACAGACAGCCTTCTGCAGACTATGTATGTCCTTGGTGGTGCTGATCTAATGAGTTATGTATGCAGACGTAAAAGCCTTATTTCTTGTCCTGGTCACCCAGTTGAGAGTGATCAAGTTATCTGTCTTTCTTAGCTTCCCTCTGCAGAGTAAATTGATGTGAGTTATTCTTGTTCAATGGTCAGTATGCCTCAACTCTGCTGAGTGTAAAACTTCGTGATTTCACCCAGCTTCTTTTTTGTTAACTACTGTTTTATTTTAAACACTTTGTACCTTTCTTTTTTATCTCTATCTCATCACCATGATAAGGAGATCCAGGTAGATCCAGATAGCCTTCAAGATCAAGAAGCTAGTATGATCCAGTTGAGGGGAATTTTTTTAGAGAAGCTGTATTTTTCTGGGGCATTGATTGGGCTCCTGAAGTCACTGTTTTTGAGGTGTCAGAGTGCAAGGGTGGCCTCAGATCCAAGCACTGAATAGTTTTTCTCATTAATTTTATGATCTCTCCACCAAACCAATGACTAGAATGACATGGCCTAAGCTTCTCCAAATTATGTAATTCAAATTCAGTTTCCTTTGTCTTCAGTCTTCTAGGCACTCATCAGATGTTGGAGTTAATATTGATACTCTTGTTGCTTCTGAGAAGGAGATTTGGAACAGAGAAAGGCTGTCGCTGCAGAAATCTTTGAAACAAGCTGATGCTGAACTCTCCAGGCTGAGAGCAGAGCTCAGGAGTGAGGCTTTCCTCAGAGAACTGGGATCAGATACTGAAAATGCTGTTCTAAGGGTAAGATTGTTTTCCCCCACATACTAACTACAAGTGCTTTAAAAATTTTGATTTGGGCTTATTTTTCATTGTGTTCACTCTGCTTTATTCTGAGTCAAAAGATACTAATTCAGTTTTAAAATTTTCATATTCAGGTATCTGACTATTATTTTTTCTCTCCAAGAGTGACATGTAAACACCTATGTTGTCCTTTTGTGTGTGCTCTATTTCTTGCTGTTTAGTGATCCTCAATATATGAAGTTGCATTCAACAAGTGTGAGCAGCAGCACAGTCTTCTCCATTGTACTGGAATGAAATGAATAATCCCAGAAATGCTGTAGAAGTAACAATGTCAAATGTCTTGGAACTGTTGTGATTCTTGGAGCTTATGGAGCTTTTTGCCTTTTTCTCTTGTTGCAGAGGATTTATGGCAAATACCTACGAGCAGAGAGCTTTCGGAAGGCTCTCATATATCAGAAAAAATATTTGCTGCTGTTACTTGGAGGATTCCAGGAGTGTGAAGAAGCCACACTGGCCCTCATAGCACGAATGGGGGGACAGCCTTCCTACACAGACCTTGAAATCATCACACAGCATTCAAAGGGTTTCACACGATTTCGCTCTGCAGTCAGAGTGTCCATTGCAATTTCAAGGTAACCTGCAGGAAGTTACATTTCAAACAGATCTGACTGTGCTGTTTAATAGATACTTTTCTAACTCTCCAATGAAATCTAGAAGTTTTCATATTCCATCCTGTTTAAATGGCATATTTTTGGTAGTCATGAATATAGTAGGTACTTTCAGGGTGACAAGGTGAGCAGAGTGTAGGTAAATTCTGCAATAGGAATAAGCGGTCTGATTGTAGTTGAAAAGAGCTCAGTACCTGATAATCTCAGATGCACTGTACTGGGTGAAGTCAAATTATTAAAAAACTTTATTACAATTCTAAGGATTGCACTTACTTACAAAGGTTTTTCTCTGCAACTAAATTTCCTGTAAAGATTAAAGTCTTGTATGTAATTGTAATATAGATTTAGGAATTAATTTTCTTAATCTAGGCAGTCCTTTGAATTTCACAAGACTAAGGATGAGCGGGAATTGGTGAGGAAGAAAAAATAAAGTTTATTACTGCATAGTACTGCCGTGTGGCTAACAAACCTTCTTCACAAAGCTGTGAACCCCCAGGCACTTCTGTTTGCTGTTGTTCTGAGCCTTGTGTATCGTATAAATTCAAGTGTTCACATACCTGTTGTGAGAATTTTACTCATAGTGCTCTGCAGTTGCAGTTTTGGGACTGCAACAGACCAAAAAAGTATATTTAGTATGATTTTAAAATACTGGAGTGCTGTAGCTTTGGTGTTTGAGCCATTTACTGTCCACTTGGACCAATACAGCACCTCTGGAATTGTACAGGTGGAACTGAAAACAGGTTTGGATGAAAGATGGTCTCTCTTAGGGATATGCAAAAGGATGTTTTGTACTTGATACTCGGGTTTTAGATGCCCATCTGTTAATTTTGCTTGATGGAAATTGCAAGAACTTCTTATACTTTCTAAAATACAAGAAGCAGATTACTTTTATCAGACTATTTCCTTTATCCTGAAGTGGTTTGTTTTTTGTTTTGTTTTTTTTTTTTAATTTGAAATGCAGAATGAAGTTCCTGGTTCGTCGATGGCACAGAGTTACAGGTTCTGGAATTCTGACTATCAGTAGGGATGTCTTTAGCCAGAACACAGGTAAGTCACAGTCCAGTAATGACTAAAAAAGTGGTATTCACAAGTCACACCACTGCTTAATGGAGATGGGTTTTAATTTGTGTTACCCTCATGAGGAATGACTGGGGGCTGTTCCCTCTTTTGCTAGAATTGTTTGGATTAACCTATTTCTCACTTTTCATGCTCAGCACAGACACTAGCCTATTTGCACTCTTTTCAGTTTTGTTTTGCTCCATCGTGGGTGGGATTTAAAAAAATGCAGAAGGTTTCCCTATGGAGCATGTTCATGAAAGCAGTTTTAGCTGAGTCATTGGAGTTTTCGTAGGAGATCTGCACCACAGGGTCTTAGAACAAAAGCTTGTCATTCTTTTGTTACAGGTTTAAGTCTGGGAAATAGCAGCTTTCTGTTTGCTTTTCGTAGGAGTCTAAGGAGAACAGAAGCTTCTTTCTTATTTACTGTCTGTTTAGGTCTGCACTAAAATCTTTGCTCAGTCTGTGAGAGTTTTCTCATTGACGTCAGTGAGGCCAGGATTTCATCTCTGCTTTTGCTTGAGGGAGTCTGAAAGTGGCCTACACTTGTTACCTGTCATTTTTGTGACATGCAAACAGAAAACTCATATCTGAGATTCCCAGTAAAGTGCAAAATGTCTTACTTTTTTATTTTTCAAGACACTGCTTTTTGTATTTCTAATATTCTGTATATTTTGTTTTTCTAGGTAATGAATTACGGCCTGATTCATTTTCTGCTGGCATGGATCTTTATGGAGAACAGAGGCATTCTTCCAGATCCAGGTCAGGCATGGAATCTCCTAGATCTCCTATAAACTTTAAACATATATTGGGGTTCTTTTAATATTATTTACTTTCAGGCACTGTTCAAATAACTGAAAGCCTCAGTGTTTACTGCTAAGGTTTGTAACCTTTGATGCTGCAAGATCTAATTTTTTGTAAGAATATGTCAAAAATTATGTCTCAGGCATTCAGTGTGTGATTACTCATCACATGATTGAGGCCCTGCCAGTTAAACTGGGTATTTTTCATCAATGGCAGCGCTTTTATGAGTGCCATCATACTTTGATGAGCTTATATGAAGTTGTGAGTTCAGATCTTCACTGAGTATCAAACTCTAGCCATTTATGGGTTTCATTTTCATGTAAACCACCTCGATATTTGTTATTGTCTTAGTTTTTCATAACCATAACAGTTTGCTTGGTAAAAACCTTTAATCTATTTTAGCCACTGTTGACTTTTACAGAGAGTAATGACAAGAGGTGTATAAAGATGGCCGCGTGCTTGTTGACACAAGCTTCTTAATAGAAAACTAAACTTCAATCTACCATGGATTCTGCTGCAATCTAGTAGGAATTTGCTGGTCAGTCTTTGTCTCCAAAAATGCAGCAACAAATCCTGTGCAGTAGAAAGAAAAGTCCAGAAACAAAGGAGTGGTTTCTCTGGCTTGGGCAGTAGTGGCAGGGAGGTTAAATGGGTTTGATGTGCTGGCTGCTACATGGATATGCAGGCCATAAGGGATCCCTGCCTACAGTATTTTGCTGTGTTGCTGATATTTTGACTCAGTGTATCCCTTACTGAAACGGTGTGTGTTGTTGTGCCCCCAGGCTGCAGGGGATGCATGCTGATTTAAACCCAGTGTCCTTCGCCTGTCCCCAGCTGCAGAACTACGACCCCGAGAGGGCTCTGACGGATTACATCCACCGCCTGGAGGCGCTGCAGAAGCGGCTCGGCAGCGTGCAGTCAGGTGGGGCTCGGGCACCCTGCCCGCACCCTGCGCCCGCTGCCACACGGTGCTGGCTCTCTGACACACACAACAGCTTCCATTTCAATTGCCAGCCTTGAACAAGAGGCATTTCTGAGCTCTGGCAAAAAGCTCAGCTAAAAGAAGATTGTAAAATTATTTGAAAAGATTATTGAGATTATTGGTAACACTTGACTTCCCTGGTCTCTAATAAATGCACAGCAAGGCTTCAGTTGGCATCTTGCTAGGAGTTTCAGTTATATAGAGAAAAATGTACCTGGAAAATTGGGATGTGGAAGAAGAAATTTTTCTCCTACTACTTTGATTACAGAAGTTACAGTCAGTTTGTCCTATAGAATATGACAGGTTTTGTACTGAAAGAGGAATACATCAAGAAAATTGTCAGAACAATGGCATGAAATTTATCAAACTTGAGTTTTGAAGTTCTTGTGTTTGTCTTCTCCATCATTTGGGAAAACTTTGTTCTTAAAAGAGTTGATCTATAAAAGTCCCTATTCTGATTTCCCATGTAAAATCTTTCAAGCTTATTCAGCTGAATGAGTGCATGTATTTGTTCCAAATAATCCTGATGACATTTTTTTCTCTATCTTACAGGTTCGACTTCATACACTCAGTTGCACATGGGTATAAGAAGATAATACCCTTCAACGTCTCCATCACTGGCAGTGATGCTAACAGATTGCCTTCTGTAAATCTGTGCTCTTTCTGTGCTTTTGTATAATGTGTATATTGTGGGACCAATATGAACACAGCTATACGATTGTATACAGTTCCATCCTGGCACACCCACAAAGACTGGGATTTATGGATGTAGGCACTTTGTGTTCATGGGAAAAAAAATCTGAACAAAAAAAATCCCCAAACAAACCCACCCCCCAAAAATCTCCCCAAACCCAAAACAAACTCCCCCAACCATTAAATTACATGTATATTTGTGGAATGCTAATTTAAATGATTAACTTATAAAGTGTGTATTTATCAAAAGGGTGCGAAGATGAAACTTGTGTATTAATTAAATTGAGCTACATTCAGCAAAGTTTACTTGCACTTTTTCTGGCAAGGCTACTGAAGTTACATTGACTCTCGTAATATTTGCTACTGGCAGTGCTGACAGAATATCACTTGTAGAGACCTATTTTTGTAATGGTAGAAGTTTCGAATTTTATGGGTATTTTGTCAAAGTACTGAAATAAACATGACTTCATGCTTCTAAGTGTGTTGAGAACCGCTCCCTTATTCACATGGAACAGGTTGCTCCTGCCTGAGTTCCTCCTGCTTGTAGTGACTGCAGCTAGACTTTCAACAGTGCTGCTCTCAGAGAGAGGGACAGGGACAGGCCTGGCTTCTGCAGAGCCTGGTCACATCTCACAGGGCTGGGAGGGAAGAGCCTGTGCTCCCTCACCAGCCATGACTGATACAAACACCAGGTTTTAGAACAGTTACACTGAATTTAGACCAGGAAGGACAAGACAAAACCCTGGTTACATGGAGCACTGCTGAAGGGGGCACTGCCCACTCCAAGAGAGAATTACAAATTTACTGATGAAACCTTTTCAAAAAGAAGTACAGAAATGAGCATGGAAAACTTCTCCAAGAGGTTTGTTTACAAATTTAATTCAAAATTCCCATGAGCCAGAGCTCATTACCATTTATCATAAGCATTCTTGAACCAAACACCATTTAGCAATCCTGCATGAGTCATTACAAACCCAGACAACATTCAGCTATTTCACCTTTTTACACACAAACATGTTATTTACAAAATTCATGTTGTTCGTATCTTCATATTGTTACTCTTACACTTGACATCAAGCTTCCAGAGATCACCACTTTCAATTTTTTTTAGAGAATTACTTGTTTCTTTCTGAACATAAGCATTTTACAATTACTTCAAGTTAGACAGTTAAATGGCTCATTCTTGAAATGACTTACCTGTGAACACTTTGAACTCTGCCTACCACTTAGCTGCACAGTTATGTTTTCTTAAATCAGCCAAGACCATCATTCACTTGGAACAGGATTATAAATGCCAAAGGAAGGGCACCACCAAGTAGAGTCCCCTGTGGTGCCTGTTCCCAGATGGGTTTGCTGAAATTGGGTACAGAGGCAAGGTAGGCAGCCTTGCCCCTTGGTTGTCTGGGGAAAGTAATCTTCAATTACTTTTCAAAAGGAAGGAGTTCCAGTTGTAGAAATTATCTTTTTTCTTCATTAGGAGGATCTGGCATGCACCTTAAAAGTGTTACATCAATAGAAAAGACACTTTTGCTTTAAAAATGCAATGAGAAAATTGTAGAACAAACAATTATCCACAGCAGCAGTAAACAGTGTGGGCAAACAAAACAGATGCAAAACTACAATTGCAGAAGTTCTGCTACTGTTGCTTCCCTAACAGTAGATTCATCAGCTTCCATCTGCCACTTATCCTGTCAATTTTATTCAGAAGTCTGTTAGTTCACATGACTTTAAAAAGTAAGGTTTTAGCGCCAGAGTTTACAGTGACCGCCTCTTGTATCTGATAACAGGGTTGTTAGGTGTGTGTATCATTGTTGTGTAATTTATAGTTGGAAAATAACCATTGATGAGATCAAATTCATACAAACGAAGCAAAGTAGACCAAATAGTCTTAATTTGAACATAAGCGAAGTTTTCTCCAATGCAGCGATGACGGCCTAAAAAGAGAGCCATAAAATGCAGTTAGAATATTTCATTGGATCGCCTTTGGCAATCAGAAAACTTCAGAAGTTTTATGCAGACAGTAGTTGCCCCTTTCTCAACAATCTGGGGCTCTGATGTTTCACATATCCCATTCTATAATTCCACCCAAGTCTTATTTTTCCAAGTTGTCACTGCATAAAGCAGATGAGTAAGGTGGAATGAGATTGTGCTGTTCTGTCCCCACTAGGCAGCATTAATTTATGTATCAGGAAAGAAGCATTTGCAACACAGAAATGAGATCAGCTTTAACTCCATCACAGCATATTTGCAAACTGTTCTGAAAGTTGGGACTATGCAGACTTTTTCTCTGCCTTCAACTAAACTTGTGTTACCAGGTTTGTCCTTGACTTGAAAAGATGTGAGTCAAGCATCACTCATGCTAACCTGAAGGTGTTTTGATAACTGCTGTGAGAGATATATACAGCTATGACTAATGCAGAACTATTCACTTTTTTCTTTTAATAGCACCTTCAGAGTAAGAAAACTTTCAGGCAAAAACAGGAACAAAATCAAATCTATCCTCAGATGCTGCAGTGTGGAGAGGTGCTGTAGGAGATAGTTGGAGTGAGCCACCTCAGCACAACCTCACACAAGGTGCTGCATTCTCTTACTCACCAGCACCAAATGGAATGTATGTAAACTTCTCTCCAGCTGCTGGGTTATCTTGGAGGTATCTGTCAGGCTTGAAGTCCAGAGCATCATTCCAGGAGTCTCTGAGTCTGTGATTAACAGTGGGAGATACACACACTTGATGGCCAGGGGGAATATTGTATCCAGCAATAGTCTACAAGAGAAGAGACAAGACCCCACATGACAAAATGTCTCCATTTTCCTTTTTAAAATGTTACCTGAAGTGTTATATCATGACGCTTTAAATTTCAAGAGTTTTTGGCCAAGTGCATTTAAAATTACTGCAACCCAACACTTCCTCTCATACTTGAACAGGACACAGTGCTCAAGGAGTTGCAGGAACCTTCCAGCTGTTTTAGTAAGGCTGACAGTTCTACAGGAGGTTCTTTTAAAAAAAAAAGGAAAGAATGAAATTAAAATTTATTGAAAGCCTTTGACATTGAAGGGACATGGTTAAAAAAAATTTGAATTTTTGACATGGTACCGTACTTGTACAAACAGCAAGTTTTCTTTCAGATTTACCTAGTTTGTATTAAAAGCAAGCCAAATTTTTCTATTACACCAATTAAAAGTACCTGGCAAACAAGAAAATGGTGGCACCAAACTAAGCTCAAATAAGACTGGTAACTACAAAGCTACTGGTTTTGCTGAAAGAAAATAGCACATGGCTGTTGCTGGATCCCAGAGCTGCTCTTCTCCAGGTGGAACAATCCCTGTTCCCTCAGCCTCTCACCACCAGTGCTGCAGCCCCCTCTCAGCCAGGTGGCCCCTCTGCTTGTTTCACTTCATCAGTCTTTTGCTTGCTGGGGGCTGCAGGGGTCTGAAACTGGACACAATTCCACAAGAAGGTAAAAAAATACCAAGTTCAAGGTATTAATGCTTTCCTAACTCGACATTGGCTATGCTACCGCTGCCATCAGCTTTCCTCCCTGCCAACAAACACAGCTCACTTCTGTTTCCTTCTGCCAGCTGAGACCTAGCCTGTGCTGCTGCAGTGAAATTAGCTCCAAAGTGTCCTCACCTGAGGAGTTCTGGCCATTCTCATCATGGTCATTATAGGAGGTCTAAGCCTTAAAGTTTCTTTTAGACAGCGATCCAACAAACTGAGATCCTTGAGCTAAAAATAGAGAGAAAATGATGTAGCAAAATTTAGCCAAGTTTATTCAACACAAACAAAATACTATTTTATACCATTTAAAAACATAAAATAGTGAAGAGTAAGTAGTTTATATTTACATGTACTTCATTAGCTACACTGATTATTTCTTTTCCATTTGATTCAATTAAGAAGGAAAAAACTGACCAGTGCAATCAAATACAACTACTGTCTTAGTGATTTGTCTCTTAAGTATTTTCTGTTGCCTAATTAAAGAACAAGGTCACACTGCATTGCTTTCCTCAGTGAAAACATGAGGATCTTCTACAGAGCTGTCATTTATTAAACAAACATAGGAATGACAATTTCCCTAATGAACACTGATTAAAAAAACAGTATCAAGCTGACAATTTATCTGGACAGGAAGAGAGAAGAGGAAATGTACTGGCAAACAGCATTATCAGAGAATGACTGTGCCAATTATTATTTTAACACAAAAGCATGTGACTGTATTTCAGGTCCAGTGAGCTTTTAATTTTTTTTAAATAAGCATCTGAAAGTATGAAAATATCCCTCAGGACTTATGTAACATACAGACCTGATCATAAGTCAAGGGTGGCAAGTCCTCCCCACACACTGCTTTCTGCTCTGCATAGCACTGCTCCTGCAGGGCTTTGTCCCTGGCGAGGAAGAAGCCGAGCCAGGCGCTGGTGGTGGAGGAGGTGTGCTGCCCTGCCAGCAGCAGCCCGATCAGCATCCCCGCGATTTCATCGTCCGTTAGCGCGCGCCCGTCCCTGCACAGAAGGAACCATGCTGCAGCTTCATCTGTCACACTTCACTATTGAGCATTGCTATCTACACAGCAGCAGTTACAATTTCTTCTAACGTACTCCTTACTCCTACTCTTTTATTGCCTACCCTAAACAAAGAGGAGAAAGATCTAAGGGGAATGAGAAGGGAGAACAGAGGGAGAGAGATTCTTCAGGAGCCTTGAGGAAAATCATTCCTCAACAGCCAGCAAAGAGAAAGGAAGCGACCTCAGTCACCACCTCATGACCATCAATGAAAATCTCAGAAATCTGAATAACCATTGACAACTGAAGTTTTAAACCTGTTTTTAAGAGTACAACTAGGACAAATTGCATGCAACAAAACCAATTCAGAACATGTGGGAGTGTTTCTTGGGTTGTGGTAGACAGTTCCAACTAAAGAGCTCAAAGTAAATCTTCAAATAAGTCTTTAAACTCTTGGCTTACTTGTATGAAGCATCAAGTAGAGTTTGGAGCATGTCATCCTCCTTTTTCTCAGACTTTCGACGTTTCTGGATAACCTTGTAGAAAATATTCTTTATTTCTCTGTGTGCTCGATCTCGATGTCTGCGATTCAAAACACTTCCATTAGCAATTTTACACAACGTAACACAAAATGCTTATGAGCATTTATTGGGATGTCTAGAATAGCTTACAAAGAAGTGGTGGGGATGGGAGGCAATCCAAACAATGATGTTTAGATAAAATGCTTAAGTTGCTTGCTCTGTCAGTGCTGGTACCTGAAGCTCGGCAGAGGCAGCCAGCCTGGCAGCAGCCAGGCAGCATGAGTGAAACCCCCATCCAGGTCAGCGTACAGCTGAGCCACCTTCTCGTCCAGCAAGCCTCGGATCTCCTTCCCATGTAAGCAATGGCTTGCTGTCAAAATGATCAGTTCTGAAAGGGCTTCAAACAGGTCTGAGGAAAGGTTTGAAAAATATTTCAGTAATGTGGCTGATCAGATGTCTCTTTAAACAACTCTTTAATTAGATCATGGATATCTTTTTTCTAAGGTATGTCTTTCTAGAATTTTTTCTAGCAGAGTTAGTAATTCTTCCAAAGCAAGCCATGCATCACAAGCTCAATCCTTAATAAATATGTGAAGTCATACAAAGATTTAACCTTGAAATCCAAATCCATAGGAAACCAGTTAATTTTGCTGCCCACTGAATTATTTTTATACAGTAGTCCTTAGACACTTAAATATCAATTTATATATTACCACATTATGAACTACGTTTACATATAAATCATATACATTCAAAATAATTCAATATATTAAAATGTGGCATTATTATATAATTTTTATGCATTTAAATATAAGTATGTTTGTTTAAAGAATATTTGACACTGTTATGCAACTGTGAGCTTGCAATGATGATGAAGGGCAAATTGTGAGTGAGGGAAAATAACAATTTCACTTCAGTCACTAACGTAACCATATGAGCTTCCAAGATGCAGTTTTTCACTGCAGAAACTCCCAGAGCCAAGATCTTCAGCACAGGCTCTCTAGGAAGTCAGAGCTGCAGCTTTTCCCAGGGACTAGGAAGTGATTACACTGAGCTGACTGATACCATCCAAAACGAGTAAAACGGGTGCACTGTGAGCTGACTAGGAAAGCAAAACTAACATAGTCCTTCATCCCTTTCAATGATTTTCTGAGCAGCTTTATTCTCCAATAGTCTTACATTTGATTTTTAAAAATCTGTATTTTCTTTCTTCTGATATTCAGTATCCTTTTACCTATGTAGTATTTAATTTCTTTTATATTGCAGTACATCTTTTACAAAAATATACTGCATTGGCCTTAAGTACATCTCAGAAAACTGGAGGAAAAATGCATTTGATCCTGCTTACTTTTCTCTCCACATTCTCCCCATGCTTTGAAATACTCCTTTGTTTCTTCTTCAATCACAGATACATGCTGTCTAAACTGGGCAATGTTTAGCCCAGTTTTGAGCATCTTCTTCTGTTCCAAAAATACCTAAAAGAACCAAGACAGAATAAGCAATCAGTACAAGGATCATCGTATCAATGTGATTAAAACTTATTAGAATTTCTACTATAAGAACATCCAAAAGTAAATAGGGATTATGATTAGGACTGCAGGGTACAGCAGATACTCAGTTTTTACTAATAGGTAATACGCTGTTTTTCATTTCTTTGTCTTTGAAGCAATAGTTCAGAAACATTCAAGTAAAGTAATAGCTCAAAGAAGCTATTCCTTCCTTACTGCAAAAAAGTTCTCTCTTTTGCAGTAGCCAAACAAAAAAATTATTTTAGTATCTTAATTAAGCTTTCTCCCTGAAGATACAAAATGCATGCAAAGTTGAACTATGAAATGCCCTTTAGATATATAATCACAAATATAACCAGCCCCATCTTTGCAAAGTCTGGATTTAGCCTGTGTCCCCTGATATGTGGCCTCCTCACCTTCTCTCCCTGTCCTGTGTTCTCTCAGGCAGAAGGTCCCTGAACTAGAGATAACCCTTTCTTTTACAGAGCCCTCTGATCTCACTGCCCAGGAAGTCAGACAGGCAGGAGGCAAACTGCTTCCTAGGAAAATGGTGAGTTTCACACCCTTCTCACCTCTTTTTCTATGTATAGATTCACAGCTAACAAACCTACAGGTGAAAAACCCTTTTTACATGAGAACCATTCAATGTCATTGAGAAGACATTGACTCAGAAAATTATTAATTTGATTTTTATGCCCTAATTATGAATGAGGCATCTGCACTGTACCATGAGTAATACACCAAAAGCTGTCTTCCCACCAAGGGCTCTGCATGTATGATACAGAACAAAAGGCATTAAGAGAAAAGCTGCTTCCCAGAAGCTTCTGTTCTGAGAATGCAGTGAGGAGCCCAGCAGTCTGTCAGAGGGCACACATGCCACAGAGCAAAGAGACAAGCACATTTTCCCTTGCAGCATGCTAGCCACTCTCCAGCTTGATGGAGACAGGAATAGCCAAAGGAGTGAACACATCCTCTGCAATTTCAGCTCCTCTCAACAAAATCTATCTGCAAGAGGCTTGGAGGGAAAAGAGCGAGAGTGAATATGAGTTGATGTATTGACTATGGATATTAACAATTACCAAAATCACTGGTAAGTAAACAAGTTACTAATTTTAAAGATGGTTCTTCCAAACACATGACTGAAAGTCACAGAATTAACAGATAGTTAGCACCTTAAGCAGAGAAAAGGGGGTCCCAAAAGAAACTTTGGGATGACCCACCAATTATTGAATGCCAATGAAATTTTCCATGGCTCTCTAAATGCCTTCCTATTAGATGTCTGAAATGAAATCGTGGTGGTGACACTGTGCAAAAAACCCCAGCTTACCTCTAGCAGAATGCATTTGGCCACAACTGGCTGGGCTACCTCTCTAGCTTCATAAAGGGAAACCAGAGATAATCAGAGTCAGAGATCATGTAAAGGTCAATAGCAAACTCCCTGCATCTCTTCACTGTGGAAAAGAAGTAATTTTGGGGGGAAAAAAGGATTTTTCTGAGGAACCTGAATCTGCAGAGATAATAGGAAAGAAGTCCTTGTGGTATCAAAGGTATGAATTAAACAGACATATCCACAGATACCCAAGGCTTACTGAGTAATATGGTTCATCTCTTGACTAAAGCAGAACTCAAGCGCACTCTAGGGAAAAAGAAAACCTAGAGTGACTGTAGAAAAATACCTAATTTCAGAAAAAAGCAACAAAAAGCTGTATATGGTGGGTCAATGAGGTAGGCCTTAATCATCCCTAGGTGCCTGAAGTACATGGTGATAGAGAAATGCCCATTTCCAAGGAGCTTACAGAAAATTCTATAAAACTAATGGATGAGATTAGATCACATCAGAGAACTAGCTCTTGCATGAAGACAGACATCCAAATCCATCCACAAACAAAGAGCATGAAAGCAGACGTCAAGCCATCTGTAACAAGTGGGTAAACTTTCACAGAATTAAGGACAAACCATGACCTTTAAGTTTCAAGAAGACATCCCATGACAGTCAGAATCCACAAAACAAGTACAACACAGTGAAAATCCAGCCAAGTTTGCAGCCTGATTCACAGATACTCTTCTGAAACAAGTATATACCAGAGAAGAACACGAGATGCACTGCAGAGAATCGTGCATCCTCCACACTCCACCAGCTGCAAAAGCGATTCACAACTCCATCCCTGACTTTTTGAGGAAGACCTCTGACTATGTGAACTGGTAGAGACAAGTCTGTTAGAATGACCCCACTCATGGAAGAGATCTGCTAGGACACAAGAAATTGTCTCCTACTTGTTGTCCAGGCTGCAGTCCTGCTGGCTCTCATAGGGATGAGGAGCTATGTCAATCCATCAAGTGGCAAAGAACCTACCACCCACCCAACCAACTCTCCCCCAGACTGCTATCCACAATTTAGTACTTCTGACAAAGGAGGAGACAACCAAGTTCTCCTTTACCTACTTAGAAAGTAGCAAGTTGCTGGTAGTTAGCTGTGTATGAGATTTCCAAAAGAACAGGGTATGGACAACATGCTTATTCTGTGGATCGTGGCAAAATGCCAGCGTGGAAGCACAGAGAGTAGTGATTACTGCCCCTAAGCCACATCATTAACAGGGCAACAATCACAGCATGCAGGCAGGGATGAATGAAGAGATATGCTAAGGAGGAAAATAAATTGATGCTCACAGAAACTAGTCAAGTGACTGGCATTCACACTAACAAAATGAGGCCAGAACTGAAGATCCAAAATATATCACAGTGCTGTTTCCTCCACCCAACTACTCTGCTACACAACATGCACTGAACAGAGTGCCAGTGGGGCCACAGAAAAGTTGGCTTCTGCACTTTGAGTCTGACATGACAGGCCACCCTCACAAACAAGAAAGCAGCCAATGCCTAGCTCAGATACAATGCCATGTGACACAGCCCCTGTGCTCCCATGCAGACTGTATTCTGCAAACATACACAGAATTATTTCTGTCTGAGCAAAACAAAGCTTGTGGTTCAAACTGTTAAATTATTACTCCCATGTCTAGATTTGGCATGGCATATATATAAAGTTACCACTCTTAGGGCTTTCTCAGAAGAAAGACCTGAAGTTGCTTGGAAGGAAAAAGTGAGCTGCAGGCAGTGGCAGGCTGCATGGGAAGAAAGAAGTGACTGACTGGTTTTTCCTCTATGGTGAGATTAGATGGTGTCAAAAACGAAAGATAATATGCAGAGTGACAAACAGCCAGGTGGTAAACAAAGCAACCTGAACATTCCAGATTATCCACGAGACTGCTTACCTATTGCAATATGTACAGATCATACAAACACAACCCCAGCACATAGAGCCAGGAGCTCAGGGCTGCCTACACAGCCCTGAAGCTGCCCTGCTTTCCTACTGATGGCCCTGGAAATACAAACCGCGTTGGGGACGTCGTAGGCGACGCCCCTGCCGAAGACGGGCGTGGTGAGGCGCGAGTACACGTCCTCCGCGTTCAGGTCCTCGTTCTTGCTGTTGAACAGCAGCGCAGCAGCATCACTGCCCAGCAGGTACGTGAATGTCTTGCCAACCATAGTGAAACTGAACACAGGTCCGTACTAAGAGAGAGAATAAAGAAAAAACTAATTGATTTGAAATAAGAACAAAAATCAATAAATCCCTATCCCGTATAATCTTTCATAAATGAATTTTTCTCCTAAGAAGTATCCAGACATTTAATAAAGATAAATATATTTTAAACCACATTTGAATTCGTTATCTATGTACACACTAGTGATATCTGATGTTACAATGAACACATGAGAGCAGGTACATTTTAAAACCATTTATTTTTGAAAACATTAATAAAAGATCAGTCACACCAAAAAAAATAGAAGAGATATTGCAGCATATATTGACCCCAGTAATCTACAAACACTGTCTCAAAAAATTATGGATTTATGGAGATAGATAATTCGGGGCAAACATGATTTTGAAGTTTAAGTCATCTGTAGCAGACCTTCATGCATCAGATTCGGTTTTCTCTAAGCTAACCAAGCTAAGGTTTAAGCTTACAACTCTAGTTTTAGACAATGTGAAACAGCTTGATAAATTAAATTTGATAAATTTAATTTAATTGAAATTAAGGCTCTACTGATTTAGTTAATTCCTTCTGGGCTGTTACAGTATAAAACTACTGAGGTTTTATACACTGGCTCTTTTAACATCAGAGAGGCCCACAGAGGTGGTGAGCTACATTCCAACCTGGTCACAGATTGGTAAAGAATATGAGCAAAGGTTACCAATTACAGTAAGAAATAATTTCACGCAAATGACTTTTTAATTAACTTGTGATTCAGCTATGAGTATTACCCAAATGTACAAGCATATTTGTGACGTGAATCACAAGAGCTCAGAAAACACTACTACATAAAGAGATCTGAAGATCACAGAGCCTACTGTGCACACTCCATTCTATGTTTGAGGTGGTAAATGAGAATAAATTGATTTTCAACAGGCCCCATACAGAGAACTTAATAGATACACAGAACTGTTTGTATATGCTCAGCCAATCATGTGGGAAAACGTACCTTGTCATAAGCATTTTCCAAAAACTCAATGGGACTCTTTCCAAATGCAATTGCATGACCAAGGAAAGGGATGCCTGATGAAATAAAAGGTGGGTAGTTCTGTAGAAGAAAGAGAAAAATAAACACTGAATTTTCTTCAGAGATTATCACAGACTCATGAACTAACAGGATATCCCAAGCTGGAAGGGACCCACAAGGATTGAAGTCCAACTCCTGGCCCTGCACGGGACCACCCACAAGGGTGACAGCACGTCCGTGACAGCATGTGCCTGACAGAGCTGTCCAAACTTCTCGAACTCTGCCAGGCTTGGTGCTCAAAGTACATGTGCCAGTGCCCAAAAGTTATAAAATCATGTCCATTTACATAAAAACTAACCACAGAGAAAGTTTTAGATATATTTGTTTAAACTCTTTTGTGAAAAGGCCAACTTTAAAAAATTATTTAGTTGTTTAGATAGAGCTATATTTAAAAGCAGTAAAGGTTAAAATAAAGTTAATATGATTACGATTCTTCCTACGCTCCCTCTGAATGTGAAGCACAAAGACACTGCAACTGAAGAGAAAGCAGCCAGAAACGAAACAGTGCTGGAGGATTTGCTGAACAGCCCCTCAAAACACCTTCATACATTAGCACTGTGTTTCATACATTAGCGGGCACCTTCTCTTAAGCTCCATCGATTTAACAGTACCGGGAACGCCCCAGGGCTCCGCCAGCCGCGAGTGCCTCTGCCCCCCGCGGTACCGAGCAGCCCGCTGAGGGCCAAGCGGGCCGGCTGTCCCACGGCGCGGCTGCCGGGAACGCCGCCCGCCCGCCGGACCCGCTCCCCCACGTCGAAATTTCAGTGCCGCTTCCCCCGCACTCCCGAGGGCTGTCCCGGGGCCGCTCCCGAGGACTGTCCCGGGGCTGCAGCGGCCGCCCGGCTCCCCCGGCCCTCGGGCACCGTCCCCGCTGCGGCCGCCGCCCGCCGCGCTCACCTTCTGTTCGGAGCCGAGGTGTCGCCGGTAGCCGAGCTGGAACAGGTAGCCTAGGCTGAGCGCGAAGGCGGAAGCGGCCAGCACCAGGGAGAGGGGGTTGCCGACGGCCACCCGCTCCAGCAGGGACCCGCCGACCTCCATGAGGTTCAGCATCTTCTCGGCGCCCGCCGCCATCGGCCGTGGCTCCGCGGGGCAGGGCAGGGCGGCGCGGTGGGCCGGGCTGGCGCGAGCCCGTGCGGCGGCTCCGGCGCTGGGCTGATCTCTGCCCATGTGACGATTGCCGGCGCCGCAGCCAATCCGCGGCCGCGCCGCGAGGGGTGACGGCATCGCCCGGGCTGCGGCGCGCGCCATTGGCGGGCGGCGGGCGGGGGCCGGGCCGGCCGCCTCAGGGCTCGGCCCCCAACGGCGCTCGGCGCCTGAGTGTTTGAAACGCTGGGTGTTCTCGAACAGCCGTACAGCGCGGCTCTCCTGCGGGAAATTATGCCTATGACGGTGAGCCGTGCCTCGGGCATCACTGCCGGCGCCCCCGCTGGCAGCCCAGGGCGCTGGTTTGTAAGGCTGCACAGCGCCCGGAGAACGAGAACCGCTTATTTGTGTTTAATTCCGGATGCGCCAAATGTTTAATGTCAGAAAATCCGCGTGTTGTTTTTGAAATGAGTTTCCACTGAGATGTGAGAGATTAAGATCAAATAGTGCACAAAGCTGCGTTTGGGAACAGAGACCTCATCGCAGCTGAGGTTAGCTGCTTGTCCACATACAGTTTTTCAATTCGATGGGAATGTATCTTAATGCATTTCCGGAAAATTCTGGTTTGGGTAGGTCTTTTCGAGGCAGTATTTGTTCATCCACTGAGACCAGTCAGTTTCTAAAGTTTAAATGTGTAAATCTGGGAAATCTAGCAGGAATTACATACAATGAGACATTTCAACAGGGTACAGTTGCAAAGATTATATATAATGCTTTTAAATAAATTTTTGCAAAGTTCAGAAACATAAATTCCGTACTAAATTTGAAAGAAACTATTTGTTGTCATCAGTTCTGAGTACTTTTATCAACTGGAAAAGATGCACAGGCAGAAGCATGAGCTTGTTACTGAATTAATATTGTAGGTTTTTAAAACATGTAATATCCTGTGGTAAACCCTGTATCAAGGTCTCACATGTGCTGAGTATTACTAGATGAGGGGAGGTAGCAGTGAAAGCTTGTGAATGCTGAGATGTGCATGGAATCAATGTTGAGTATCTTAAACTCTTCATGTCAGCTATGGGATCTACTAAAGTTTTCAATTTGTTGACTGCAAGCTCTGAAGTTTCAGCACTTTTCAGGGCCAAAGGAAATTCATCAGTGCTGTAGTGATTGAGAAAGAGTTCCTTTGTATTTACAAGCCTTGACAATTCTTTTGGGGGACATGAGAGCTATCACTGGTTGTTAATGATGTTCTGTCAATTTATGAAGTAAGGACATTTTTGGTGAAATAGTGTCAGTCTATTTCTTCAAAGGGAGAGGATTTCCAGATTAATTACCTATATATGAATATAGGTTTTACTTAATTTTTATGTAATTATATTTTATATAATTATATTTAAATTTAGATAGAATAGTAATTTTGTACATTATTTTTATATCTTTACCCTATAGTAGTAACAATTAAGGTAAAGCAGAGCTTTTGCAAACCATTTATGTTCTTTCTGTTGAAGCTGTATTTCTTTTTTCAGTCAACAGCCCAGCTTCAAACTGTATCCAGCTGTAAGCTGACAGTGGCTGGGAAGCTCCCACCTCCCAGGAGCAATTGTTCCCTGCACCAAGCTACAGCAGCAGGACATCACCCCAGGACCAAAGTTCCCTCTTGAACAAGCTGCTCACTGGGGTCAGTTATTCCACTTGGTAAAATCCTGCCTGTTTTTCACAGGTTTAAGTTCTCAGTTACTCTTTTGCCTTACAGGGCCTTGCTGAGTGTTCTACTCAAATCTTTGCTTTTGGCAGCTGTACAGGTTCTTGCTTTTTAAGAATGTGCTTGTTAGATGGAGTGTAGGTGGTGAGCTGGGCATCTCATGTTTACAAAGGCACAAGTGTCAGCTTTGCCCATCTTGCACCTCATTTTCACTGGTTTTTTGGTAGAGATATGAGGGTTCCTACCAATGGTCTGTCTCAGTGGTGTTGGATTTCTCTCTGTTCCCAGTTTTTATTTCCCTGCTTGCAGATGAAAGGAGAGCACACACCTGCCTTGCCCCAGCGGGGCGGGCAGTGCAAGCTCCTGTGTACCCAGGTGCCAGAAGCCTCTGGGGCTGAAGAGCTGGGCTCTTGCTGCTCAGTGGCTCCACTGATGTGCAACATCTACAAACCTCTGTCCTGCCAAAATGAAGTTCCAGGTTCCTGGTAAATTCCTGAGCAGTTTCCAAGGTGCACTACTTTAATTTAGAGTCATGATGGGACTCTTCCTCTGCTCCTCTCTGATGCTCTTCTTACTTGCCTTCCAAAGATGAGCCTGTTACAAACTACTAAACTACTGCCCTTTGGTAACAACACCTGCTGGGTGAACATTTGTGTAACACTGGTGTAACATTTGATGGCACCTTCATGCTGGCTATAAAAATAGAAACACCAAGTATGACTTGTTGCATACAATTTATTAGGGAGTAATAAATAAGAATTTTGCAGAAATTACTATACAGCAGTAAGGCATATTGATAGTATAGTTATATAGGCAACTGACATACCTTCCTAACATTTTCCTCTATTTTCACAAGAAAGTGCTATGTAGAGAAATGTATTTCTGATACCAGTGCCAAGTGATAGCAGGGACGCACGATGAAGGACATGACTGTTGCATTATTTACCTTAAATAAATCATAACAATCCATGAAAATTTAGGCCTGTGAAGTTTAAGTAGAAAAGTACAGCTTGCTAAGAAGAATACAAAATACAAGTCTCCTGTTCATGTTTTAAACAGCTTACTACTTAAATTTCTTAAACTGCAGTTACTAGTAAGGTATGAGTAAAGTTACTATACAACAGCACAGTTCTTTACATTCATTTTAGCTTTTATTTGAAAACTTAGAGGCAAGTGCTAATTTTTCTTTTTTATAAAAGCTTTTCTTTACAAAATATTGCACACTGTTTTTAGCATGCAGTTTACACGGAAGAAATAGTCAAGTGCACTTATAACCCTGAAATACAACCAGAAACTTCAAAGATTTGTGTTACAGATTCTATTTTAATGTACAAGGATATGTTTCAGACTGCATAGAATCCCACCTTACACTTGGGACCCAACTTGTGGAGCCCCAACCCTGACTCTACAAAGAGCAGACAGAATGCTTACAAACAGTTTCTTCCTTGTCTTCATTCCTGCATCCTGCACTGCTTTTAGCCTGAAGAAACTGAATTAATTAGTAAGAAAATTAATTTAAGAGAAATAACTTAGTACCTCCTGTATAAGCTTTTGTTACTGCATATGTGTTGCAATCCAGGGTAGGATTTATAAAACTTTCTGAAGTTCTCTGAGTAAGGTTCATCTGTAAGTCCCTGTCTCCCTCTCCTCCATACATATATTTTATATTGCACAGCAAAAGTAAAAATCCATTTTACAAAACAAGCATGCTAAACATTCAATATGGCTTCTGAATGACTTAAAGTATTTCCCTTTTGGCATCCTCATGCAGTATTTTAGAATAAATACGAATACAAAGTATGAGAAAGTTAAGAGTAAAAATAAAACAAGCTAAAATGTTTGTCAGAAACCAAATAAAAAACAAGAGTTTATCAAAAGTAGTTGCTCAAAGGTCTAACTGGTCTTTTAAGCATATTTATCAATAGTATCTTAAAAATAGAGGGTATCTACAAAATACTGCAACATATACCACCTCCTTATGTTCCACACAATGACACAATGAAAGGTAAATAGGTTAACTGAGACTTGCTTAATGGCACTGGTAGTCCCATAGTTCTCTGGGAACAACAGCTTTACTGGATTCATGCTCTTCAAACTTGGTAAACCATTTAGATTTCATCCGTTTTATTGGTTAAGCTCAAGCCCTACAATAGTTAATATATGAAACACAAAAATACTTATAAAAATAATAGATATGTTGTATAGTTTTTTTAAAAAAATAAACCATGCAGCTTCTGTACAAAGTTAAAAAACTGTACAAATTGACTTTTCTATTGTGTAAAATTCATATACATGGAAGTCCTGTTAGGAGGAGGAACAAGTTGTTTTTTGCTCAGCCATTGGATGCCATCTCGTAACTCTTGTTCATTTCCATCACTCGTTTCTTTCTGTTGGCATTAGCTGGCCATTTAATTTCATCAGGAGCTTTACAACGAGTCCTGCCTATGTAAAGGGATGCAATTCAACTCTATCAATATTTCAGAACTATGACAATCAAGCACATGACAAAAGCAATTCTCAGCTTTGTCCAATCTCAAACTCCATTACTTTTGATCACAGAGTTAGTGGCTCCAGCTCTCGGAAATTCATTATATTTGGAATCAATCTAAGAGAATGAGGGATTAGGTATATGCAAGAAACAGTTTCAATTAAACAAAAGGTTTATCCTAATGATTATAGATGCATTTTATGTATTTTGAATTCTAAAGGTGTCACATGCTAAGAAAACAAGCAAACATTTTTTAAAAATAATTTGGGGGGGGGGCTGGGCTTAGGGTTTTTTTATACTATGCAAGGGTGGTTAATCTCAAGAGAACAGAGGCTTGTGTATCTAATTTAGGAAAAAAAGAATTGAACATAAAGGATGTAAAATGATAGTGCTTACCTGTTTGGTATGTACAATAAAGCTCATTTTGTTTTCCAGACTGTGGATTTGAAAACATGTATCTCCATCTCCCAATTGCCACATAAAGCAACCGTACTTTAGGCTGAGGAGTAAAGCCTATGAGCAAATGTAGGAAACTGTCACTCAGAAAATATCCTCCATACTTGCACACTGAACTTCCCTTCATTCACAAAGACAGAATTCAGACTTAAACTACTATGTTCCACAACACAGTTGTAGCTCATAAAGTAGTAAAATGAAAAAATACAAGACTTTGTTGGTGACTTATAAAGACCTTAAAATCTTGGAAATTTTCAGTCAAGTTTAACTAAACAGTTGGATGGGAAATCACTTCTAGTACAAGGATTTAAGAGAAGAGAATGAAGTTTTATAGTTCTCACTGGCAGTTCACTTAAGCTGACCTTTGTTTCCATGTTGAGGAGGTGCAGCCCTTTTACGTTTACTCCTACGTACACTTTGATGACTTTATGGCTACTTGAACTTGCTTTGGTGAATATCTGTCCTGTGAAAAAAGCTGCTCCATAAGTAGGAATTTCCCAGCAATTCTGCAAGAACATGCGCTGAAGGTGATGCATCTCCTTACTGACACCTTCACTGCTGCTGAGATTCTAAAAATAAACAAACAATGGCAGTCAACAAGTCCTTCCAAACAGTTGTGATTGATTGAAGAAAATCCACTGTTCAGTGCACTCCCTGCTTAATGCTTATTTCCTAAGTGCCTTCCCATCAACCATCTTCCTACAGCTAAATTAAACCTTGGAGCCATGGAAAGGCTCAAGTGCTAGAAGAGACTGAGGCAAAACCCAGATACCTGTAAAGCCTTGGAAATCTGAGCACAGACACACAGCCTCTGAAGTGCCCCACAGCTTTGCCTCTCCCAGAAGTAACTGGGGCTTGGGATCAGCAGCTGTGCAACCATCTGACACCAAATGCATCACAATCCTTAAAACTAAGTATTCTTCCTTCTTTTAAGGAGTCCAATCCAATGAGACATGGTAAGATGAGCAAGTACCTCCTTCCAAAAACATGGATTGGTTTTTTCTTTTCTAAGCAAAAGAGAGGTGCAGATCTCTTTTCATTAATGGAGCCTTCGTTCAGAATGAGATAGGCTTCTGTTCCTTCCTCTTCAGTAAAGTGCAGCAGCCAGAACAAACTATTGCTGGAGTGCTCCTCAAACCAGAATGGTAACAACCACTCCAACAAATAAAAAATTGGCTGGGCCGTGGACAAGGCAGAAGGCACAGACACAAGGAAGAACACAAACCTTCAACAGTTAGGGGGCCCTGACTGTGGGTGTGGTAGACAGGATCAGCCCCTCTGGATCCATACCCTGCCCTACAGCTTGCCTGAATTCTACACAGCCATTTCTAACATGTAAAATCTTCAGAACAAAAGATTCCAACTTCTTTCCTCTTCCCCCCATGCCCCACACCCCAAAATAATGTCTCAAAAGCGGAAGTCAAGAAAGCTGTGCTCATTCTTACATATGACTTGATGACAGAGTAGATGACTTTGCTACACCATAGTCTTAGACCATCACCTCCTCCTTCATCTCTATTAGAAAGAATAGGAATGATCTGCTAATTTCTGACAAAAACGGTGTGAGCACCAAAAGGAAGTTTATGACTGAGTAATCTCATCTCAAAAAGAGGAGCAAGGTTTGAAAACATTCACTAGGGGCCTCTGCAATGTTTCCTGGCAGCTACCTTTAGTGATGCACATCAGCTGGTACAGTTCTCCTTCTGACATACCTCACTTTTTCCACAATTACTTGTGAAGACCACAAATTTAATCTGAGCTCATTTGGTACCCACAGCCCTCAGTTAGATGCATTTTTACACAAGCAGCCCATATCCAAAAAATTTAAAACTTTTGCTCAGTGAACTGCTCTAAACAAAGGAGCTTGTGGGTGGGTGGGTGGGTGTGTGTGCACATGTACATCAGCAGCTCTACCTGGCCCTTAAGATACAAGTTACACTGACAAAAAGGACTTTGGGGATCTATTGCTACAAGCAGACATGGAAATTTAAATCAGAGTAGATTTTTTCACACCTATGCCCCAATTGGAACTGTGCCCAATACAGGGCATTGAAGGTAAATGAACAGATAACAAACACATTTACTTCTAACAAAGAGATCTGTATCTGTACAAGAAATATATTCCAACAACCCATCCCAAAAATTCAGAGCATACACATTTTTAGCTTTTTATACCAGTATTTCTGTTCATTAATTGACAACCAAATAGTCCAAAATGTTTGAGAACAGGATTTTCTACTACCTGCTTATTTATCTTACCTTGTATTCATGAAGTATCCTGTTTGTCCAGTGAGGAGCTTTGCTTTTTAGTTTAGTTATTGGTACGATAGATTTAAGATTTTCTTCACTAAGAGAAAAACAAAGAGGAACAAAATCTTTCTTCACTAAACAAAGCAAGAAAAAGAACAATGTCTGCCACAGTGTACCTGCAAGTCATATATTGAGCTAGACAGTCAGCTCCTACTCCATCTTGCCTCTCAGATGAGATGGTTTCCTAAGATACACTGCAATTCTGCACCATTAATGAAGATACAGCTTTACATTATACACCTGTGTCACACATCATGGACAGGGCATGGAGAGGAAATGCCAACAGAACATACAACTCACACTTGGCTAGAGAGCAGTTTGGAAGCCAAAATTATATACAAAATGCCATTTACATCAGCATATCCCGTACTCAGAAAATATGACAGACTGTAGATACTCTTCCTTCCACTCCTGCAGTCAGCACTACCAAGGACTCAGCCCAATTAATTTCCACATTGAAGCTATATATTACATGACATGAAAGAGAAGCTACTTACATCAACTGCCTTTTTTAAAAAACCCAAAATGTAGGAAACAAAAAAACCTAAAAAGAATGCAAGCCTTTACTAGTTTGCTTTTATGTACAATTAAGACAGTCTCAAGACCTAGTGATGTAAGCTATTTAAACTGTATTTGGCAGTATATATGCTCTGCCAAGCAAAAACCCTGCACAGGACAGTCTATCATATCTTTAAGGTCAAGGATACTCTCATACAAACAATAACTAGGGATGTATTTTTGGAATTACCAGTCTTTTAATGAACATTTATGTCTACTACAAAAAGAAAAACAGATTAAGAAACTCCTCATCTGTATGAAGAAGAACTATGTGAATGTGGATGGAAGCATGTCCAGATGGCTTTTCATCTAGCCCAACCTATCACTGCAGGTAGTCCTGTCTGTAGAGCTGAACACTTCCACTGAGCAGGATGAATTTGGAGCCACAGTGCTGATAGGCCTCAGTGTGGAGAGGAACACCACCCTGCAGCTGCTGGGAGGCAGCAGGGAGTAGTTTCATACAACACTCAGTTGCACTGAGCAGCACACTCGTACAGGAGGGCAGTCCCACTTAAATCCTGTTCCCCTCATGCTCCATTGACTGGCTGTGCAACTGCAGGACAATACATGCAAAAGCCCATCAGGCCAGGGCAGCTCAGCTGATGCTGTGAAAAAGAGAAGATGAGAAGCATAGCAGCATTCCAGAACAGCACAGCTGCTGTTCCATGAATGAAGTGAGGTGGAGACAGCAGGGGGTGAAGGTGCACACAGAAGAGAACTGGAATCCTCATGGGCTCAGATACTGCAGCAGAAATGTATGTGGGAAGAACAAGCCATCCCAAAATAGCTCAGCTACTGTTCTGCTGGCATGCAGAGAGAAGGGGAGAGAAAAATACCATCTGGCTGAGCCCTACTGGTGCTATGGGTTTGGCTAATTTAGTACAGCATTTCTCCTACAAATGGCAGAAGAGACACAATATCGCTGCATGGTCTGTCCAAAGAGGGAAAATCAATCCCAGACATTGGTCCAACTGCCAGAGTAAGATGTTTCTCCAACACTGCTCAAGGCCTCAGTCCTGTTAGAACCCTTCAATAAATACTCTTGTTTATTTTGGTATTACTGTATCTCAGGACAGCTGTCACACACTACAGAACCTCCACCCCTCTGTCTAGGACTACAGTAATTAAGATTAATAAATTTTCACACACAATGCCAAACTTCCATTAATGCTATAAGGGTTACATGATTATTCTGAACTATAGCTTAGTGATGAAGAAAACCAATATATCATACCTAAGGTTTGAGGGTTCCATAGGAAGTGCTATCTAAAAATACTTAATCTAACCCATAATTTTAAATTTTAAATACATACTTACTTTAGAAAGCCCTGTTTATGTTTCTTGCTCTCATAATTTCCATAGACTATTTGTAGAAGCAGACTTGCCAGTGTAATCAGTTTTGCATCAGGTGATGTATAAAAACCTTTCAGTAAATTATATCTGGCCTCATCAAAAAGTATAAGAATAGCCAAGGGATCCTCAATCTGTTAAAAAGATTTAAATAATATTATTTCTTTGTAAAAAGGAAAGTAAGCATAGAAACTATGAATTGCATTTCTCACTGATTCAGAGACAGAAAACAAAGGTGTGATCCTGACTGAAGTGTACATTTTAGTGGTGCTTTGTAATAGAAGCATTGTTTTTCATTGACTTACTTCAACACTTCATTGATCTAACACACAAATGAAAGGCAACTAGCACACCATATCCAATCAAAAAGTTCACAGAAATACTGGTATCTGTGGATTTCTTCCCCCACAAATTCATTTTCAGTAATATGTTTGAATAATACCATTGAAATGGACCAATTAAATAACTGAAAAACAGCACAAGAAATAAAATCAGGCAGGTTGTTTTTAGCTGTATGACAGACAGAGACTGACACATGGAGACATTGGATAAACCCAACTGAGAGGGTGATAGAGAACAAAGAGATGGCAGACAGGAAGGCAAGAGAGGAAGGGAAGAATGTGAACACTCAAACCATTATAGAAAAGGAGATGTCAGGTTTAAATAAGTTTGGAAATTACTACAGTCAGCATACACACTGAGTGTTGATGGTTCAAGTGTTGTGAGTCTGACCATAATTTCATTCACTTCCAAGTGCTGACCTTTTTTTCTATTTCCAGTGGAAGTCTCACATCCCTTCTCAGAAAAAGCTGTGAAGTTTCCCTTTGAGGATCCAAGTTTGTCAGTTCAGTGAATATTTCAGGCCAGTCTCGAATATGCTGCAAAGGCTTGTGATATGGCTTCAGCTGGAGACCTGAAAAATAACAGGTTTATTTCCAACTAAACAAACAGAATAACCCAGCACATACACACACACAAATAATTGCTGCACCAAACCCAGAGTACCTGAAATTGAGGACTCATTAACAAGCATTTTCCTATGTTTTCTAAACTGCTGTATAGAAAAGGTTTTGAAAATATGGATTTATTGACAAAACTCTTAGCATCAATTTACTAAATGCAATAGTGTTGAAAGTTTGTTATTTTCAGTTTCTCAAGAGTGAAGCGCTATTTAAGAATTAATGGAGTACCAAGACTGGCCTTAAAAACACAATAATAAAACTTGAGAGACTCTTGTCTCTATTATTGTAGAGAAATACAGAAAAATATAAAGTCCATTAATCTTATTTCTGACAGAAAAATACAGATATAATTTATCTTATAAATGTATTTGCCCTTTTTGTATATATATAAAAACCATAAACTTTTCAGAACAGACATTCTTCTTTTCAGAAGACATTGTTCTTTGTAACCTGCAAAATGTCTTGATTCTTAACAGGCTAAAATCAATCAATGTTTCACATTCTCTTGTGTATTTGAGAGCTGAGAAATTGAGACAGAGCTTTCAGCTACAGTCCTGTTATGTCCTAGAGTCTGTGTCTTTGGCTTACTCACTCACCCTGCCTGTCCTTGGGTTATCACTTGCCTTTTCCTAGGAGTGAGGTTTAGGAGGCTCTATCTGCCTCAAAAGTGTAAATGGATACATTATAGCACAACATCTTTCACTGGGAACAATCTGTTCATTTAACTTATCCATCTTGCATTCAAACACAGAAAAGCATCATCTGTTCCACAAGCAAGAAACCTACTGTCCTTACAGTTGTACACAAACTGCAACATACTTTATAATGAAACTTGTCCATTAGTTGTTTGAAGCCATGAATCAGGAGCTCATTTTCAAATCTAGGCTAAATATCTAGAGAATTACTTGCTGTTACACAAACAATTTATCAACGATCTCTTCTCCTCAAATGCAAGGGTAACACCTCAATGATTCTAGGAAAACATTACATACATATTTAGAAAAGGCAAAAGCAGCAAGACTTTAACCCCCAAACACTTCCTGTTCTTCACATTAACATCTATGCTTAGCTGACAGTTACAATAGTCATGTGGCAATACAGCAAAGTAAAAAGGCCAATGGTATGACACTGGAAGAAAAAGATTAAAGAAAAATAAAGAAAATATTCCTGAAATAATTAGAGCTACTGTAAAAAAATATGTAAAAATACCACTGTAGCATTGGCAACAGTAAATAAAATTTTAAATGCAAGGCTTCTGTGTTAATGACACTCTCAACACAGTATCCATCCACAGACCACAACTGAGCTTTGTAATCCACAAGGTGTCCCATAGCTATCATGTTGCAGCAGTACTGTTGACCACATTCTTTGAAAATACCCAACCACACTCGTTGACTCTTTTGGGCTTCTACTTATCTTATAGTATATATTTCAAATAAAAACTGTAACATCTTTTTTATTTAGATCAGAAATACCAAAAAATACCATACATATAAACAAGACATTTTACATCAGAATTCTCTCCCATCAAATATATTTGAAAACTTGTGTATCAAAAATTATTTTGGTGCAAACCACAGGAAAATTCATATGATTAAAGGACCTAAAGAAAAAACATTATTCATCTTACTTTAATATGTAGTTTTAAAAAGACTAAACATTGATAAAACAACTACATGCATCCAAACTCGGTCTGGGAAGAAAAATATGGATAAATCCAGGATAAGCTACTAGTAAGGCCTATAACAGGCAAGGTGCCCTGTAACAGAAAGGCAACGTGGAACAGCCTCATCTTCCTGGATGAAATACATGATAGGTGCCAGAGTGATACAGTCAGACCTACTGAGGGTACCCAAAGTAAAAGCTAAAACAGAGAAGCTCTCCACAGCTCTGAAAGCAGTTTGAGGACATCAGGCTGTGGAGCATGTCAGAGAGGATGCTTCCTACTCTCCTAAGACAGCATTACTTTTTCCTACAGGCAAAGAGAAATAAACTATGATAAACCCTCAAGTATAACCACTGTCCCTTTTACTTACTGAGGTTCTCAGAACAGATCCAGATAGTGAAGTACTGCTGAGTTTCTTGGGACAGGCGCATGCCCTCCATTATCTGCTGGACAGTTGTGTTGTTTCCGTGCTTCAGCTCCACAGAGCGATACGAGCCATCCATACGATAAATCCGTGCCTTCTCATACTACAGAAATCAGGAACATGTTACACAATCAATCTGTTAAAATCCTTTCTGTTTGTGTTTTTATCAGCAACATCTATAATGTTGGGAAAAAGAACATTGCCCAACTCGTACATATTTATTATTGACCCAAATTGCTTGTTTCATGTTCTGTGCAAATTCTTATACTGTGTTTTTTACAACAGTAACTCCAAGAAAGGTCTTGCTGGTATTCTGAGGACCTCTGTTGAACTCAAAGGCAAGTAGGTATTTAAAAGTTCCCTGAGGGATCTGGGCTCAGCTGCCTATGCATATCCCAAAATGTTCACTTTGCTATTACTGGCAGGTTATGAATTTTTCTACCCTATACTAAAAAGACTTATTTTTAGAGGGAAGCACCACCCTTTACTCAGAACCTACAAGAATACAATCTCACTAAATCTTATAGTGCTCCTGTAATAGAATCTAAATAAATATTATAAATAATAATTTTCCCCTTCAGAACTCCCATAGCTTTCACTGAATTGCATGTGAGCCCGCAGTATGTCTCCTGAAAGACATACATAAACCTAAATCAGGTGGCTAAAGCATACATGCACAAGTCATAAATCTAAGAAGTGTCTTGTTTTCATTTCTGTAACTGATTAGATGTTTCAGCTGCTTGAATAAAAACATTTCAGGAATTTGTTATTTCTCTTCCTCAAATCTACTAAGTCATCAAGAATTGAGTTCCTAAAAACTTCTGGAAAAAAAAGATGGATGGCTTGGGAAATGGCAAGTGATTGAAAATTAGGGCAGAATGGAAAACATCAGTCTATTTTTGCTGCAGTAGTCACTGTCAATCCTACTGCAGAAGTTTATAGGAGAATTTATACATTGTATTAATTAAATAGCAATAAGTGACAACATAACATCACACATTACACTCTGAAATCTACTTAAAACATGTCCATTAGTCTTTAGAGTCATTAGACACACCATCACATGATCTACTGCACAATAAGATCCTTAAAATGAAGGTCAGTTCCTTCCTTAATTATTTTGGAAATCATTCATGCAGAGTGAAATGAAGATAATTTAAAACATCTTGAAAAACTGACAGGTTTAGTACCACCTACTGACAGGGATAGGTTGCAGCTGAAGTCAAAGAAAAGAAACAAGTGGGTTTATATCATTTGACTAATTTTAAATCTACTTCAGGGTAAGAGAAATTGCATTGTAAATTTTGTTTCCTATCCTGGCTAAATCCCCACTGGCTGCCAAGGAAGCCTGCACTGAGGCTTTAACTGATGAAAAGCCTATTTCATAGAAGCCTACATTTAGTCAGGTGAATGCTCCTGCTTATCAACATATAAGAATGCATAAAGAAAGCTGATGGTTGCATGATCAAAAATAGACATAAAATCAGTAGCTGATGTGATTCTCCTACAAATAAATTGGAGCATCATGTTTACATGTCTTACATGTATTTCTTGAGCCATGAAACAGAGCAGAAACATTTAAAGAGACAAAATGCCAGTTTGCCAATAGTTACACTAACAATTTCAATGTGCTGCACATTTCCAGCAGCTGGAAGTGACTCCAGCTCTTCTAAAAGATTAACTGTAAATTAACTAAAAACTTTAAAATATTTAGAAAATAAACTCATACAGGTTTATTTATGGCTTCCTTCAGTAGTTTTGCAGCTTCTTCCCACTCATTTTGTTTGTTCTCTTCACAGACATTCAGTGGAGATCTTCCTTGTTGATCAGTGATGTGCTACAAACAAACAGAAACACCAATTCTACATTGATTTCACTGGAGACAGGTAAATATTCACACATTTTTGAGATAATTAAAATCCTTGAGACCAGAATTCAAACATTTAATTGATACACAATGGAAAAAGCAGAGGTAATCAAAAACATTTAACCATTTTTCAGTAACTGCTAAACAAAATCATTAATCTGACACTGAAATATTTCTCATACACAAGCTAGAAATTGTTGCTAAATCTGCTATTTCTATACACAAACAGGACTTACTCTGTCAATTTCGGGATGATTTAGTAGAATTTGTACTATTTCAGCATGCCCACCTCCAGCAGCAAAATGAAGAGGAGAGCTAAGTTGACCATTCAAAAGATTTGGATTGCATTTCCCTTTCTCCAACAGCATTCGAGTGGCTTCAACTTTTCCATACCTACAGACATATTGAAATCAGAACAGACACAGCAAATACATAATAATTTTTTTCAGATGTTCCTAATTACGAAAAAAGAGTTTTTTCAGATGGTCCTATTTATGAAAAAGTGTGGCTTTTTCCACACTGAAGAGTTTTTAGCTTTCAAATTGCACCAGATACAATTGAACATTATTAAATTTGTAGAAATTAATATCAGTTCTACACTTCTTTGGTAATTACTGGTCTAGTAAACATTGACTGGATTCCCAATAGACACACAGAACCTTGCTTTAAGTTAGCTAAGTTTGGGTAATTGCAGCAATTCAGTCATGGCAGAAGAGAGTCCAGCTTTGTCTGGAAAAAAATAATCAGTGTGAGAATCAGAGTTCAGCTTCTGCTTGTCACACAGATGGATCCTGAGGATTCTTAACCCCCATGCTTATAACTGGTAACTCTTGTGCATATTTGATGTATAAAGTATTTACAAACTTTCTGACAAACACTAAAAAGCAAGTAAGAATGTGGGCTTTTTTTAATCAAGTTTGATTTTCCCATTATTCCTATCATCAGACATACTGACCACTATATATACCAAAGACTAACTTCCATGAAGATAAAACAAAAGCATTTTTATGACTAAGAAAAGATTTCAAGGAGACTTACAGATTAAATCACAGAGTTATAGTCAGACATGTTGACCTCTGTAAATCACTTAGTCCAGCTTCCCATTTAAAGTGTGTCCAGCACCAAAACATGCTCAGCTCAGCTACCGCTGTGCTGTAAAACTACTCACAGGCTTTTTTCTTTTGGAGGCTGATAAATTACATAAATGAAGCACTAAAGAATCATGACAGCTAGAATGCACTTGACTGGCAAAACTATGCTTGACTCACCAGCATGCATAATGGATTGGTGCCCAGTGGTCACTATCCAACTGATTAACAGAAAACTTTTTATCCAGAAGGTGGCTTAGTAAATCAGAGTCTCCTTCACAAGCACTGCGGTGAAGAGGGAAATCATCTACCCACTGGTGTTCCCTAGGAATTAAAAGGGGAAGCAGGAAAAACACCATTCAGAATATTACAATTGTTGAGAACATCAACTTTTTTAAAGTTAACTAACATAGCACTAACCATAGATCTACATGAAGAATAAAAGAGAAGTTCATGCAGCTAAATGTGCCAGTATTCATACGAATAAGTTTTTTGTCATGCAGAAATCAAGCCACAGCTGTATTTATTAGAGTAAGAAATGCTTCTCTAATGTTTATATTTTACACCTTTCTTGATTCATCCTTTAACTGTTGTGTTTCAATACTTTAAGATTTCAAGTAGAATTTCATTTAAAATATGTATTTCTACAGTGAAGCATAAAGTAACAGGAATCTCATTTTAAGTCTACCAAGTGCTACTGTAAAATAAAACAAAACAAAATTATCCATTAATGAAAAAGGAATGTAACATAATACTTGTCCTCTGTGACACTGCTCATGCTACGTTGCCACTTTTCTCTTTTAGGAATCTGAATCTTTGAATAGTCTGGGGCTCCAAGGCCAAAGTATGGATTTATTACCACCTTGTCAACCTGTGAAGACATAAATTTAAACACAACTGAAAAAATATCTTACTGAGATTTGGCTACACAATCCCCCATTCCGGTGAGGTGTTCTCTTAAAACCAAAGTTATGATAGTAACATTTTATAATGAAAGAGAATTATGATCAAATATAAGGATTTGAAAAACTAGTGCACATTTACTGCTAAATAAACAACTCTGATGTGAGCACACACTCTTATCAAATAATTGAATGAACTCTAAAATGGAAATGTATGTCTGTTTCACAAATACAAAATGAAAACATAGTTCTTACCCTATTGGTATACTGAAGGTCAGATCCAAACAAAGGATTATAGATACACATATCTGCTTTCTCCAATGCCAGCATTTTACTCTTTATTTCCAGGGCAGTATAACCCATATGCAATGAGCTCTCTGTTTGACCAGGTTCTATAGCATAGGCAGGGTTTATTACATTTGTTTTAATTCTTTCAAGAGGAGATGGTCTGAATAAAGCTGGGATGGAGTGAGACTGGGTGTGCCGTTCATCCAACCACCTGCAGGAGAGAATGGGCAAGTAATTAATTTTCAGGTAGAAAAGGATCATTTTGGTCATGCTGTCCATTATTTTCTTTGATTAGGGATTGCATATATAATAATCACACATTTCAATTAAAAAAAAATATTATCATTTGCACAGCCAATTTTATAAGACTAAATTACTCCCTGAATGTGCAATTTGTTAACCACACTCAGTTTAACAGTTGTATTTGCTCAATTCTGTGTGGATGCAAACTCTTAAAGAGAAGGAAATTATACACTAACAGTAACATGGGTTATAACCACAAAACCACACCAACATTTCATTTACTTTCAGTTTATTACCAGTACCACTCTGAACAAATTCTGAAACTTAAAGCTGTTTTTAAAGGGTGAGTTTCAATACCTGTACTGACTTAAGCTTTTCAACTCGCGTGTTTCATTAGGGAAAGACAGGGAAAGGCAGCAAACCAGAAGGTGCAGTTTTTAAACTGCGAAGTCTCTTTCACATAGGCTACCACCTGCCTTTTTATAAAGCTCTCCTGAAGTTTATTCTCTTCTCAGTGCACTCCTACTGACAGTACTGAAGAGCTTTAGAGGTCTCTTATTCTGTGCTACCAGGGGAAGTCAGTACTGTACACCTGCTGCATTTTTCCCACCACATATGCAATATAACACAGGGCTCAGGACAAGTTATTCATCTCAAGTTTTGGATAAATATATTTTTACCAAATTGTTAAATTGTTTTAGTGTTATATTAAGTGGTGCATTAAAGGTCTAAAGGCAGGTTTGTATTTAGGTTTCTGCACATGCTTTCTGATAAGCTTGAGGTAAAAATGTGCTTTGCTGGAATACAATAAATTCTGTTTAGTGATTGAGACTGGAAATAGAAGAAAGAGAAGTAAGTACATGCTTGGGACATTCACTGACAGACCACTTGGATTTTGTCTGTCCCAGAAGCATATGTAAGGATGGCAGAAGATAATCTGCAGTTCTCTGCATTTGCTTAAGCCTATTTTTAAGTCCTAAATCCAAGCTATAATGTCCTGCAAAAGCAGCATTCTCTTCACTTACTTATGGTCAGTAAAATTGTAGTCATTGTGCTATTACAGTAAAATTGTAGTCATTGTGCTATAAACACCCTCGAAGGTATTTTCAGGCATTTTTTCTAAATATTTGGTAAATAAATTAGATATGGCAGTTTGAATCTTTGAGAAGGATTGTTTCAGATTATGTACATAGAGAATAAAAAAATATAAACTATTTTCTATTATACCTCCAAGGGTTCTTGTGAAGCTTGAAACACTTTTAAGCAGAACTTAGAGCCTGAAGGCATTCAGCAAGCAGCAAAAAAATTTAACTGATATGATGGTATATATGGAAATACTATAACTCTACTAATAAACTGTAAAAACCCTAAACACAGAACCTTTTAGGTAATAGCCTGTAGCATGAGTTTTTACATTAGCCAGAGGTTTCAGCTAACTTTATTACTGCAAATAAGTTCATACACAAGTGTGTCTGGTATTTCTTGGTTAAGGGTACATTAAAACAAAACAACAAAAAACCCCAAAACAACAACAACAACAAAAAAACCCCACTAAACCAAAAAAAAATGTTCATGTATTGAAACTACTATAAATCTGGCTAAACAACTTATCGCCTTTCTGAAAGTTAATTCCCTACTGCAAATAAATTTGTGTGTCTGGGGAAGATGCACTCCCTTTCTACAGGGAGATTTAATTTAAATGCAAATCTTAATGGTATACAATTACAGGGTATTTTTACTTCACTCTGGCAAATGTTCTTACTCAAATGACAATTATGTCATTTACAGAAGATTAAACATTATGATTTTACAAAACATTCACTGTGAGCATGAACTTCCAAAAAGCTACTTGATTTAGATAAACACACCATTCTTGAGTTTGCAAAAAAGAATTTTAGAAATATGTTGTCAAGGTTTCAATTTCTGATAAACATGAAGAAAATACCATGATGATTTCCTTCTTAACCACAAGAATGCTATAAAAACTATGTGTTACATTAAAAAATTATCTTTTTAATATATATTTATATTTTGATCTAAAATATCAAAGTTTTCATTTTAATGTATTTTTACTGATGGTATCTCTTACTTATCCAAGGCAATTAACATTTTTGCAGTAAGTGTAGCAAAGTGTGTGCTGGATTCACTGCAGACTCTCATGATGTCTTGTAAACAGTAGAACACAGGGCATCCAGGACTGTATGTGTATTTCGTATTATCTAAAAAAGAAACATTCTCTGAAGACACATCCATGAGAGGAACCTTATTTTCCCTTCTGCATCTTTTGTAGTTACAAATCCCTAATTAAGACTATAACTTCAGACTAGAGTGACTTAATTTTCTCCAAATAATAATTGATAGCAATTACATACAATTCTTACATAGCAATGCACAACAGTATGTATTTGATAGATTTTATCAAGTCTTATAAGTAAGGCAAAAATGAAGACGTTTCCCCAAAAGAACACATTTTACTTCAATATTTTTTAAAAATACTTTCTTGACAAGTAGTTTACTTGGCTTTCTAAAGAATCTGTTTACTGCTTAGAGACTTATTTATTCTTCTCTGAGTACAGAACACTGAACTGAGTAGGACATCTTACAGCTGCATTCAGCAAATTCTACACAAGGCCTGTGTTTTGAAATATAACCAAATGTACAAATACTGCTTGAACCAGAAGTGTGCTATTGTTACAAAAACAAAGGCAATAGACTAAACCAAAGTTTTCTGTTTTCTTCCTTGATTTTAAGTAACTTCTTCAAAGTTTAAAATATTCAGAGTTTTGCGCCTACCTGCACCTTCAACTTTTAATGTTTAAATATAGAAAAAGCCATATATCATATTAAAATATATCAATATCTCATATTATATATATATATATATATACATATATATATATATATATATATATATATATATATATATATATATATATAATTATAAATTTAATCATATATCCATGAGATAGCTATATACACCTTAAATATGTCATATAAAAAAAACCCCCTCAAGTGAACTTCTGCTGAAATGGGTGCAGCTTCATAAATCATGCCCAATGTTACCTTTCACAACAGTTGGAACAATGTAAAGAGATGCCTCCTGGCCTGCTTTTTCTCCATCTAGAGGAAACTTCTTCATTAACACCACACGCTTTCCTAGCACATTATTTAAAAACAAAAACCAGACAAACCACAAAACAATTAATTAATCATCAAAACAAAGAAAAAATCTAGAGTTGCCTATCTGAAAGCTTACCAGACTCAATCTTCCTACTTTCTAGGAAGAAAAAATTATGATTATGAGCTATAATGTAAGGAAAGTGAAGAAAATTTAAATACATATGAAAAACTAAAGAACATAAACATGTATATACTCATTAACATGAAAAATTATATGACTGTAGTCCTTTTTAACTTATCCAACCTCAGCTGCATATTTTAGCAGTGTACAAACTAAGCTGGGAATAACTAATGCTTGGGCCATCTGAGTGAGTCGAATTAACACTCTCCAAACTATGTAAGGAACAGAGTATTTGCTTTTAGAAGGCATTCAGCTATATGTATTAATTCTGTTATTCTGTGTTTGCTGCATTATTAGCTCTGTTACATCCACTGAGCTGCAGTTATTGCCACCTGCAACATTTTACCACGTAAACAACAGAGATGAAGTCCACAGCAAAGACCAGAAGTCCTTTAGTCATTATACTTTATACCAACCTGGAATGCAACAGGCTGGCTAAAACAAATTTGTCAGCACAAGTGTGATGTTCTTTGCTAGATCAGCTATGTAACAAGGGAAAAAAATGATACAGTTTTGCTAGAAATATTTTCATATAGATACTGTCCTCTGAACAACTGACTTTATAATCTGTCAGTTCTCTAGTCCAAGTCAAGTTTTAGCTTAAGTTGTGGATACAAAAGTCACTTTGATTTGGTTTACTGGAAGTTTAGCTATAAATCTAAACTTGAGGTGAAGAAGCAGCATGCACAAATATTCATTTATTAACAATCACTTAGTAAACATTTTATAGAGTTGGAAGGAAAAGAAAAACACAGGTACATGAAAGGTTTTAGCAGTATAGTTGGCTTAGGTTTTTTTGAAGAATCTCAAAATGTATCTTCTTTCTTTATACTAATTTTATGCTTTTGCACAACTTTGCCATGCCAATTTAAAAAACATTTTATTAGTGCTATCAACAGTATATTAGATTAAAATGGTTTTACCTTTAATACCCTGATTGGCTGGTGAAATTGGTTTGGTGGCTTCTAATACATAATCCAAGATGCTCTGGGTTATCTCAGTGCCTCCTTGAAGTTTAGTTTCTAGCAAAACTTTCTTTCTTTTTTTCTTTTGGCCTTCAATGGGAACTTCAAGCAGCAAAATCTTTCAAACAATAATGAAACCAAAGAAGTTTAAGCACAGAACTTAAAAACCACTATTATTATTATTATCATTATGCCACTGTAAAAGCAGTAACAAAATTCAAGAAGTACTAAATGTTGAGGAGCAGAATGGTGAAGTCAGAATGACCTCGGCAGCAGACTAAAGAGTAAAAGACAAGGCTACATGCTCTTCCGTTATACTATTACTTATTTACTATACTATTTAAAAAGCCAAATAACTAATACATAAAGAAAAGAAATAGTTTTACTTCATAGGATTTAGCTCGATATTCCCGAGAATTGAGGCTAGCAGTATTTTTTGGACGAATCACAGCAACGTATGCATCTCCAATGTTTTCTGGGTTTCCCATCTCTCCTTCTTACTTTATCACTGGAAATAATAAATAAACAGGAAGAAAAGGTTCAGCTGAAACAAACATACACCAGCACACTAAACTTCAGGATGCAGTGCTCATATCCACTGATGCTTTGCATTACTCATTTATTGTTTTTTAGCTGGAGAAATGCCAGTGGCTGATATAATTCTGCTTCCTTTTCATGAAAGGGGGAAATAGGATGTCATAAAGATTTGATACAAATAAGCTTGTTCTCTAACCCATCTTTAAAATTAAAGCAATGTATTTTTTTCCACTTTGTAACTATTCCCCATTTTGCAAACCAGACAGAGGGCCAAAGAAATTTTGAACTCTGGAAAAGATGTGAAATTGAAAAAGAAAGCCATTTCAAAGTGACAAGCACTGTGATTTATAAATTGTGCCGTAACAAGTATTGCACTTCTATGAGTTCCACATGGATTTCAAGAAAATACCTGCTTTTCATCT